>NC_068447.1:7976634-8299134 GCF_023373465.1 Oncorhynchus keta
GACGCTGTAGGAGAGAGGAATAACGTCGGGAGAGACAAAAAGTGAGTAAAAACACCCTAAGTATGTTTAGAACTAAAATTGAACTTTCTTCTGTCGATTCTTGTCTTTTTTCTGAATACTCACTAAATATAGCGACAAAGTCGCTAAGTTGGCAACACTGGTGAGAGGTGGGTAGCGAGATATCAGTAATCAATTGTAATCACATACTATTTCTTCTTAATTATGGTCATTCGAGGACAGTACATTTTTCATTTGGGTCTCGAGATGAATAAACTCAAGAACCTCTGACATGGATTCTTAAACTATGATTTGGGAGCCAAAGCGGTTATTAACATGTCATAGGTGGGTCACGAGATATGAGTAAACATTCAGAATCATACACTATTTCTTCATAATGTTGGTCGTTCGAGGACACTGCATTTCTCATTTGGCTCTCGAGCTTAAAAATTGTAAAAACGTCTGAAACAGCATAGTAAGTCTTAACTCGTTAAAAAAAAAAAACTTCTAAAATTACATTGCAGTGCCGTGACCCGGATTCGAACCGGGGTTGCTGCGACCACAACGCAGAGTACTAACCACTATACGATCACGGCTGGCTTCAAGAGCTGGCTTTGTAAAGCCTACATAGGCTGTGAAAGTGATGTGCACAAGCTGGCTAAACTCTTTTCATTTTGGTCTCGATAATGAATAAACTGAAGAAACAGTGGAGCTTTACACAGTCGGTAGGTTTTTTCTCATTCGAAAAGTGCCCTTTTTCCGTGACATTGGAATATCTCAATTGCATCCTCCTCACGTCATCTCTAATTCTCTAAACCCATTGGTGAGAAAACCTGAGTGCCCTCCCTCTGACCTTCTCCACCAATGTGAACAATAAAAGGTACTGCTGAGATTTGAACTCAGGATCTCCTGTTTACTAGACAGGCACTTTAACCAACTAAGCCACAGCACCCATAAAAGTCATATATGTTGCAGATGTGAACACCCACACCTATTTGAATCAAACCAGTCTCATTAATTTAACCCACATCTCTGTGTAGCAAAATCGCATCACAAAAGAGATGTCTTTTACTAATATTGGAAACAATACAGACAACTTCAATTGTCTAGCAACAGGGTTTCTTAAGCTACGTTTCGGGACGCAAAGTGGGCCTGAGCATGAGAGGTAGTGTTGCCAAATCCTCACGAAGGAAAGTAGCTATTGGTGGTCCTAAAAGTAGCTAGAAGTCGCTAAATGACGTCATCACATAATTTTCATAATTGGCCAAGTGGATGTAATTGTGATTGACGCTGTAGGAGAGAGGAATAACGTCGCGGGAGAGACAAAAAGTGAGTAAAAAACACCCTAAGTATGTTTAGAACTAAAATTGAACTTTCTTCTGTCGATTCTTGTCTTTTTCTGAATACTCACTAAATATAGCGACAAAGTCGCTAAGTTGGCAACACTGGTGAGAGGTGGGTAGCGAGATATCAGTAATCAATTGTAATCACATACTATTTCTTCTTAATTATGGTCATTCGAGGACAGTACATTTTTCATTTGGGTCTCGAGATGAATAAACTCAAGAACCTCTGACATGGATTCTTAAACTATGATTTGGGAGCCAAAGCGGTTATTAACATGTCATAGGTGGGTCACGAGATATGAGTAAACATTCAGAATCATACACTATTTCTTCATAATGTTGGTCGTTCGAGGACACTGCATTTCTCATTTGGCTCTCGAGCTTAAAAATTGTAAAAACGTCTGAAACAGCATAGTAAGTCTTAACTCGTTAAAAAAACTTCTAAAATTACATTGCAGTGCCGTGACCCGGATTCGAACCGGGGTTGCTGCGACCACAACGCAGAGTACTAACCACTATACGATCACAGCTGGCTTCAAGAGCTGGCTTTGTAAAGCCTACATAGGCTGTGAAAGTGATGTGCACAAGCTGGCTAAACTCTTTTCATTTTGGTCTCGATAATGAATAAACTGAAGAAACAGTGGAGCTTTACACAGTCGGTAGGTTTTTTCTCATTCGAAAAAGTGCCCTTTTTCCGTGACATTGGAATATCTCAATTGCATCCTCCTCACGTCATCTCTAATTCTCTAAACCCATTGGTGAGAAAACCTGAGTGCCCTCCCCTCTGACCTTCTCCACCAATGTGAACAATAAAAAGGTACTGCTGAGATTTGAACTCAGGATCTCCTGTTTACTAGACAGGCACTTTAACCAACTAAGCCACAGCACCCATAAAAGTCATATATGTTGCAGATGTGAACACCCACACCTATTTGAATCAAACCAGTCTCATTAATTTAACCCACATCTCTGTGTAGCAAAATCGCATCACAAAAGAGATGTCTTTTACTAATATTGGAAACAATACAGACAACTTCAATTGTCTAGCAACAGGGTTTCTTAAGCTACGTTTCGGGACGCAAAGTGGGCCTGAGCATGTGAGAGGTAGTGTTGCCAAATCCTCACTAAGGAAAGTAGCTATTGGTGGTCCTAAAAGTAGCTAGAAGTCGCTAAATGACGTCATCACATAATTTTCATAATTGGCCAAGTGGATGTAATTGTGATTGACGCTGTAGGAGAGAGGAATAACGTCGCGGGAGAGACAAAAAGTGAGTAAAAAACACCCTAAGTATGTTCAGAACTAAAATTGAACTTTCTTCTGTCGATTCTTGTCTTTTTTCTGAATACTCACTAAATATAGTGACAAAGTCGCTAAGTTGGCAACACTGGTGAGAGGTGGGTAGCGAGATATCAGTAATCAATTGTAATCACATACTATTTCTACTTAATTATGGTCATTCGAGGACAGTACATTTTTCATTTGGGTCTCGAGATGAATAAACTCAAGAACCTCTGACATGGATTCTTAAACTATGATTTGGGAGCCAAAGCGGTTATTAACATGTCATAGGTGGGTCACGAGATATGAGTAAACATTCAGAATCATACACTATTTCTTCATAATGTTGGTCGTTCGAGGACACTGCATTTCTCATTTGGCTCTCGAGCTTAAAAATTGTAAAAACGTCTGAAACAGCATAGTAAGTCTTAACTCGTTAAAAAAACCTTCTAAAATTACATTGCAGTGCCGTGACCCGGATTCGAACCGGGGTTGCTGCGACCACAACGCAGAGTACTAACCACTATACGATCACAGCTGGCTTCAAGAGCTGGCTTTGTAAAGCCTACATAGGCTGTGAAAGTGATGTGCACAAGCTGGCTAAACTCTTTTCATTTTGGTCTCGATAATGAATAAACTGAAGAAACAGTGGAGCTTTACACAGTCGGTAGGTTTTTTCTCATTCGAAAAGTGCCCTTTTTCCGTGACATTGGAATATCTCAATTGCATCCTCCTCACGTCATCTCTAATTCTCTAAACCCATTGGTGAGAAAACCTGAGTGCACTCCCCTCTGACCTTCTCCACCAATGTGAACAATAAAAGGTACTGCTGAGATTTGAACTCAGGATCTCCTGTTTACTAGACAGGCACTTTAACCAACTAAGCCACAGCACCCATAAAAGTCATATATGTTGCAGATGTGAACACCCACACCTATTTGAATCAAACCAGTCTCATTAATTTAACCCACATCTCTGTGTAGCAAAATCGCATCACAAAAGAGATGTCTTTTACTAATATTGGAAACAATACAGACAACTTCAATTGTCTAGCAACAGGGTTTCTTAAGCTACGTTTCGGGACGCAAAGTGGGCCTGAGCATGTGAGAGGTAGTGTTGCCAAATCCTCACGAAGGAAAGTAGCTATTGGTGGTCCTAAAAGTAGCTAGAAGTCGCTAAATGACGTCATCACATAATTTTCATAATTGGCCAAGTGGATGTAATTGTGATTGACGCTGTAGGAGAGAGGAATAACGTCGCGGAGAGACAAAAAGTGAGTAAAAACACCCTAAGTATGTTTAGAACTAAAATTGAACTTTCTTCTGTCGATTCTTGTCTTTTTTTCTGAATACTCACTAAATATAGTGACAAAGTCGCTAAGTTGGCAACACTGGTGAGAGGTGGGTAGCGAGATATCAGTAATCAATTGTAATCACATACTATTTCTTCTTAATTATGGTCATTCGAGGACAGTACATTTTTCATTTGGGTCTCGAGATGAATAAACTCAAGAACCTCTGACATGGATTCTTAAACTATGATTTCGGAGCCAAAGCGGTTATTAACATGTCATAGGTGGGTCACGAGATATGAGTAAACATTCAGAATCATACACTATTTCTTCATAATGTTGGTCGTTCGAGGACACTGCATTTCTCATTTGGCTCTCGAGCTTAAAAATTGTAAAAATGTCTGAAACAGCATAGTAAGTCTTAACTCGTTAAAAAAAAACTTCTAAAATTACATTGCAGTGCCGTGACCCGAATTCGAACCGGGGTTGCTGCGACCACAACGCAGAGTACTAACCACTATACGATCACGGCTGGCTTCAAGAGCTGGCTTTGTAAAGCCTACATAGGCTGTGAAAGTGATGTGCACAAGCTGGCTAAACTCTTTTCATTTTGGTCTCGATAATGAATAAACTGAAGAAACAGTGGAGCTTTACACAGTCGGTAGGTTTTTTCTCATTCGAAAAGTACCCTTTTTCGTGACATTGGAATATCTCAATTGCATCCTCCTCACGTCATCTCTAATTCTCTAAACCCATTGGTGAGAAAACCTGAGTGCCCTCCCCTCTGACCTTCTCCACCAATGTGAACAATAAAAAGGTACTGCTGAGATTTGAACTCAGGATCTCCTGTTTACTAGACAGGCACTTTAACCAACTAAGCCACAGCACCCATAAAAGTCATATATGTTGCAGATGTGAACACCCACACCTATTTGAATCAAACCAGTCTCATTAATTTAACCCACATCTCTGTGTAGCAAAATCGCATCACAAAAGAGATGTCTTTTACTAATATTGGAAACAATACAGACAACTTCAATTGTCTAGCAACAGGGTTTCTTAAGCTACGTTTCGGGACGCAAAGTGGGCCTGAGCATGTGAGAGGTAGTGTTGCCAAATCCTCACGAAGGAAAGTAGCTATTGGTGGTCCTAAAAGTAGCTAGAAGTCGCTAAATGACGTCATCACATAATTTTCATAATTGGCCAAGTGGATGTAATTGTGATTGACGCTGTAGGAGAGAGGAATAACGTCGCGGGAGAGACAAAAAGTGAGTAAAAACACCCTAAGTATGTTTAGAACTAAAATTGAACTTTCTTCTGTCGATTCTTGTCTTTTTTCTGAATACTCACTAAATATAGCGACAAAGTCGCTAAGTTGGCAACACTGGTGAGAGGTGGGTAGCGAGATATCAGTAATCAATTGTAATCACATACTATTTCTTCTTAATTATGGTCATTCGAGGACAGTACATTTTTCATTTGGGTCTCGAGATGAATAAACTCAAGAACCTCTGACATGGATTCTTAAACTATGATTTGGGAGCCAAAGCGGTTATTAACATGTCATAGGTGGGTCACGAGATATGAGTAAACATTCAGAATCATACACTATTTCTTCATAATGTTGGTCGTTCGAGGACACTGCATTTCTCATTTGGCTCTCGAGCTTAAAAATTGTAAAAACGTCTGAAACAGCATAGTAAGTCTTAACTCGTTAAAAAAAAAACTTCTAAAATTACATTGCAGTGCCGTGACCCGGATTCGAACCGGGTTGCTGCGACCACAACGCAGAGTACTAACCACTATACGATCACGGCTGGCTTCAAGAGCTGGCTTTGTAAAGCCTACATAGGCTGTGAAAGTGATGTGCACAAGCTGGCTAAACTCTTTTCATTTTGGTCTCGATAATGAATAAACTGAAGAAACAGTGGAGCTTTACACAGTCGGTAGGTTTTTCTCATTCGAAAAGTGCCCTTTTCCGTGACATTGGAATATCTCAATTGCATCCTCCTCACGTCATCTCTAATTCTCTAAACCCATTGGTGAGAAAACCTGAGTGCACTCCCCTCTGACCTTCTCCACCAATGTGAACAATAAAAAGGTACTGCTGAGATTTGAACTCAGGATCTCCTGTTTACTAGACAGGCACTTTAACCAACTAAGCCACAGCACCCATAAAAGTCATATATGTTGCAGATGTGAACACCCACACCTATTTGAATCAAACCAGTCTCATTAATTTAACCCACATCTCTGTGTAGCAAAATCGCATCACAAAAGAGATGTCTTTTACTAATATTGGAAACAATACAGACAACTTCAATTGTCTAGCAACAGGGTTTCTTAAGCTACGTTTCGGGACGCAAAGTGGGCCTGAGCATGTGAGAGGTAGTGTTGCCAAATCCTCACTAAGGAAAGTAGCTATTGGTGGTCCTAAAAGTAGCTAGAAGTCGCTAAATGACGTCATCACATAATTTTCATAATTGGCCAAGTGGATGTAATTGTGATTGACGCTGTAGGAGAGAGGAATAACGTCGCGGAGAGACAAAAAGTGAGTAAAAAACACCCTAAGTATGTTTAGAACTAAAATTGAACTTTCTTCTGTCGATTCTTGTCTTTTTCTGAATACTCACTAAATATAGTGACAAAGTCGCTAAGTTGGCAACACTGGTGAGAGGTGGGTAGCGAGATATCAGTAATCAATTGTAATCACATACTATTTCTTCTTAATTATGGTCATTCGAGGACAGTACATTTTTCATTTGGGTCTCGAGATGAATAAACTCAAGAACCTCTGACATGGATTCTTAAACTATGATTTGGGAGCCAAAGCGGTTATTAACATGTCATAGGTGGGTCACGAGATATGAGTAAACATTCAGAATCATACACTATTTCTTCATAATGTTGGTCGTTCGAGGACACTGCATTTCTCATTTGGCTCTCGAGCTTAAAAATTGTAAAAACGTCTGAAACAGCATAGTAAGTCTTAACTCGTTAAAAAAAAACTTCTAAAATTACATTGCAGTGCCGTGACCCGGATTCGAACCGGGGTTGCTGCGACCACAACGCAGAGTACTAACCACTATACGATCACGGCTGGCTTCAAGAGCTGGCTTTGTAAAGCCTACATAGGCTGTGAAAGTGATGTGCACAAGCTGGCTAAACTCTTTTCATTTTGGTCTCGATAATGAATAAACTGAAGAAACAGTGGAGCTTTACACAGTCGGTAGGTTTTTTCTCATTCGAAAAGTGCCCTTTTTCCGTGACATTGGAATATCTCAATTGCATCCTCCTCACGTCATCTCTAATTCTCTAAACCCATTGGTGAGAAAACCTGAGTGCCCTCCCCTCTGACCTTCTCCACCAATGTGAACAATAAAAGGTACTGCTGAGATTTGAACTCAGGATCTCCTGTTTACTAGACAGGCACTTTAACCAACTAAGCCACAGCACCCATAAAAGTCATATATGTTGCAGATGTGAACACCCACACCTATTTGAATCAAACCAGTCTCATTAATTTAACCCACATCTCTGTGTAGCAAAATCGCATCACAAAAGAGATGTCTTTTACTAATATTGGAAACAATACAGACAACTTCAATTGTCTAGCAACAGGGTTTCTTAAGCTACGTTTCGGGACGCAAAGTGGGCCTGAGCATGTGAGAGGTAGTGTTGCCAAATCCTCACTAAGGAAAGTAGCTATTGGTGGTCCTAAAAGTAGCTAGAAGTCGCTAAATGACGTCATCACATAATTTTCATAATTGGCCAAGTGGATGTAATTGTGATTGACGCTGTAGGAGAGAGGAATAACGTCGCGGAGAGACAAAAGTGAGTAAAAACACCCTAAGTATGTTTAGAACTAAAATTGAACTTTCTTCTGTCGATTCTTGTCTTTTTCTGAATACTCACTAAATATAGCGACAAAGTCGCTAAGTTGGCAACACTGGTGAGAGGTGGGTAGCGAGATATCAGTAATCAATTGTAATCACATACTATTTCTTCTTAATTATGGTCATTCGAGGACAGTACATTTTTCATTTGGGTCTCGAGATGAATAAACTCAAGAACCTCTGACATGGATTCTTAAACTATGATTTGGGAGCCAAAGCGGTTATTAACATGTCATAGGTGGGTCACGAGATATGAGTAAACATTCAGAATCATACACTATTTCTTCATAATGTTGGTCGTTCGAGGACACTGCATTTCTCATTTGGCTCTCGAGCTTAAAAATTGTAAAAACGTCTGAAACAGCATAGTAAGTCTTAACTCGTTAAAAAAACTTCTAAAATTACATTGCAGTGCCGTGACCCGGATTCGAACCGGGGTTGCTGCGACCACAACGCAGAGTACTAACCACTATACGATCACGGCTGGCTTCAAGAGCTGGCTTTGTAAAGCCTACATAGGCTGTGAAAGTGATGTGCACAAGCTGGCTAAACTCTTTTCATTTTGGTCTCGATAATGAATAAACTGAAGAAACAGTGGAGCTTTACACAGTCGGTAGGTTTTTTCTCATTCGAAAAGTGCCCTTTTTCCGTGACATTGGAATATCTCAATTGCATCCTCCTCACGTCATCTCTAATTCTCTAAACCCATTGGTGAGAAAACCTGCGTGCCTCCCCTCTGACCTTCTCCACCAATGTGAACAATAAAAAGGTACTGCTGAGATTTGAACTCAGGATCTCCTGTTTACTAGACAGGCACTTTAACCAACTAAGCCACAGCACCCATAAAAGTCATATATGTTGCAGATGTGAACACCCACACCTATTTGAATCAAACCAGTCTCATTAATTTAACCCACATCTCTGTGTAGCAAAATCGCATCACAAAAGAGATGTCTTTTACTAATATTGGAAACAATACAGACAACTTCAATTGTCTAGCAACAGGGTTTCTTAAGCTACGTTTCGGGACGCAAAGTGGGCCTGAGCATGTGAGAGGTAGTGTTGCCAAATCCTCACTAAGGAAAGTAGCTATTGGTGGTCCTAAAAGTAGCTAGAAGTCGCTAAATGACGTCATCACATAATTTTCATAATTGGCCAAGTGGATGTAATTGTGATTGACGCTGTAGGAGAGAGGAATAACGTCGCGGAGAGACAAAAAGTGAGTAAAAACACCCTAAGTATGTTCAGAACTAAAATTGAACTTTCTTCTGTCGATTCTTGTCTTTTTTCTGAATACTCACTAAATATAGTGACAAAGTCGCTAAGTTGGCAACACTGGTGAGAGGTGGGTAGCGAGATATCAGTAATCAATTGTAATCACATACTATTTCTTCTTAATTATGGTCATTCGAGGACAGTACATTTTTCATTTGGGTCTCGAGATGAATAAACTCAAGAACCTCTGACATGGATTCTTAAACTATGATTTGGGAGCCAAAGCGGTTATTAACATGTGGGTCAGGTGGGTGGGTCACGAGATATGAGTAAACATTCAGAATCATACACTATTTCTTCATAATGTTGCTCGTTCGAGGACACTGCATTTCTCATTTGGCTCTCGAGCTTAAAAATTGTAAAAACGTCTGAAACAGCATAGTAAGTCTTAACTCGTTAAAAAAAAAACTTCTAAAGTTACAATTGCAGTGCCGTGACCCGGATTCGAACCGGGGTTGCTGCGACCACAACGCAGAGTACTAACCACTATACGATCACGGCTGGCTTC
Source organism: Oncorhynchus keta (assembly GCF_023373465.1). Classification (NCBI taxonomy): domain Eukaryota; kingdom Metazoa; phylum Chordata; class Actinopteri; order Salmoniformes; family Salmonidae; genus Oncorhynchus; species Oncorhynchus keta. The sequence continues at coordinate 7,986,227 of NC_068447.1, forward strand.
AAGAGCTGGCTTTGTAAAGCCTACATAGGCTGTGAAAGTGATGTGCACAAGCTGGCTAAACTCTTTTAATTTTGGTCTCGATAATGAATATACTGAAGAAACAGTGGAGCTTTACACAGTCGGTAGGTTTTTTCTCATTCGAAAAGTGCCCTTTTTCCGTGACATTGGAATATCTCAATTGCATCCTCCTCACGTCATCTCTAATTCTCTAAACCCATTGGTGAGAAAACCTGCGTGCACTCCCCTCTGACCTTCTCCACCAATGTGAACAATAAAAAGGTACTGCTGAGATTTGAACTCAGGATCTCCTGTTTACTAGACAGGCACTTTAACCAACTAAGCCACAGCACCCATAAAAGGCATATATGTTGCAGATGTGAACACCCACACCTATTTGAATCAAACCAGTCTCATTAATTTAACCCACATCTCTGTGTAGCAAAATCGCATCACAAAAGAGATGTATTTTACTAATATTGGAAACAATACAGACAACTTCAATTGTCTAGCAACAGGGTTTCTTAAGCTACGTTTCGGGACGCAAAGTGGGCCTGAGCATGTGAGAGGTAGTGTTGCCAAATCCTCACTAAGGAAAGTAGCTATTGGTGGTCCTAAAAGTAGCTAGAAGTCGCTAAATGACGTCATCACATAATTTTCATAATTGGCCAAGTGGATGTAATTGTGATTGACGCTGTAGGAGAGAGGAATAACGTCGCGGGAGAGACAAAAAGTGAGTAAAAAACACCCTAAGTATGTTTAGAACTAAAATTGAACTTTCTTCTGTCGATTCTTGTCTTTTTCTGAATACTCACTAAATATAGTGACAAAGTCGCTAAGTTGGCAACACTGGTGAGAGGTGGGTAGCGAGATATCAGTAATCAATTGTAATCACATACTATTTCTTCTTAATTATGGTCATTCGAGGACAGTACATTTTTCATTTGGGTCTCGAGATGAATAAACTCAAGAACCTCTGACATGGATTCTTAAACTATGATTTGGGACCCAAAGCGGTTATTAACATGTCATAGGTGGGTCACGAGATATGAGTAAACATTCAGAATCATACACTATTTCTTCATAATGTTGTTCGTTCGAGGACACTGCATTTCTCATTTGGCTCTCGAGCTTAAAAATTGTAAAAACGTCTGAAACAGCATAGTAAGTCTTAACTCGTTAAAAAAAAAAAACTTCTAAAATTACATTGCAGTGCCGTGACCCGGATTCGAACCGGGGTTGCTGCGACCACAACGCAGAGTACTAACCACTATACGATCACGGCTGGCTTCAAGAGCTGGCTTTGTAAAGCCTACATAGGCTGTGAAAGTGATGTGCACAAGCTGGCTAAACTCTTTTCATTTTGGTCTCGATAATGAATAAACTGAAGAAACAGTGGAGCTTTACACAGTCGGTAGGTTTTTCTCATTCGAAAAGTGCCCTTTTCCGTGACATTGGAATATCTCAATTGCATCCTCCTCACGTCATCTCTAATTCTCTAAACCCATTGGTGAGAAAACCTGAGTGCCCTCCCCTCTGACCTTCTCCACCAATGTGAACAATATAAAGGTACTGCTGAGATTTGAACTCAGGATCTCCTGTTTACTAGACAGGCACTTTAACCAACTAAGCCACAGCACCCATAAAAGTCATATATGTTGCAGATGTGAACACCCACACCTATTTGAATCAAACCAGTCTCATTAATTTAACCCACATCTCTGTGTAGCAAAATCGCATCACAAAAGAGATGTCTTTTACTAATATTGGAAACAATACAGACAACTTCAATTGTCTAGCAACAGGGTTTCTTAAGCTACGTTTCGGGACGCAAAGTGGGCCTGAGCATGTGAGAGGTAGTGTTGCCAAATCCTCACGAAGGAAAGTAGCTATTGGTGGTCCTAAAAGTAGCTAGAAGTCGCTAAATGACGTCATCACATAATTTTCATAATTGGCCAAGTGGATGTAATTGTGATTGACGCTGTAGGAGAGAGGAATAACGTCGCGGGAGAGACAAAAAGTGAGTAAAAACACCCTAAGTATGTTTAGAACTAAAATTGAACTTTCTTCTGTCGATTCTTGTCTTTTTTCTGAATACTCACTAAATATAGTGACAAAGTCGCTAAGTTGGCAACACTGGTGAGAGGTGGGTAGCGAGATATCAGTAATCAATTGTAATCACATACTATTTCTTCTTAATTATGGTCATTCGAGGACAGTACATTTTTCATTTGGGTCTCGAGATGAATAAACTCAAGAACCTCTGACATGGATTCTTAAACTATGATTTGGGACCCAAAGCGGTTATTAACATGTCATAGGTGGGTCACGAGATATGAGTAAACATTCAGAATCATACACTATTTCTTCATAATGTTGGTCGTTCGAGGACACTGCATTTCTCATTTGGCTCTCGAGCTTAAAAATTGTAAAAACGTCTGAAACAGCATAGTAAGTCTTAACTCGTTAAAAAAACCTTCTAAAATTACATTGCAGTGCCGTGACCCGGATTCGAACCGGGGTTGCTGCGACCACAACGCAGAGTACTAACCACTATACGATCACAGCTGGCTTCAAGAGCTGGCTTTGTAAAGCCTACATAGGCTGTGAAAGTGATGTGCACAAGCTGGCTAAACTCTTTTCATTTTGGTCTCGATAATGAATAAACTGAAGAAACAGTGGAGCTTTACACAGTCGGTAGGTTTTTTCTCATTCGAAAAGTGCCCTTTTCCGTGACATTGGAATATCTCAATTGCATCCTCCTCACGTCATCTCTAATTCTCTAAACCCATTGGTGAGAAAACCTGAGTGCACTCCCCTCTGACATTCTCCACCAATGTGAACAATAAAAAGGTACTGCTGAGATTTGAACTCAGGATCTCCTGTTTACTAGACAGGCACTTTAACCAACTAAGCCACAGCACCCATAAAAGTCATATATGTTGCAGATGTGAACACCCACACCTATTTGAATCAAACCAGTCTCATTAATTTAACCCACATCTCTGTGTAGCAAAATCGCATCACAAAAGAGATGTCTTTTACTAATATTGGAAACAATACAGACAACTTCAATTGTCTAGCAACAGGGTTTCTTAAGCTACGTTTCGGGACGCAAAGTGGGCCTGAGCATGTGAGAGGTAGTGTTGCCAAATCCTCACGAAGGAAAGTAGCTATTGGTGGTCCTAAAAGTAGCTAGAAGTCGCTAAATGACATCATCACATAATTTTCATAATTGGCCAAGTGGATGTAATTGTGATTGACGCTGTAGGAGAGAGGAATAACGTCGCGGGAGAGACAAAAAGTGAGTAAAAAACACCCTAAGTATGTTTAGAACTGAAATTGAACTTTCTTCTGTCGATTCTTGTCTTTTTTCTGAATACTCACTAAATATAGTGACAAAGTCGCTAAGTTGGCAACACTGGTGAGAGGTGGGTAGCGAGATATCAGTAATCAATTGTAATCACATACTATTTCTTCTTAATTATGGTCATTCGAGGACAGTACATTTTCCATTTGGGTCTCGAGATGAATAAACTCAAGAACCTCTGACATGGATTCTTAAACTATGATTTGGGAGCCAAAGCGGTTATTAACATGTCATAGGTGGGTCACGAGATATGAGTAAACATTCAGAATCATACACTATTTCTTCATAATGTTGCTCGTTCGAGGACACTGCATTTCTCATTTGGCTCTCGAGCTTAAAAATTGTAAAAACGTCTGAAACAGCATAGTAAGTCTTAACTCGTTAAAAAAAAAAACTTCTAAAGTTACAATTGCAGTGCCGTGATCCGGATTCGAACCGGGGTTGCTGCGACCACAACGCAGAGTACTAACCACTATACGATCACGGCTGGCTTCAAGAGCTGGCTTTGTAAAGCCTACATAGGCTGTGAAAGTGATGTGCACAAGCTGGCTAAACTCTTTTCATTTTGGTCTCGATAATGAATATACTGAAGAAACAGTGGAGCTTTACACAGTCGGTAGGTTTTTTCTCATTCGAAAAGTGCCCTTTTTCAGTGACATTGGAATATCTCAATTGCATCCTCCTCACGTCATCTCTAATTCTCTAAACCCATTGGTGAGAAAACCTGAGTGCCCTCCCCTCTGACCTTCTCCACCAATGTGAACAATATAAAGGTACTGCTGAGATTTGAACTCAGGATCTCCTGTTTACTAGACAGGCACTTTAACCAACTAAGCCACAGCACCCATAAAAGTCATATATGTTGCAGATGTGAACACCCACACCTATTTGAATCAAACCAGTCTCATTAATTTAACCCACATCTCTGTGTAGCAAAATCGCATCACAAAAGAGATGTCTTTTACTAATATTGGAAACAATACAGACAACTTCAATTGTCTAGCAACAGGGTTTCTTAAGCTACGTTTCGGGACGCAAAGTGGGCCTGAGCATGTGAGAGGTAGTGTTGCCAAATCCTCACGAAGGAAAGTAGCTATTGGTGGTCCTAAAAGTAGCTAGAAGTCGCTAAATGACGTCATCACATAATTTTCATAATTGGCCAAGTGGATGTAATTGTGATTGACGCTGTAGGAGAGAGGAATAACGTCAAGAGACAAAAAGTGAGTAAAAAACACCCTAAGTATGTTTAGAACTAAAATTGAACTTTCTTCTGTCGATTCTTGTCTTTTTCTGAATACTCACTAAATATAGTGACAAAGTCGCTAAGTTGGCAACACTGGTGAGAGGTGGGTAGCGAGATATCAGTAATCAATTGTAATCACATACTATTTCTTCTTAATTATGGTCATTCGAGGACAGTACATTTTCCATTTGGGTCTCGAGATGAATAAACTCAAGAACCTCTGACATGGATTCTTAAACTATGATTTGGGAGCCAAAGCGGTTATTAACATGTCATAGGTGGGTCACGAGATATGAGTAAACATTCAGAATCATACACTATTTCTTCATAATGTTGCTCGTTCGAGGACACTGCATTTCTCATTTGGCTCTCGAGCTTAAAAATGGTAAAAACGTCTGAAACAGCATAGTAAGTCTTAACTCGTTAAAAAAAAAAACTTCTAAAATTACATTGCAGTGCTGTGACCCGGATTCGAACCGGGGTTGCTGCGACCACAACGCAGAGTACTAACCACTATACGATCACAGCTGGCTTCAAGAGCTGGCTTTATAAAGCCTACATAGGCTGTGAAAGTGATGTGCACAAGCTGGCTAAACTCTTTTCATTTTGGTCTCGATAATGAATATACTGAAGAAACGGTGGAGCTTTACACAGTCGGTAGGTTTTTTCTCATTCGAAAAGTGCCCTTTTTCCGTGACATTGGAATATCTCAATTGCATCCTCCTCACGTCATCTCTAATTCTCTAAACCCATTGGTGAGAAAACCTGAGTGCCCTCCCCTCTGACCTTCTCCACCAATGTGAACAATAAAAAGGTACTGCTGAGATTTGAACTCAGGATCTCCTGTTTACTAGACAGGCACTTTAACCAACTAAGCCACAGCACCCATAAAAGTCATATATGTTGCAGATGTGAACACCCACACCTATTTGAATCAAACCAGTCTCATTAATTTAACCCACATCTCTGTGTAGCAAAATCGCATCACAAAAGAGATGTCTTTTACTAATATTGGAAACAATACAGACAACTTCAATTGTCTAGCAACAGGGTTTCTTAAGCTACGTTTCGGGACGCAAAGTGGGCCTGAGCATGTGAGAGGTAGTGTTGCCAAATCCTCACGAAGGAAAGTAGCTATTGGTGGTCCTAAAAGTAGCTAGAAGTCGCTAAATGACGTCATCACATAATTTTCATAATTGGCCAAGTGGATGTAATTGTGATTGACGCTGTAGGAGAGAGGAATAACGTCGCGGGAGAGACAAAAAGTGAGTAAAAACACCCTAAGTATGTTTAGAACTAAAATTGAACTTTCTTCTGTCGATTCTTGTCTTTTTTTCTGAATACTCACTAAATATAGTGACAAAGTCGCTAAGTTGGCAACACTGGTGAGAGGTGGGTAGCGAGATATCAGTAATCAATTGTAATCACATACTATTTCTTCTTAATTATGGTCATTCGAGGACAGTACATTTTTCATTTGGGTCTCGAGATGAATAAACTCAAGAACCTCTGACATGGATTCTTAAACTATGATTTGGGACCCAAAGCGGTTATTAACATGTCATAGGTGGGTCACGAGATATGAGTAAACATTCAGAATCATACACTATTTCTTCATAATGTTGGTCGTTCGAGGACACTGCATTTCTCATTTGGCTCTCGAGCTTAAAAATTGTAAAAACGTCTGAAACAGCATAGTAAGTCTTAACTCGTTAAAAAAACCTTCTAAAATTACATTGCAGTGCCGTGACCCGGATTCGAACCGGGGTTGCTGCGACCACAACGCAGAGTACTAACCACTATACGATCACAGCTGGCGTCAAGAGCTGGCTTTGTAAAGCCTACATAGGCTGTGAAAGTGATGTGCACAAGCTGGCTAAACTCTTTTCATTTTGGTCTCGATAATGAATAAACTGAAGAAACAGTGGAGCTTTACACAGTCGGTAGGTTTTTTCTCATTCGAAAAGTGCCCTTTTTCCGTGACATTGGAATATCTCAATTGCATCCTCCTCACGTCATCTCTAATTCTCTAAACCCATTGGTGAGAAAACCTGAGTGCCCTCCCCTCTGACCTTCTCCACCAATGTGAACAATAAAAAGGTACTGCTGAGATTTGAACTCAGGATCTCCTGTTTACTAGACAGGCACTTTAACCAACTAAGCCACAGCACCCATAAAAGTCATATATGTTGCAGATGTGAACACCCACACCTATTTGAATCAAACCAGTCTCATTAATTTAACCCACATCTCTGTGTAGCAAAATCGCATCACAAAAGAGATGTCTTTTACTAATATTGGAAACAATACAGACAACTTCAATTGTCTAGCAACAGGGTTTCTTAAGCTACGTTTCGGGACGCAAAGTGGGCCTGAGCATGTGAGAGGTAGTGTTGCCAAATCCTCACGAAGGAAAGTAGCTATTGGTGGTCCTAAAAGTAGCTAGAAGTCGCTAAATGACGTCATCACATAATTTTCATAATTGGCCAAGTGGATGTAATTGTGATTGACGCTGTAGGAGAGAGGAATAACGTCGCGGGAGAGACAAAAGTGAGTAAAAACACCCTAAGTATGTTTAGAACTAAAATTGAACTTTCTTCTGTCGATTCTTGTCTTTTTTCTGAATACTCACTAAATATAGTGACAAAGTCGCTAAGTTGGCAACACTGGTGAGAGGTGGGTAGCGAGATATCAGTAATCAATTGTAATCACATACTATTTCTTCTTAATCATGGTCATTCGAGGACATTACATTTTTCATTTGGGTCTCGATATGAATAAACTCAAGAACCTCTGACATGGATTCTTAAACTATGATTTGGGACCCAAAGCGGTTATTAACATGTCATAGGTGGGTCACGAGATATGAGTAAACATTCAGAATAATACACTATTTCTTCATAATGTTGTTCGTTCGAGGACACTGCATTTCTCATTTGGCTCTCGAGCTTAAAAATTGTAAAAACGTCTGAAACAGCATAGTAAGTCTTAACTCGTTAAAAAAAAACCTTCTAAAATTACATTGCAGTGCCGTGACCCGGATTCGAACCAGGGTTGCTGCGACCACAACGCAGAGTACTAACCACTATACGATCACGGCTGGCTTCAAGAGCTGGCTTTGTAAAGCCTACATAGGCTGTGAAAGTGATGTGCACAAGCTGGCTAAACTCTTTTCATTTTGGTCTCGATAATGAATAAACTGAAGAAACAGTGGAGCTTTACACAGTCGGTAGGTTTTTCTCATTCGAAAAGTGCCCTTTTCCGTGACATTGGAATATCTCAATTGCATCCTCCTCACGTCATCTCTAATTCTCTAAACCCATTGGTGAGAAAACCTGCGTGCACTCCCCTCTGACCTTCTCCACCAATGTGAACAATAAAAAGGTACTGCTGAGATTTGAACTCAGGATCTCCTGTTTACTAGACAGGCACTTTAACCAACTAAGCCACAGCACCCATAAAAGTCATATATGTTGCAGATGTGAACACCCACACCTATTTGAATCAAACCAGTCTCATTAATTTAACCCACATCTCTGTGTAGCAAAATCGCATCACAAAAGAGATGTCTTTTACTAATATTGGAAACAATACAGACAACTTCAATTGTCTAGCAACAGGGTTTCTTAAGCTACGTTTCGGGACGCAAAGTGGGCCTGAGCATGTGAGAGGTAGTGTTGCCAAATCCTCACGAAGGAAAGTAGCTATTGGTGGTCCTAAAAGTAGCTAGAAGTCGCTAAATGACATCATCACATAATTTTCATAATTGGCCAAGTGGATGTAATTGTGATTGACGCTGTAGGAGAGAGGAATAACGTCGCGGAGAGACAAAAAGTGAGTAAAAAACACCCTAAGTATGTTTAGAACTAAAATTGAACTTTCTTCTGTCGATTATTGTCTTTTTTTTCTGAATACTCACTAAATATAGTGACAAAGTCGCTAAGTTGGCAACACTGGTGAGAGGTGGGTAGCGAGATATCAGTAATCAATTGTAATCACATACTATTTCTTCTTAATTATGGTCATTCGAGGACAGTACATTTTTCATTTGGGTCTCGAGATGAATAAACTCAAGAACCTCTGACATGGATTCTTAAACTATGATTTGGGACCCAAAGCGGTTATTAACATGTCATAGGTGGGTCACGAGATATGAGTAAACATTCAGAATCATACACTATTTCTTCATAATGTTGTTCGTTCGAGGACACTGCATTTCTCATTTGGCTCTCGAGCTTAAAAATTGTAAAAACGTCTGAAACAGCATAGTAAGTCTTAACTCGTTAAAAAAACCTTCTAAAATTACATTGCAGTGCCGTGACCCGGATTCGAACCGGGGTTGCTGCGACCACAACGCAGAGTACTAACCACTATACGATCACGGCTGGCTTCAAGAGCTGGCTTTGTAAAGCCTACATAGGCTGTGAAAGTGATGTGCACAAGCTGGCTAAACTCTTTTCATTTTGGTCTCGATAATGAATAAACTGAAGAAACAGTGGAGCTTTACACAGTCGGTAGGTTTTTCTCATTCGAAAAGTGCCCTTTTTCCGTGACATTGGAATATCTCAATTGCATCCTCCTCACGTCATCTCTAATTCTCTAAACCCATTGGTGAGAAAACCTGAGTGCCCTCCCCTCTGACCTTCTCCACCAATGTGAACAATAAAAGGTACTGCTGAGATTTGAACTCAGGATCTCCTGTTTACTAGACAGGCACTTTAACCAACTAAGCCACAGCACCCATAAAAGTCATATATGTTGCAGATGTGAACACCCACACCTATTTGAATCAAACCAGTCTCATTAATTTAACCCACATCTCTGTGTAGCAAAATCGCATCACAAAAGAGATGTCTTTTACTAATATTGGAAACAATACAGACAACTTCAATTGTCTAGCAACAGGGTTTCTTAAGCTACGTTTCGGGACGCAAAGTGGGCCTGAGCATGTGAGAGGTAGTGTTGCCAAATCCTCACTAAGGAAAGTAGCTATTGGTGGTCCTAAAAGTAGCTAGAAGTCGCTAAATGACGTCATCACATAATTTTCATAATTGGCCAAGTGGATGTAATTGTGATTGACGCTGTAGGAGAGAGGAATAACGTCGCGGGAGAGACAAAAAGTGAGTAAAAAACACCCTAAGTATGTTTAGAACTAAAATTGAACTTTCTTCTGTCGATTCTTGTCTTTTTTCTGAATACTCACTAAATATAGCGACAAAGTCGCTAAGTTGGCAACACTGGTGAGAGGTGGGTAGCGAGATATCAGTAATCAATTGCAATCACATACTATTACTACTTAATTATGGTCATTCGAGTACAGTACATTTCCATTTGGGTCTCGAGATGAATAAACTCAAGAACCTCTGACATGGATTCTTAAACTATGATTTGGGACCCAAAGCGGTTATTAACATGTCATAGGTGGGTCACGAGATATGAGTAAACATTCAGAATCATACACTATTTCTTCATAATGTTGGTCGTTCGAGGACACTGCATTTCTCATTTGGCTCTCGAGCTTAAAAATTGTAAAAACGTCTGAAACAGCATAGTAAGTCTTAACTCGTTAAAAAAACCCTTCTAAAATTACATTGCAGTGCCGTGACCCGGATTCGAACCGGGGTTGCTGCGACCACAACGCAGAGTACTAACCACTATACGATCACAGCTGGCTTCAAGAGCTGGCTTTGTAAAGCCTACATAGGCTGTGAAAGTGATGTGCACAAGCTGGCTAAACTCTTTTCATTTTGGTCTCGATAATGAATAAACTGAAGAAACAGTGGAGCTTTACACAGTCGGTAGGTTTTTTCTCATTCGAAAAGTGCCCTTTTCCGTGACATTGGAATATCTCAATTGCATCCTCCTCACGTCATCTCTAATTCTCTAAACCCATTGGTGAGAAAACCTGAGTGCACTCCCCTCTGACCTTCTCCACCAATGTGAACAATAAAAGGTACTGCTGAGATTTGAACTCAGGATCTCCTGTTTACTAGACAGGCACTTTAACCAACTAAGCCACAGCACCCATAAAAGTCATATATGTTGCAGATGTGAACACCCACACCTATTTGAATCAAACCAGTCTCATTAATTTAACCCACATCTCTGTGTAGCAAAATCGCATCACAAAAGAGATGTCTTTTACTAATATTGGAAACAATACAGACAACTTCAATTGTCTAGCAACAGGGTTTCTTAAGCTACGTTTCGGGACGCAAAGTGGGCCTGAGCATGTGAGAGGTAGTGTTGCCAAATCCTCACGAAGGAAAGTAGCTATTGGTGGTCCTAAAAGTAGCTAGAAGTCGCTAAATGACGTCATCACATAATTTTCATAATTGGCCAAGTGGATGTAATTGTGATTGACGCTGTAGGAGAGAGGAATAACGTCGCGGGATTTGAGAGACAAAAAGTGAGTAAAAACACCCTAAGTATGTTTAGAACTAAAATTGAACTTTCTTCTGTCGATTCTTGTCTTTTTTCTGAATACTCACTAAATATAGCGACAAAGTCGCTAAGTTGGCAACACTGGTGAGAGGTGGGTAGCGAGATATCAGTAATCAATTGTAATCACATACTATTTCTTCTTAATTATGGTCATTCGAGGACAGTACATTTTTCATTTGGGTCTCGAGATGAATAAACTCAAGAACCTCTGACATGGATTCTTAAACTATGATTTGGGAGCCAAAGCGGTTATTAACATGTCATAGGTGGGTCACGAGATATGAGTAAACATTCAGAATCATACACTATTTCTTCATAATGTTGGTCGTTCGAGGACACTGCATTTCTCATTTGGCTCTCGAGCTTAAAAATTGTAAAAACGTCTGAAACAGCATAGTAAGTCTTAACTCGTTAAAAAAAAACTTCTAAAATTACATTGCAGTGCCGTGACCCGGATTCAACCGGGGTTGCTGCGACCACAACGCAGAGTACTAACCACTATACGATCACGGCTGGCTTCAAGAGCTGGCTTTGTAAAGCCTACATAGGCTGTGAAAGGGATGTGCACAAGCTAGCTAAACTCTTTTCATTTTGGTCTCGATAATGACTAATCTGAAGAAACAGTGGAGCTTTACACAGTCGGTAGGTTTTTCTCATTCGAAAAGTGCCCTTTTTCCGTGACATTGGAATATCTCAATTGCATCCTCCTCACGTCATCTCTAATTCTCTAAACCCATTGGTGAGAAAACCTGAGTGCCCTCCCCTCTGACCTTCTCCACCAATGTGAACAATATAAAGGTACTGCTGAGATTTGAACTCAGGATCTCCTGTTTACTAGACAGGCACTTTAACCAACTAAGCCACAGCACCCATAAAAGTCATATATGTTGCAGATGTGAACACCCACACCTATTTGAATCAAACCTAATTTAACCCACATCTCTGTGTAGCAAAATCGCATCACAAAAGAGATGTCTTTTACTAATATTGGAAACAATACAGACAACTTCAATTGTCTAGCAACAGGGTTTCTTAAGCTACGTTTTGGGACGCAAAGTGGGCCTGAGCATGTGAGAGGTAGTGTTGCCAAATCCTCACGAAGGAAAGTAGCTATTGGTGGTCCTAAAAGTAGCTAGAAGTCGCTAAATGACGTCATCACATAATTTTCATAATTGGCCAAGTGGATGTAATTGTGATTGACGCTGTAGGAGAGAGGAATAACGTCGAGAGACAAAAAGTGAGTAAAAACACCCTAAGTATGTTTAGAACTAAAATTGAACTTTCTTCTGTCGATTCTTGTCTTTTTCTGAATACTCACTAAATATAGTGACAAAGTCGCTAAGTTGGCAACACTGGTGAGAGGTGGGTAGCGAGATATCAGTAATCAATTGTAATCACATACTATTTCTTCTTAATTATGGTCATTCGAGGACAGTACATTTTCATTTGGGTCTCGAGATGAATAAACTCAAGAACCTCTGACATGGATTCTTAAACTATGATTTGGGACCAAAGCGGTTATTAACATGTCATAGGTGGGTCACGAGATATGAGTAAACATTCAGAATCATACACTATTTCTTCATAATGTTGGTCGTTAGGACACTGCATTTCTCATTTGGCTCTCGAGCTTAAAAATTGTAAAAACGTCTGAAACAGCATAGTAAGTCTTAACTCGTTAAAAAAACCTTCTAAAATTACATTGCAGTGCCGTGACCCGGATTCAACCGGGGTTGCTGCGACCACAACGCAGAGTACTAACCACTATACGATCACAGCTGGCTTCAAGAGCTGGCTTTGTAAAGCCTACATAGGCTGTGAAAGTGATGTGCACAAGCTGGCTAAACTCTTTTCATTTTGGTCTCGATAATGAATATACTGAAGAAACAGTGGAGCTTTACACAGTCGGTAGGTTTTTTCTCATTCGAAAAGTGCCCTTTTTCCGTGACTTTGGAATATCTCAATTGCATCCTCCTCACGTCATCTCTAATTCTCTAAACCCATTGGTGAGAAAACCTGCGTGCACTCCCCTCTGACCTTCTCCACCAATGTGAACAATAAAAAGGTACTGCTGAGATTTGAACTCAGGATCTCCTGTTTACTAGACAGGCACTTTAACCAACTAAGCCACAGCACCCATAAAAGGCATATATGTTGCAGATGTGAACACCCACACCTATTTGAATCAAACCAGTCTCATTAATTTAACCCACATCTCTGTGTAGCAAAATCGCATCACAAAAGAGATGTATTTTACTAATATTGGAAACAATACAGACAACTTCAATTGTCTAGCAACAGGGTTTCTTAAGCTACGTTTCGGGACGCAAAGTGGGCCTGAGCATGTGAGAGGTAGTGTTGCCAAATCCTCACGAAGGAAAGTAGCTATTGGTGGTCCTAAAAGTAGCTAGAAGTCGCTAAATGACGTCATCACATAATTTTCATAATTGGCCAAGTGGATGTAATTGTGATTGACGCTGTAGGAGAGAGGAATAACGTCGCGGGAGAGACAAAAAGTGAGTAAAAACACCCTAAGTATGTTTAGAACTAAAATTGAACTTTCTTCTGTCGATTCTTGTCTTTTTCTGAATACTCACTAAATATAGTGACAAAGTCGCTAAGTTGGCAACACTGGTGAGAGGTGGGTAGCGAGATATCAGTAATCAATTGTAATCACATACTATTTCTTCTTAATTATGGTCATTCGAGGACAGTACATTTTCATTTGGGTCTCGAGATGAATAAACTCAAGAACCTCTGACATGGATTCTTAAACTATGATTTGGGACCAAAGCGGTTATTAACATGTCATAGGTGGGTCACGAGATATGAGTAAACATTCAGAATCATACACTATTTCTTCATAATGTTGGTCGTTCGAGGACACTGCATTTCTCATTTGGCTCTCGAGCTTAAAAATTGTAAAAACGTCTGAAACAGCATAGTAAGTCTTAACTCGTTAAAAAAAAAAACTTCTAAAATTACATTGCAGTGCCGTGACCCGGATTCGAACCGGGGTTGCTGCGACCACAACGCAGAGTACTAACCACTATACGATCACGGCTGGCTTCAAGAGCTGGCTTTGTAAAGCCTACATAGGCTGTGAAAGTGATGTGCACAAGCTGGCTAAACTCTTTTCATTTTGGTCTCGATAATGAATAAACTGAAGAAACAGTGGAGCTTTACACAGTCGGTAGGTTTTTTCTCATTCGAAAAGTGCCCTTTTCCGTGACATTGGAATATCTCAATTGCATCCTCCTCACGTCATCTCTAATTCTCTAAACCCATTGGTGAGAAAACCTGAGTGCCCTCCCCTCTGACCTTCTCCACCAATGTGAACAATAAAAAGGTACTGCTGAGATTTGAACTCAGGATCTCCTGTTTACTAGACAGGCACTTTAACCAACTAAGCCACAGCACCCATAAAAGTCATATATGTTGCAGATGTGAACACCCACACCTATTTGAATCAAACCAGTCTCATTAATTTAACCCACATCTCTGTGTAGCAAAATCGCATCACAAAAGAGATGTCTTTTACTAATATTGGAAACAATACAGACAACTTCAATTGTCTAGCAACAGGGTTTCTTAAGCTACGTTTCGGGACGCAAAGTGGGCCTGAGCATGTGAGAGGTAGTGTTGCCAAATCCTCACGAAGGAAAGTAGCTATTGGTGGTCCTAAAAGTAGCTAGAAGTCGCTAAATGACGTCATCACATAATTTTCATAATTGGCCAAGTGGATGTAATTGTGATTGACGCTGTAGGAGAGAGGAATAACGTCGCGGGAGAGACAAAAAGTGAGTAAAAACACCCTAAGTATGTTTAGAACTAAAATTGAACTTTCTTCTGTCGATTCTTGTCTTTTTTCTGAATACTCACTAAATATAGTGACAAAGTCGCTAAGTTGGCAACACTGGTGAGAGGTGGGTAGCGAGATATCAGTAATCAATTGTAATCACATACTATTTCTTCTTAATTATGGTCATTCGAGGACAGTACATTTTTCATTTGGGTCTCGAGATGAATAAACTCAAGAACCTCTGACATGGATTCTTAAACTATGATTTGGGAGCCAAAGCGGTTATTAACATGTCATAGGTGGGTCACGAGATATGAGTAAATATTCAGAATCATACACTATTTCTTCATAATGTTGGTCGTTCGAGGACACTGCATTTCTCATTTGGCTCTCGAGCTTAAAAATTGTAAAAACGTCTGAAACAGCATAGTAAGTCTTAACTCGTTAAAAAAACAACTTCTATAGTTACATTGCAGTGCCGTGACCCGGATTCGAACCGGGGTTGCTGCGACCACAACGCAGAGTACTAACCACTATACGATCACGGCTGGCTTTGTAAAGCCTACATAGGCTGTGAAAGTGATGTGCACAAGCTGGCTAAACTCTTTTCATTTTGGTCTCGATAATGAATAAACTGAAGAAACAGTGGAGCTTTACACAGTCGGTAGGTTTTTTTCTCATTCGAAAAGTGCCCTTTTTCCGTGACATTGGAATATCTCAATTGCATCCTCCTCACGTCATCTCTAATTCTCTAAACCCATTGGTGAGAAAACCTGAGTGCCCTCCCCTCTGACCTTCTCCACCAATGTGAACAATAAAAAGGTACTGCTGAGATTTGAACTCAGGATCTCCTGTTTACTAGACAGGCACTTTAACCAACTAAGCCACAGCACCCATAAAAGTCATATATGTTGCAGATGTGAACACCCACACCTATTTGAATCAAACCAGTCTCATTAATTTAACCCACATCTCTGTGTAGCAAAATCGCATCACAAAAGAGATGTCTTTTACTAATATTGGAAACAATACAGACAACTTCAATTGTCTAGCAACAGGGTTTCTTAAGCTACGTTTCGGGACGCAAAGTGGGCCTGAGCATGTGAGAGGTAGTGTTGCCAAATCCTCACTAAGGAAAGTAGCTATTGGTGGTCCTAAAAGTAGCTAGAAGTCGCTAAATGACGTCATCACATAATTTTCATAATTGGCCAAGTGGATGTAATTGTGATTGACGCTGTAGGAGAGAGGAATAACGTCGCGGGAGAGACAAAAAGTGAGTAAAAACACCCTAAGTATGTTTAGAACTAAAATTGAACTTTCTTCTGTCGATTCTTGTCTTTTTCTGAATACTCACTAAATATAGTGACAAAGTCGCTAAGTTGGCAACACTGGTGAGAGGTGGGTAGCGAGATATCAGTAATCAATTGTAATCACATACTATTTCTTCTTAATTATGGTCATTCGAGGACAGTACATTTTTCATTTGGGTCTCGAGATGAATAAACTCAAGAACCTCTGACATGGATTCTTAAACTATGATTTGGGACCCAAAGCGGTTATTAACATGTCATAGGTGGGTCACGAGATATGAGTAAACATTCAGAATCATACACTATTTCTTCATAATGTTGGTCGTTCGAGGACACTGCATTTCTCATTTGGCTCTCGAGCTTAAAAATTGTAAAAATGTCTGAAACAGCATAGTAAGTCTTAACTCGTTAAAAAAAAACTTCTAAAATTACATTGCAGTGCCGTGACCCGAATTCGAACCGGGGTTGCTGCGACCACAACGCAGAGTACTAACCACTATACAATCACGGCTGGCTTCAAGAGCTGGCTTTGTAAAGCCTACATAGGCTGTGAAAGTGATGTGCACAAGCTGGCTAAACTCTTTTCATTTTGGTCTCGATAATGAATAAACTGAAGAAACAGTGGAGCTTTACACAGTCGGTAGGTTTTTTCTCACTCGAAAAGTGCCCTTTTTCCGTGACATTGGAATATCTCAATTGCATCCTCCTCACGTCATCTCTAATTCTCTAAACCCATTGGTGAGAAAACCTGAGTGCCCTCCCCTCTGACCTTCTCCACCAATGTGAACAATAAAAAGGTACTGCTGAGATTTGAACTCAGGATCTCCTGTTTACTAGACAGGCACTTTAACCAACTAAGCCACAGCACCCATAAAAGTCATATATGTTGCAGATGTGAACACCCACACCTATTTGAATCAAACCAGTCTCATTAATTTAACCCACATCTCTGTGTAGCAAAATCGCATCACAAAAGAGATGTCTTTTACTAATATTGGAAACAATACAGACAACTTCAATTGTCTAGCAACAGGGTTTCTTAAGCTACGTTTCGGGACGCAAAGTGGGCCTGAGCATGTGAGAGGTAGTGTTGCCAAATCCTCACGAAGGAAAGTAGCTATTGGTGGTCCTAAAAGTAGCTAGAAGTCGCTAAATGACGTCATCACATAATTTTCATAATTGGCCAAGTGGATGTAATTGTGATTGACGCTGTAGGAGAGAGGAATAACGTCGCGGGAGAGACAAAAAGTGAGTAAAAAACACCCTAAGTATGTTTAGAACTAAAATTGAACTTTCTTCTGTCGATTCTTGTCTTTTTCTGAATACTCACTAAATATAGTGACAAAGTCGCTAAGTTGGCAACACTGGTGAGAGGTGGGTAGCGAGATATCAGTAATCAATTGTAATCACATACTATTTCTTCTTAATTATGGTCATTCGAGGACAGTACATTTTTCATTTGGGTCTCGAGATGAATAAACTCAAGAACCTCTGACATGGATTCTTAAACTATGATTTGGGACCCAAAGCGGTTATTAACATGTCATAGGTGGGTCACGAGATATGAGTAAACATTCAGAATCATACACTATTTCTTCATAATGTTGGTCGTTCGAGGACACTGCATTTCTCATTTGGCTCTCGAGCTTAAAAATTGTAAAAACGTCTGAAACAGCATAGTAAGTCTTAACTCGTTAAAAAAACCTTCTAAAATTACATTGCAGTGCCGTGACCCGGATTCGAACCGGGGTTGCTGCGACCACAACGCAGAGTACTAACCACTATACGATCACAGCTGGCGTCAAGAGCTGGCTTTGTAAAGCCTACATAGGCTGTGAAAGTGATGTGCACAAGCTGGCTAAACTCTTTTCATTTTGGTCTCGATAATGAATAAACTGAAGAAACAGTGGAGCTTTACACAGTCGGTAGGTTTTTTCTCATTCGAAAAGTGCCCTTTTTCCGTGACATTGGAATATCTCAATTGCATCCTCCTCACGTCATCTCTAATTCTCTAAACCCATTGGTGAGAAAACCTGAGTGCCCTCCCCTCTGACCTTCTCCACCAATGTGAACAATAAAAAGGTACTGCTGAGATTTGAACTCAGGATCTCCTGTTTACTAGACAGGCACTTTAACCAACTAAGCCACAGCACCCATAAAAGTCATATATGTTGCAGATGTGAACACCCACACCTATTTGAATCAAACCAGTCTCATTAATTTAACCCACATCTCTGTGTAGCAAAATCGCATCACAAAAGAGATGTCTTTTACTAATATTGGAAACAATACAGACAACTTCAATTGTCTAGCAACAGGGTTTCTTAAGCTACGTTTCGGGACGCAAAGTGGGCCTGAGCATGTGAGAGGTAGTGTTGCCAAATCCTCACGAAGGAAAGTAGCTATTGGTGGTCCTAAAAGTAGCTAGAAGTCGCTAAATGACGTCATCACATAATTTTCATAATTGGCCAAGTGGATGTAATTGTGATTGACGCTGTAGGAGAGAGGAATAACGTCGCGGGAGAGACAAAAAGTGAGAAAAACACCCTAAGTATGTTTAGAACTAAAATTGAACTTTCTTCTGTCGATTCTTGTCTTTTTTCTGAATACTCACTAAATATAGTGACAAAGTCGCTAAGTTGGCAACACTGGTGAGAGGTGGGTAGCGAGATATCAGTAATCAATTGTAATCACATACTATTTCTTCTTAATTATGGTCATTCGAGGACAGTACATTTTTCATTTGGGTCTCGAGATGAATAAACTCAAGAACCTCTGACATGGATTCTTAAACTATGATTTGGGACCCAAAGCGGTTATTAACATGTCATAGGTGGGTCACGAGATATGAGTAAACATTCAGAATCATACACTATTTCTTCATAATGTTGGTCGTTCGAGGACACTGCATTTCTCATTTGGCTCTCGAGCTTAAAAATTGTAAAAACGTCTGAAACAGCATAGTAAGTCTTAACTCGTTAAAAAAAAAACTTCTAAAATTACATTGCAGTGCCGTGACCCGGATTCGAACCGGGGTTGCTGCGACCACAACGCAGAGTACTAACCACTATACGATCACAGCTGGCTTCAAGAGCTGGCTTTGTAAAGCCTACATAGGCTGTGAAAGTGATGTGCACAAGCTGGCTAAACTCTTTTCATTTTGGTCTCGATAATGAATAAACTGAAGAAACAGTGGAGCTTTACACAGTCGGTAGGTTTTTTCTCATTCGAAAAGTGCCCTTTTTCCGTGACATTGGAATATCTCAATTGCATCCTCCTCACGTCATCTCTAATTCTCTAAACCCATTGGTGAGAAAACCTGAGTGCACTCCCCTCTGACATTCTCCACCAATGTGAACAATAAAAAGGTACTGCTGAGATTTGAACTCAGGATCTCCTGTTTACTAGACAGGCACTTTAACCAACTAAGCCACAGCACCCATAAAAGTCATATATGTTGCAGATGTGAACACCCACACCTATTTGAATCAAACCAGTCTCATTAATTTAACCCACATCTCTGTGTAGCAAAATCGCATCACAAAAGAGATGTCTTTTACTAATATTGGAAACAATACAGACAACTTCAATTGTCTAGCAACAGGGTTTCTTAAGCTACGTTTCGGGACGCAAAGTGGGCCTGAGCATGTGAGAGGTAGTGTTGCCAAATCCTCACGAAGGAAAGTAGCTATTGGTGGTCCTAAAAGTAGCTAGAAGTCGCTAAATGACATCATCACATAATTTTCATAATTGGCCAAGTGGATGTAATTGTGATTGACGCTGTAGGAGAGAGGAATAACGTCGCGGGAGAGACAAAAAGTGAGTAAAAAACACCCTAAGTATGTTTAGAACTAAAATTGAACTTTCTTCTGTCGATTCTTGTCTTTTTTCTGAATACTCACTAAATATAGTGACAAAGTCGCTAAGTTGGCAACACTGGTGAGAGGTGGGTAGCGAGATATCAGTAATCAATTGTAATCACATACTATTTCTTCTTAATTATGGTCATTCGAGGACAGTACATTTTTCATTTGGGTCTCGAGATGAATAAACTCAAGAACCTCTGACATGGATTCTTAAACTATGATTTGGGACCCAAAGCGGTTATTAACATGTCATAGGTGGGTCACGAGATATGAGTAAACATTCAGAATCATACACTATTTCTTCATAATGTTGGTCGTTCGAGGACACTGCATTTCTCATTTGGCTCTCGAGCTTAAAAATTGTAAAAACGTCTGAAACAGCATAGTAAGTCTTAACTCGTTAAAAAAACCTTCTAAAATTACATTGCAGTGCCGTGACCCGGATTCGAACCGGGGTTGCTGCGACCACAACGCAGAGTACTAACCACTATACGATCACGGCTGGCTTCAAGAGCTGGCTTTGTAAAGCCTACATAGGCTGTGAAAGTGATGTGCACAAGCTGGCTAAACTCTTTTCATTTTGGTCTCGATAATGAATAAACTGAAGAAACAGTGGAGCTTTACACAGTCGGTAGGTTTTTTCTCATTCGAAAAGTGCCCTTTTTCCGTGACATTGGAATATCTCAATTGCATCCTCCTCACGTCATCTCTAATTCTCTAAACCCATTGGTGAGAAAACCTGAGTGCACTCCCCTCTGACATTCTCCACCAATGTGAACAATAAAAAGGTACTGCTGAGATTTGAACTCAGGATCTCCTGTTTACTAGACAGGCACTTTAACCAACTAAGCCACAGCACCCATAAAAGTCATATATGTTGCAGATGTGAACACCCACACCTATTTGAATCAAACCAGTCTCATTAATTTAACCCACATCTCTGTGTAGCAAAATCGCATCACAAAAGAGATGTCTTTTACTAATATTGGAAACAATACAGACAACTTCAATTGTCTAGCAACAGGGTTTCTTAAGCTACGTTTCGGGACGCAAAGTGGGCCTGAGCATGTGAGAGGTAGTGTTGCCAAATCCTCACGAAGGAAAGTAGCTATTGGTGGTCCTAAAAGTAGCTAGAAGTCGCTAAATGACATCATCACATAATTTTCATAATTGGCCAAGTGGATGTAATTGTGATTGACGCTGTAGGAGAGAGGAATAACGTCGCGGGAGAGACAAAAAGTGAGTAAAAAACACCCTAAGTATGTTTAGAACTAAAATTGAACTTTCTTCTGTCGATTATTGTCTTTTTTCTGAATACTCACTAAATATAGTGACAAAGTCGCTAAGTTGGCAACACTGGTGAGAGGTGGGTAGCGAGATATCAGTAATCAATTGTAATCACATACTATTTCTTCTTAATTATGGTCATTCGAGGACAGTACATTTTTCATTTGGGTCTCGAGATGAATAAACTCAAGAACCTCTGACATGGATTCTTAAACTATGATTTGGGACCCAAAGCGGTTATTAACATGTCATAGGTGGGTCACGAGATATGAGTAAACATTCAGAATCATACACTATTTCTTCATAATGTTGTTCGTTCGAGGACACTGCATTTCTCATTTGGCTCTCGAGCTTAAAAATTGTAAAAACGTCTGAAACAGCATAGTAAGTCTTAACTCGTTAAAAAAAAAATCTAAAATTAGATTGCAGTGCCGTGACCCGGATTCGAACCGGGGTTGCTGCGACCACAACGCAGAGTACTAACCACTATACGATCACGGCTGGCTTCAAGACCTGGCTTTGTAAAGCCTACATAGGCTGTGAAAGTGATGTGCACAAGCTGCCTAAACTCTTTTCATTTTGGTCTCGATAATGAACAAACTGAAGAAACAGTGGAGCTTTACACAGTCGGTAGGTTTTTTCTCATTCGAAAAGTGCCCTTTTTCCGTGACTTTGGAATATCTCAATTGCATCCTCCTCACGTCATCTCTAATTCTCTAAACCCATTGGTGAGAAAACCTGAGTGCCCTCCCCTCTGACCTTCTCCACCAATGTGAACAATAAAAAGGTACTGCTGAGATTTGAACTCAGGATCTCCTGTTTACTAGACAGGCACTTTAACCAACTAAGCCACAGCACCCATAAAAGTCATATATGTTGCAGATGTGAACACCCACACCTATTTGAATCAAACCAGTCTCATTAATTTAACCCACATCTCTGTGTAGCAAAATCGCATCACAAAAGAGATGTCTTTTACTAATATTGGAAACAATACAGACAACTTCAATTGTCTAGCAACAGGGTTTCTTAAGCTACGTTTCGGGACGCAAAGTGGGCCTGAGCATGTGAGAGGTAGTGTTGCCAAATCCTCACGAAGGAAAGTAGCTATTGGTGGTCCTAAAAGTAGCTAGAAGTCGCTAAATGACATCATCACATAATTTTCATAATTGGCCAAGTGGATGTAATTGTGATTGACGCTGTAGGAGAGAGGAATAACGTCGCGGGAGAGACAAAAAGTGAGTAAAAAACACCCTAAGTATGTTTAGAACTAAAATTGAACTTTCTTCTGTCGATTATTGTCTTTTTTCTGAATACTCACTAAATATAGTGACAAAGTCGCTAAGTTGGCAACACTGGTGAGAGGTGGGTAGCGAGATATCAGTAATCAATTGTAATCACATACTATTTCTTCTTAATTATGGTCATTCGAGGACAGTACATTTTTCATTTGGGTCTCGAGATGAATAAACTCAAGAACCTCTGACATGGATTCTTAAACTATGATTTGGGACCCAAAGCGGTTATTAACATGTCATAGGTAGGTCACGAGATATGAGTAAACATTCAGAATCATACACTATTTCTTCATAATGTTCTTCGTTCGCGGACACTGCATTTCTCATTTGGCTCTCGAGCTTAAAAATTGTAAAAACGTCTGAAACAGCATAGTAAGTCTTAACTCGTTAAAAAAAAAAACTTCTAAAATTACATTGCAGTGCCGTGACCCGGATTCGAACCGGGGTTGCTGCGACCACAACGCAGAGTACTAACCACTATACGATCACGGCTGGCTTCAAGAGCTGGCTTTGTAAAGCCTACATAGGCTGTGAAAGTGATGTGCACAAGCTGGCTAAACTCTTTTCATTTTGGTCTCGATAATGAACAAACTGAAGAAACAGTGGAGCTTTACACAGTCGGTAGGTTTTTTCTCATTCAAAAAGTGCCCTTTTTCCGTGACTTTGGAATATCTCAATTGCATCCTCCTCACGTCATCTCTAATTCTCTAAACCCATTGGTGAGAAAACCTGAGTGCCCTCCCCTCTGACCTTCTCCACCAATGTGAACAATAAAAAGGTACTGCTGAGATTTGAACTCAGGATCTCCTGTTTACTAGACAGGCACTTTAACCAACTAAGCCACAGCACCCATAAAAGTCATATATGTTGCAGATGTGAACACCCACACCTATTTGAATCAAACCAGTCTCATTAATTTAACCCACATCTCTGTGTAGCAAAATCGCATCACAAAAGAGATGTCTTTTACTAATATTGGAAACAATACAGACAACTTCAATTGTCTAGCAACAGGGTTTCTTAAGCTACGTTTCGGGACGCAAAGTGGGCCTGAGCATGTGAGAGGTAGTGTTGCCAAATCCTCACGAAGGAAAGTAGCTATTGGTGGTCCTAAAAGTAGCTAGAAGTCGCTAAATGACGTCATCACATAATTTTCATAATTGGCCAAGTGGATGTAATTGTGATTGACGCTGTAGGAGAGAGGAATAACGTCGCGGGAGAGACAAAAAGTGAGTAAAAAACACCCTAAGTATGTTTAGAACTAAAATTGAACTTTCTTCTGTCGATTCTTGTCTTTTTTCTGAATACTCACTAAATATAGTGACAAAGTCGCTAAGTTGGCAACACTGGTGAGAGGTGGGTAGCGAGATATCAGTAATCAATTGTAATCACATACTATTTCTTCTTAATTATGGTCATTCGAGGACAGTACATTTTTCATTTGGGTCTCGAGATGAATAAACTCAAGAACCTCTGACATGGATTCTTAAACTATGATTTGGGACCCAAAGCGGTTATTAACATGTCATAGGTGGGT
Source organism: Oncorhynchus keta (assembly GCF_023373465.1). Lineage (NCBI taxonomy): Eukaryota > Metazoa > Chordata > Actinopteri > Salmoniformes > Salmonidae > Oncorhynchus > Oncorhynchus keta. The sequence goes on from NC_068447.1 coordinate 8,010,381, forward strand.
CACGAGATATGAGTAAACATTCAGAATCATACACTATTTCTTCATAATGTTGGTCGTTCGAGGACACTGCATTTCTCATTTGGCTCTCGAGCTTAAAAATTGTAAAAACGTCTGAAACAGCATAGTAAGTCTTACCTCGTTAAAAAAAACCTTCTAAAATTACATTGCAGTGCCGTGACCCGGATTCGAACCAGGGTTGCTGCGACCACAACGCAGAGTACTAACCACTATACGATCACAGCTGGCTTCAAGAGCTGGCTTTGTAACGCCTACATAGGCTGTGAAAGTGATGTGCACAAGCTGGCTAAACTCTTTTCATTTTGGTCTCGATAATGAATAAACTGAAGAAACAGTGGAGCTTTACACAGTCGGTAGGTTTTTTCTCATTCGAAAAGTGCCCTTTTTCCGTGACATTGGAATATCTCAATTGCATCCTCCTCACGTCATCTCTAATTCTCTAAACCCATTGGTGAGAAAACCTGAGTGCACTCCCCTCTGACATTCTCCACCAATGTGAACAATATAAAGGTACTGCTGAGATTTGAACTCAGGATCTCCTGTTTACTAGACAGGCACTTTAACCAACTAAGCCACAGCACCCATAAAATTCATATATGTTGCAGATGTGAACACCCACACCTATTTGAATCAAACCAGTCTCATTAATTTAACCCACATCTCTGTGTAGCAAAATCGCATCACAAAAGAGATGTCTTTTACTAATATTGGAAACAATACAGACAACTTCAATTGTCTAGCAACAGGGTTTCTTAAGCTACGTTTCGGGACGCAAAGTGGGCCTGAGCATGTGAGAGGTAGTGTTGCCAAATCCTCACGAAGGAAAGTAGCTATTGGTGGTCCTAAAAGTAGCTAGAAGTCGCTAAATGACATCATCACATAATTTTCATAATTGGCCAAGTGGATGTAATTGTGATTGACGCTGTAGGAGAGAGGAATAACGTCGCGGGAGAGACAAAAAGTGAGTAAAAAACACCCTAAGTATGTTTAGAACTAAAATTGAACTTTCTTCTGTCGATTCTTGTCTTTTTTCTGAATACTCACTAAATATAGTGACAAAGTCGCTAAGTTGGCAACACTGGTGAGAGGTGGGTAGCGAGATATCAGTAATCAATTGTAATCACATACTATTTCTTCTTAATTATGGTCATTCGAGGACAGTACATTTTTCATTTGGGTCTCGAGATGAATAAACTCAAGAACCTCTGACATGGATTCTTAAACTATGATTTGGGACCCAAAGCGGTTATTAACATGTCATAGGTGGGTCACGAGATATGAGTAAACATTCAGAATCATACACTATTTCTTCATAATGTTGTTCGTTCGAGGACACTGCATTTCTCATTTGGCTCTCGAGCTTAAAAATTGTAAAAACGTCTGAAACAGCATAGTAAGTCTTAACTCGTTAAAAAAAAAAAAAACTTCTAAAATTACATTGCAGTGCCGTGACCCGGATTCGAACCGGGGTTGCTGCGACCACAACGCAGAGTACTAACCACTATACGATCACGGCTGGCTTCAAGAGCTGGCTTTGTAAAGCCTACATAGGCTGTGAAAGTGATGTGCACAAGCTGGCTAAACTCTTTTCATTTTGGTCTCGATAATGAATAAACTGAAGAAACAGTGGAGCTTTACACAGTCGGTAGGTTTTTTCTCATTCGAAAAGTGCCCTTTTTCCGTGACATTGGAATATCTCAATTGCATCCTCCTCACGTCATCTCTAATTCTCTAAACCCATTGGTGAGAAAACCTGAGTGCCCTCCCCTCTGACCTTCTCCACCAATGTGAACAATAAAAGGTACTGCTGAGATTTGAACTCAGGATCTCCTGTTTACTAGACAGGCACTTTAACCAACTAAGCCACAGCACCCATAAAAGTCATATATGTTGCAGATGTGAACACCCACACCTATTTGAATCAAACCAGTCTCATTAATTTAACCCACATCTCTGTGTAGCAAAATCGCATCACAAAAGAGATGTCTTTTACTAATATTGGAAACAATACAGACAACTTCAATTGTCTAGCAACAGGGTTTCTTAAGCTACGTTTCGGGACGCAAAGTGGGCCTGAGCATGTGAGAGGTAGTGTTGCCAAATCCTCACGAAGGAAAGTAGCTATTGGTGGTCCTAAAAGTAGCTAGAAGTCGCTAAATGACGTCATCACATAATTTTCATAATTGGCCAAGTGGATGTAATTGTGATTGACGCTGTAGGAGAGAGGAATAACGTCGCGGGAGAGACAAAAAGTGAGTAAAAAACACCCTAAGTATGTTTAGAACTAAAATTGAACTTTCTTCTGTCGATTCTTGTCTTTTTTCTGAATACTACTAAATATAGTGACAAAGTCGCTAAGTTGGCAACACTGGTGAGAGGTGGGTAGCGAGATATCAGTAATCAATTGTAATCACATACTATTTCTTCTTAATTATGGTCATTCGAGGACAGTACATTTTTCATTTGGGTCTCGAGATGAATAAACTCAAGAACCTCTGACATGGATTCTTAAACTATGATTTGGGACCCAAAGCGGTTATTAACATGTCATAGGTGGGTCACGAGATATGAGTAAACATTCAGAATCATACACTATTTCTTCATAATGTTGGTCGTTCGAGGACACTGCATTTCTCATTTGGCTCTCGAGCTTAAAAATTGTAAAAACGTCTGAAACAGCATAGTAAGTCTTACCTCGTTAAAAAAAACCTTCTAAAATTACATTGCAGTGCCGTGACCCGGATTCGAACCGGGGTTGCTGCGACCACAACGCAGAGTACTAACCACTATACGATCACAGCTGGCTTCAAGAGCTGGCTTTGTAACGCCTACATAGGCTGTGAAAGTGATGTGCACAAGCTGGCTAAACTCTTTTCATTTTGGTCTCGATAATGAATAAACTGAAGAAACAGTGGAGCTTTACACAGTCGGTAGGTTTTTTCTCATTCGAAAAGTGCCCTTTTTCCGTGACATTGGAATATCTCAATTGCATCCTCCTCACGTCATCTCTAATTCTCTAAACCCATTGGTGAGAAAACCTGAGTGCACTCCCCTCTGACATTCTCCACCAATGTGAACAATAAAAAGGTACTGCTGAGATTTGAACTCAGGATCTCCTGTTTACTAGACAGGCACTTTAACCAACTAAGCCACAGCACCCATAAAAGTCATATATGTTGCAGATGTGAACACCCACACCTATTTGAATCAAACCAGTCTCATTAATTTAACCCACATCTCTGTGTAGCAAAATCGCATCACAAAAGAGATGTCTTTTACTAATATTGGAAACAATACAGACAACTTCAATTGTCTAGCAACAGGGTTTCTTAAGCTACGTTTCGGGACGCAAAGTGGGCCTGAGCATGTGAGAGGTAGTGTTGCCAAATCCTCACGAAGGAAAGTAGCTATTGGTGGTCCTAAAAGTAGCTAGAAGTCGCTAAATGACATCATCACATAATTTTCATAATTGGCCAAGTGGATGTAATTGTGATTGACGCTGTAGGAGAGAGGAATAACGTCGCGGGAGAGACAAAAAGTGAGTAAAAAACACCCTAAGTATGTTTAGAACTAAAATTGAACTTTCTTCTGTCGATTCTTGTCTTTTTTCTGAATACTCACTAAATATAGTGACAAAGTCGCTAAGTTGGCAACACTGGTGAGAGGTGGGTAGCGAGATATCAGTAATCAATTGTAATCACATACTATTTCTTCTTAATTATGGTCATTCGAGGACAGTACATTTTTCATTTGGGTCTCGAGATGAATAAACTCAAGAACCTCTGACATGGATTCTTAAACTATGATTTGGGACCCAAAGCGGTTATTAACATGTCATAGGTGGGTCACGAGATATGAGTAAACATTCAGAATCATACACTATTTCTTCATAATGTTGGTCGTTCGAGGACACTGCATTTCTCATTTGGCTCTCGAGCTTAAAAATTGTAAAAACGTCTGAAACAGCATAGTAAGTCTTAACTCGTTAAAAAAAAACCTTCTAAAATTACATTGCAGTGCCGTGACCCGGATTCGAACCGGGGTTGCTGCGACCACAACGCAGAGTACTAACCACTATACGATCACGGCTGGCTTCAAGAGCTGGCTTTGTAAAGCCTACATAGGCTGTGAAAGTGATGTGCACAAGCTGGCTAAACTCTTTTCATTTTGGTCTCGATAATGAATAAACTGAAGAAACAGTGGAGCTTTACACAGTCGGTAGGTTTTTTCTCATTCGAAAAGTGCCCTTTTCCGTGACATTGGAATATCTCAATTGCATCCTCCTCACGTCATCTCTAATTCTCTAAACCCATTGGTGAGAAAACCTGAGTGCACTCCCCTCTGACATTCTCCACCAATGTGAACAATAAAAAGGTACTGCTGAGATTTGAACTCAGGATCTCCTGTTTACTAGACAGGCACTTTAACCAACTAAGCCACAGCACCCATAAAAGTCATATATGTTGCAGATGTGAACACCCACACCTATTTGAATCAAACCAGTCTCATTAATTTAACCCACATCTCTGTGTAGCAAAATCGCATCACAAAAGAGATGTCTTTTACTAATATTGGAAACAATACAGACAACTTCAATTGTCTAGCAACAGGGTTTCTTAAGCTACGTTTCGGGACGCAAAGTGGGCCTGAGCATGTGAGAGGTAGTGTTGCCAAATCCTCACGAAGGAAAGTAGCTATTGGTGGTCCTAAAAGTAGCTAGAAGTCGCTAAATGACGTCATCACATAATTTTCATAATTGGCCAAGTGGATGTAATTGTGATTGACGCTGTAGGAGAGAGGAATAACGTCGCGGGAGAGACAAAAAGTGAGTAAAAAACACCCTAAGTATGTTTAGAACTAAAATTGAACTTTCTTCTGTCGATTCTTGTCTTTTTTCTGAATACTCACTAAATATAGTGACAAAGTCGCTAAGTTGGCAACACTGGTGAGAGGTGGGTAGCGAGATATCAGTAATCAATTGTAATCACATACTATTTCTTCTTAATTATGGTCATTCGAGGACAGTACATTTTTCATTTGGGTCTCGAGATGAATAAACTCAAGAACCTCTGACATGGATTCTTAAACTATGATTTGGGACCCAAAGCGGTTATTAACATGTCATAGGTGGGTCACGAGATATGAGTAAACATTCAGAATCATACACTATTTCTTCATAATGTTGGTCGTTCGAGGACACTGCATTTCTCATTTGGCTCTCGAGCTTAAAAATTGTAAAAACGTCTGAAACAGCATAGTAAGTCTTAACTCGTTAAAAAAAAAACTTCTAAAATTACATTGCAGTGCCGTGACCCGGATTCGAACCGGGGTTGCTGCGACCACAACGCAGAGTACTAACCACTATACGATCACAGCTGGCTTCAAGAGCTGGCTTTGTAAAGCCTACATAGGCTGTGAAAGTGATGTGCACAAGCTGGCTAAACTCTTTTCATTTTGGTCTCGATAATGAATAAACTGAAGAAACAGTGGAGCTTTACACAGTCGGTAGGTTTTTTCTCATTCGAAAAGTGCCCTTTTTCCGTGACATTGGAATATCTCAATTGCATCCTCCTCACGTCATCTCTAATTCTCTAAACCCATTGGTGAGAAAACCTGCGTGCACTCCCCTCTGACCTTCTCCACCAATGTGAACAATAAAAAGGTACTGCTGAGATTTGAACTCAGGATCTCCTGTTTACTAGACAGGCACTTTAACCAACTAAGCCACAGCACCCATAAAAGTCATATATGTTGCAGATGTGAACACCCACACCTATTTGAATCAAACCAGTCTCATTAATTTAACCCACATCTCTGTGTAGCAAAATCGCATCACAAAAGAGATGTCTTTTACTAATATTGGAAACAATACAGACAACTTCAATTGTCTAGCAACAGGGTTTCTTAAGCTACGTTTCGGGACGCAAAGTGGGCCTGAGCATGTGAGAGGTAGTGTTGCCAAATCCTCACGAAGGAAAGTAGCTATTGGTGGTCCTAAAAGTAGCTAGAAGTCGCTAAATGACGTCATCACATAATTTTCATAATTGGCCAAGTGGATGTAATTGTGATTGACGCTGTAGGAGAGAGGAATAACGTCGCGGGAGAGACAAAAAGTGAGTAAAAAACACCCTAAGTATGTTTAGAACTAAAATTGAACTTTCTTCTGTCGATTCTTGTCTTTTTTCTGAATACTCACTAAATATAGTGACAAAGTCGCTAAGTTGGCAACACTGGTGAGAGGTGGGTAGCGAGATATCAGTAATCAATTGTAATCACATACTATTTCTTCTTAATTATGGTCATTCGAGGACAGTACATTTTTCATTTGGGTCTCGAGATGAATAAACTCAAGAACCTCTGACATGGATTCTTAAACTATGATTTGGGACCCAAAGCGGTTATTAACATGTCATAGGTGGGTCACGAGATATGAGTAAACATTCAGAATCATACACTATTTCTTCATAATGTTGGTCGTTCGAGGACACTGCATTTCTCATTTGGCTCTCGAGCTTAAAAATTGTAAAAACGTCTGAAACAGCATAGTAAGTCTTAACTCGTTAAAAAAAACCTTCTAAAATTACATTGCAGTGCCGTGACCCGGATTCGAACCGGGGTTGCTGCGACCACAACGCAGAGTACTAACCACTATACGATCACGGCTGGCTTCAAGAGCTGGCTTTGTAAAGCCTACATAGGCTGTGAAAGTGATGTGCACAAGCTGGCTAAACTCTTTTCATTTTGGTCTCGATAATGAATAAACTGAAGAAACAGTGGAGCTTTACACAGTCGGTAGGTTTTTTCTCATTCGAAAAGTGCCCTTTTTCCGTGACATTGGAATATCTCAATTGCATCCTCCTCACGTCATCTCTAATTCTCTAAACCCATTGGTGAGAAAACCTGAGTGCACTCCCCTCTGACATTCTCCACCAATGTGAACAATAAAAAGGTACTGCTGAGATTTGAACTCAGGATCTCCTGTTTACTAGACAGGCACTTTAACCAACTAAGCCACAGCACCCATAAAAGTCATATATGTTGCAGATGTGAACACCCACACCTATTTGAATCAAACCAGTCTCATTAATTTAACCCACATCTCTGTGTAGCAAAATCGCATCACAAAAGAGATGTCTTTTACTAATATTGGAAACAATACAGACAACTTCAATTGTCTAGCAACAGGGTTTCTTAAGCTACGTTTCGGGACGCAAAGTGGGCCTGAGCATGTGAGAGGTAGTGTTGCCAAATCCTCACGAAGGAAAGTAGCTATTGGTGGTCCTAAAAGTAGCTAGAAGTCGCTAAATGACATCATCACATAATTTTCATAATTGGCCAAGTGGATGTAATTGTGATTGACGCTGTAGGAGAGAGGAATAACGTCGCGGGAGAGACAAAAAGTGAGTAAAAAACACCCTAAGTATGTTTAGAACTAAAATTGAACTTTCTTCTGTCGATTCTTGTCTTTTTTCTGAATACTCACTAAATATAGTGACAAAGTCGCTAAGTTGGCAACACTGGTGAGAGGTGGGTAGCGAGATATCAGTAATCAATTGTAATCACATACTATTTCTTCTTAATTATGGTCATTCGAGGACAGTACATTTTTCATTTGGGTCTCGAGATGAATAAACTCAAGAACCTCTGACATGGATTCTTAAACTATGATTTGGGACCCAAAGCGGTTATTAACATGTCATAGGTGGGTCACGAGATATGAGTAAACATTCAGAATCATACACTATTTCTTCATAATGTTGTTCGTTCGAGGACACTGCATTTCTCATTTGGCTCTCGAGCTTAAAAATTGTAAAAACGTCTGAAACAGCATAGTAAGTCTTAACTCGTTAAAAAAAAAAAACTTCTAAAATTACATTGCAGTGCTGTGACCCGGATTCGAACCGGGGTTGCTGCGACCACAACGCAGAGTACTAACCACTATACGATCACAGCTGGCTTCAAGAGCTGGCTTTGTAAAGCCTACATAGGCTGTGAAAGTGATGTGCACAAGCTGGCTAAACTCTTTTCATTTTGGTCTCGATAATGAATAAACTGAAGAAACAGTGGAGCTTTACACAGTCGGTAGGTTTTTTCTCATTCGAAAAGTGCCCTTTTTCCGTGACATTGGAATATCTCAATTGCATCCTCCTCACGTCATCTCTAATTCTCTAAACCCATTGGTGAGAAAACCTGAGTGCCCTCCCCTCTGACCTTCTCCACCAATGTGAACAATAAAAAGGTACTGCTGAGATTTGAACTCAGGATCTCCTGTTTACTAGACAGGCACTTTAACCAACTAAGCCACAGCACCCATAAAAGTCATATATGTTGCAGATGTGAACACCCACACCTATTTGAATCAAACCAGTCTCATTAATTTAACCCACATCTCTGTGTAGCAAAATCGCATCACAAAAGAGATGTCTTTTACTAATATTGGAAACAATACAGACAACTTCAATTGTCTAGCAACAGGGTTTCTTAAGCTACGTTTCGGGACGCAAAGTGGGCCTGAGCATGTGAGAGGTAGTGTTGCCAAATCCTCACGAAGGAAAGTAGCTATTGGTGGTCCTAAAAGTAGCTAGAAGTCGCTAAATGACGTCATCACATAATTTTCATAATTGGCCAAGTGGATGTAATTGTGATTGATGCTGTAGGAGAGAGGAATAACGTCGCGGGAGAGACAAAAAGTGAGTAAAAACACCCTAAGTATGTTTAGAACTGAAATTGAACTTTCTTCTGTCGATTCTTGTCTTTTTTCTGAATACTCACTAAATATAGTGACAAAGTCGCTAAGTTGGCAACACTGGTAAGAGGTGGGTAGCGAGATATCAGTAATCAATTGTAATCACATACTATTTCTTCTTAATTATGGTCATTCGAGGACGGTACATTTTTAATTTGGGTCTCGAGATGAATAAACTCAAGAACCTCTGACATGGATTCTTAAACTATGATTTGGGACCCAAAGCGGTTATTAACATGTCATAGGTGGGTCACGAGATATGAGTAAACATTCAGAATCATACACTATTTCTTCATAATGTTGGTCGTTCGAGGACACTGCATTTCTCATTTGGCTCTCGAGCTTAAAAATTGTAAAAACGTCTGAAACAGCATAGTAAGTCTTAACTCGTTAAAAAAAAAAAAACTTCTAAAATTACATTGCAGTGCCGTGACCCGGATTCGAACCGGGGTTGCTGCGACCACAACGCAGAGTACTAACCACTATACGATCACGGCTGGCTTCAAGAGCTGGCTTTGTAAAGCCTACATAGGCTGTGAAAGTGATGTGCACAAGCTGGCTAAACTCTTTTCATTTTGGTCTCGATAATGAATAAACTGAAGAAACAGGAGCTTTACACAGTCGGTAGGTTTTTTCTCATTCGAAAAGTGCCCTTTTTCCGTGACATTGGAATATCTCAATTGCATCCTCCTCACGTCATCTCTAATTCTCTAAACCCATTGGTGAGAAAACCTGAGTGCCCTCCCCTCTGACCTTCTCCACCAATGTGAACAATAAAAAGGTACTGCTGAGATTTGAACTCAGGATCTCCTGTTTACTAGACAGGCACTTTAACCAACTAAGCCACAGCACCCATAAAAGTCATATATGTTGCAGATGTGAACACCCACACCTATTTGAATCAAACCAGTCTCATTAATTTAACCCACATCTCTGTGTAGCAAAATCGCATCACAAAAGAGATGTCTTTTACTAATATTGGAAACAATACAGACAACTTCAATTGTCTAGCAACAGGGTTTCTTAAGCTACGTTTCGGGACGCAAAGTGGGCCTGAGCATGTGAGAGGTAGTGTTGCCAAATCCTCACGAAGGAAAGTAGCTATTGGTGGTCCTAAAAGTAGCTAGAAGTCGCTAAATGACGTCATCACATAATTTTCATAATTGGCCAAGTGGATGTAATTGTGATTGACGCTGTAGGAGAGAGGAATAACGTCGCGGGAGAGACAAAAAGTGAGTAAAAAACACCCTAAGTATGTTTAGAACTAAAATTGAACTTTCTTCTGTCGATTCTTGTCTTTTTTCTGAATACTCACTAAATATAGTGACAAAGTCGCTAAGTTGGCAACACTGGTGAGAGGTGGGTAGCGAGATATCAGTAATCAATTGTAATCACATACTATTTCTTCTTAATTATGGTCATTCGAGGACAGTACATTTTTCATTTGGGTCTCGAGATGAATAAACTCAAGAACCTCTGACATGGATTCTTAAACTATGATTTGGGACCCAAAGCGGTTATTAACATGTCATAGGTGGGTCACGAGATATGAGTAAACATTCAGAATCATACACTATTTCTTCATAATGTTGTTCGTTCGAGGACACTGCATTTTCTCATTTGGCTCTCGAGCTTAAAAATTGTAAAAACGTCTGAAACAGCATAGTAAGTCTTAACTCGTTAAAAAAAAAAACTTCTAAAATTACATTGCAGTGCCGTGACCCGGATTCGAACCGGGGTTGCTGCGACCACAACGCAGAGTACTAACCACTATACGATCACGGCTGGCTTCAAGAGCTGGCTTTGTAAAGCCTACATAGGCTGTGAAAGTGATGTGCACAAGCTGGCTAAACTCTTTTCATTTTGGTCTCGATAATGAATAAACTGAAGAAACAGTGGAGCTTTACACAGTCGGTAGGTTTTTTCTCATTCGAAAAGTGCCCTTTTCCGTGACATTGGAATATCTCAATTGCATCCTCCTCACGTCATCTCTAATTCTCTAAACCCATTGGTGAGAAAACCTGAGTGCCCTCCCCTCTGACCTTCTCCACCAATGTGAACAATATAAAGGTACTGCTGAGATTTGAACTCAGGATCTCCTGTTTACTAGACAGGCACTTTAACCAACTAAGCCACAGCACCCATAAAAGTCATATATGTTGCAGATGTGAACACCCACACCTATTTGAATCAAACCAGTCTCATTAATTTAACCCACATCTCTGTGTAGCAAAATCGCATCACAAAAGAGATGTCTTTTACTAATATTGGAAACAATACAGACAACTTCAATTGTCTAGCAACAGGGTTTCTTAAGCTACGTTTCGGGACGCAAAGTGGGCCTGAGCATGTGAGAGGTAGTGTTGCCAAATCCTCACGAAGGAAAGTAGCTATTGGTGGTCCTAAAAGTAGCTAGAAGTCGCTAAATGACGTCATCACATAATTTTCATAATTGGCCAAGTGGATGTAATTGTGATTGACGCTGTAGGAGAGAGGAATAACGTCGCGGGAGAGACAAAAAGTGAGTAAAAAACACCCTAAGTATGTTTAGAACTAAAATTGAACTTTCTTCTGTCGATTCTTGTCTTTTTTCTGAATACTCACTAAATATAGTGACAAAGTCGCTAAGTTGGCAACACTGGTGAGAGGTGGGTAGCGAGATATCAGTAATCAATTGTAATCACATACTATTTCTTCTTAATTATGGTCATTCGAGGACAGTACATTTTTCATTTGGGTCTCGAGATGAATAAACTCAAGAACCTCTGACATGGATTCTTAAACTATGATTTGGGACCCAAAGCGGTTATTAACATGTCATAGGTGGGTCACGAGATATGAGTAAACATTCAGAATCATACACTATTTCTTCATAATGTTCTTCGTTCGCGGACACTGCATTTCTCATTTGGCTCTCGAGCTTAAAAATTGTAAAAACGTCTGAAACAGCATAGTAAGTCTTAACTCGTTAAAAAAAAAACTTCTAAAATTACATTGCAGTGCCGTGACCCGGATTCGAACCGGGGTTGCTGCGACCACAACGCAGAGTACTAACCACTATACGATCACGGCTGGCTTTGTAAAGCCTACATAGGCTGTGAAAGTGATGTGCACAAGCTGGCTAAACTCTTTTCATTTTGGTCTCGATAATGAATAAACTGAAGAAACAGTGGAGCTTTACACAGTCGGTAGGTTTTTTCTCATTCGAAAAGTGCCCTTTTTCCGTGACATTGGAATATCTCAATTGCATCCTCCTCACGTCATCTCTAATTCTCTAAACCCATTGGTGAGAAAACCTGAGTGCCCTCCCCTCTGACCTTCTCCACCAATGTGAACAATATAAAGGTACTGCTGAGATTTGAACTCAGGATCTCCTGTTTACTAGACAGGCACTTTAACCAACTAAGCCACAGCACCCATAAAAGTCATATATGTTGCAGATGTGAACACCCACACCTATTTGAATCAAACCAGTCTCATTAATTTAACCCACATCTCTGTGTAGCAAAATCGCATCACAAAAGAGATGTCTTTTACTAATATTGGAAACAATACAGACAACTTCAATTGTCTAGCAACAGGGTTTCTTTAAGCTACGTTTCGGACGCAAAGTGGGCCTGAGCATGTGAGAGGTAGTGTTGCCAAATCCTCACGAAGGAAAGTAGCTATTGGTGGTCCTAAAAGTAGCTAGAAGTCGCTAAATGACGTCATCACATAATTTTCATAATTGGCCAAGTGGATGTAATTGTGATTGACGCTGTAGGAGAGAGGAATAACGTCGCGGGAGAGACAAAAAGTGAGTAAAAAACACCCTAAGTATGTTTAGAACTAAAATTGAACTTTCTTCTGTCGATTCTTGTCTTTTTTCTGAATACTCACTAAATATAGTGACAAAGTCGCTAAGTTGGCAACACTGGTGAGAGGTGGGTAGCGAGATATCAGTAATCAATTGTAATCACATACTATTTCTTCTTAATTATGGTCATTCGAGGACAGTACATTTTTCATTTGGGTCTCGAGATGAATAAACTCAAGAACCTCTGACATGGATTCTTAAACTATGATTTGGGACCCAAAGCGGTTATTAACATGTCATAGGTGGGTCACGAGATATGAGTAAACATTCAGAATCATACACTATTTCTTCATAATGTTGTTCGTTCGAGGACACTGCATTTCTCATTTGGCTCTCGAGCTTAAAAATTGTAAAAACGTCTGAAACAGCATAGTAAGTCTTAACTCGTTAAAAAAAAACTTCTAAAATTACATTGCAGTGCCGTGACCCGGATTCGAACCGGGGTTGCTGCGACCACAACGCAGAGTACTAACCACTATACGATCACGGCTGGCTTCAAGAGCTGGCTTTGTAAAGCCTACATAGGCTGTGAAAGTGATGTGCACAAGCTGGCTAAACTCTTTTCATTTTGGTCTCGATAATGAATAAACTGAAGAAACAGTGGAGCTTTACACAGTCGGTAGGTTTTTTCTCATTCGAAAAGTGCCCTTTTTCCGTGACATTGGAATATCTCAATTGCATCCTCCTCACGTCATCTCTAATTCTCTAAACCCATTGGTGAGAAAACCTGAGTGCCCTCCCCTCTGACCTTCTCCACCAATGTGAACAATATAAAGGTACTGCTGAGATTTGAACTCAGGATCTCCTGTTTACTAGACAGGCACTTTAACCAACTAAGCCACAGCACCCATAAAAGTCATATATGTTGCAGATGTGAACACCCACACCTATTTGAATCAAACCAGTCTCATTAATTTAACCCACATCTCTGTGTAGCAAAATCGCATCACAAAAGAGATGTCTTTTACTAATATTGGAAACAATACAGACAACTTCAATTGTCTAGCAACAGGGTTTCTTAAGCTACGTTTCGGGACGCAAAGTGGGCCTGAGCATGTGAGAGGTAGTGTTGCCAAATCCTCACGAAGGAAAGTAGCTATTGGTGGTCCTAAAAGTAGCTAGAAGTCGCTAAATGACGTCATCACATAATTTTCATAATTGGCCAAGTGGATGTAATTGTGATTGACGCTGTAGGAGAGAGGAATAACGTCGCGGGAGAGACAAAAGTGAGTAAAAAACACCCTAAGTATGTTTAGAACTAAAATTGAACTTTCTTCTGTCGATTCTTGTCTTTTTTCTGAATACTCACTAAATATAGTGACAAAGTCGCTAAGTTGGCAACACTGGTGAGAGGTGGGTAGCGAGATATCAGTAATCAATTGTAATCACATACTATTTCTTCTTAATTATGGTCATTCGAGGACAGTACATTTTTCATTTGGGTCTCGAGATGAATAAACTCAAGAACCTCTGACATGGATTCTTAAACTATGATTTGGGACCCAAAGCGGTTATTAACATGTCATAGGTGGGTCACGAGATATGAGTAAACATTCAGAATCATACACTATTTCTTCATAATGTTGTTCGTTCGAGGACACTGCATTTCTCATTTGGCTCTCGAGCTTAAAAATTGTAAAAACGTCTGAAACAGCATAGTAAGTCTTAACTCGTTAAAAAAAAAAACTTCTAAAATTACATTGCAGTGCCGTGACCCGGATTCGAACCGGGGTTGCTGCGACCACAACGCAGAGTACTAACCACTATACGATCACGGCTGGCTTCAAGAGCTGGCTTTGTAAAGCCTACATAGGCTGTGAAAGTGATGTGCACAAGCTGGCTAAACTCTTTTCATTTTGGTCTCGATAATGAATAAACTGAAGAAACAGTGGAGCTTTACACAGTCGGTAGGTTTTTTCTCATTCGAAAAGTGCCCTTTTTCCGTGACATTGGAATATCTCAATTGCATCCTCCTCACGTCATCTCTAATTCTCTAAACCCATTGGTGAGAAAACCTGAGTGCCCTCCCCTCTGACCTTCTCCACCAATGTGAACAATATAAAGGTACTGCTGAGATTTGAACTCAGGATCTCCTGTTTACTAGACAGGCACTTTAACCAACTAAGCCACAGCACCCATAAAAGTCATATATGTTGCAGATGTGAACACCCACACCTATTTGAATCAAACCAGTCTCATTAATTTAACCCACATCTCTGTGTAGCAAAATCGCATCACAAAAGAGATGTCTTTACTAATATTGGAAACAATACAGACAACTTCAATTGTCTAGCAACAGGGTTTCTTAAGCTACGTTTCGGGACGCAAAGTGGGCCTGAGCATGTGAGAGGTAGTGTTGCCAAATCCTCACGAAGGAAAGTAGCTATTGGTGGTCCTAAAAGTAGCTAGAAGTCGCTAAATGACGTCATCACATAATTTTCATAATTGGCCAAGTGGATGTAATTGTGATTGACGCTGTAGGAGAGAGGAATAACGTCGCGGGAGAGACAAAAAGTGAGTAAAAAACACCCTAAGTATGTTTAGAACTAAAATTGAACTTTCTTCTGTCGATTCTTGTCTTTTTTCTGAATACTCACTAAATATAGTGACAAAGTCGCTAAGTTGGCAACACTGGTGAGAGGTGGGTAGCGAGATATCAGTAATCAATTGTAATCACATACTATTTCTTCTTAATTATGGTCATTCGAGGACAGTACATTTTTCATTTGGGTCTCGAGATGAATAAACTCAAGAACCTCTGACATGGATTCTTAAACTATGATTTGGGACCCAAAGCGGTTATTAACATGTCATAGGTGGGTCACGAGATATGAGTAAACATTCAGAATCATACACTATTTCTTCATAATGTTGTTCGTTCGAGGACACTGCATTTCTCATTTGGCTCTCGAGCTTAAAAATTGTAAAAACGTCTGAAACAGCATAGTAAGTCTTAACTCGTTAAAAAAAAAAAAATTCTAAAATTACATTGCAGTGCCGTGACCCGGATTCGAACCGGGGTTGCTGCGACCACAACGCAGAGTACTAACCACTATACGATCACGGCTGGCTTCAAGAGCTGGCTTTGTAAAGCCTACATAGGCTGTGAAAGTGATGTGCACAAGCTGGCTAAACTCTTTTCATTTTGGTCTCGATAATGAATAAACTGAAGAAACAGTGGAGCTTTACACAGTCGGTAGGTTTTTTCTCATTCGAAAAGTGCCCTTTTTCCGTGACATTGGAATATCTCAATTGCATCCTCCTCACGTCATCTCTAATTCTCTAAACCCATTGGTGAGAAAACCTGAGTGCCCTCCCCTCTGACCTTCTCCACCAATGTGAACAATATAAAGGTACTGCTGAGATTTGAACTCAGGATCTCCTGTTTACTAGACAGGCACTTTAACCAACTAAGCCACAGCACCCATAAAAGTCATATATGTTGCAGATGTGAACACCCACACCTATTTGAATCAAACCAGTCTCATTAATTTAACCCACATCTCTGTGTAGCAAAATCGCATCACAAAAGAGATGTCTTTTACTAATATTGGAAACAATACAGACAACTTCAATTGTCTAGCAACAGGGTTTCTTAAGCTACGTTTCGGGACGCAAAGTGGGCCTGAGCATGTGAGAGGTAGTGTTGCCAAATCCTCACGAAGGAAAGTAGCTATTGGTGGTCCTAAAAGTAGCTAGAAGTCGCTAAATGACGTCATCACATAATTTTCATAATTGGCCAAGTGGATGTAAATTGTGATTGACGCTGTAGGAGAGAGGAATAACGTCGCGGGAGAGACAAAAAGTGAGTAAAAAACACCCTAAGTATGTTTAGAACTAAAATTGAACTTTCTTCTGTCGATTCTTGTCTTTTTTCTGAATACTCACTAAATATAGTGACAAAGTCGCTAAGTTGGCAACACTGGTGAGAGGTGGGTAGCGAGATATCAGTAATCAATTGTAATCACATACTATTTCTTCTTAATTATGGTCATTCGAGGACAGTACATTTTTCATTTGGGTCTCGAGATGAATAAACTCAAGAACCTCTGACATGGATTCTTAAACTATGATTTGGGACCCAAAGCGGTTATTAACATGTCATAGGTGGGTCACGAGATATGAGTAAACATTCAGAATCATACACTATTTCTTCATAATGTTGGTCGTTCGAGGACACTGCATTTCTCATTTGGCTCTCGAGCTTAAAAATTGTAAAAACGTCTGAAACAGCATAGTAAGTCTTAACTCGTTAAAAAAACTTCTAAAATTACATTGCAGTGCCGTGACCCGGATTCGAACCGGGGTTGCTGCGACCACAACGCAGAGTACTAACCACTATACGATCACGGCTGGCTTCAAGAGCTGGCTTTGTAAAGCCTACATAGGCTGTGAAAGTGATGTGCACAAGCTGGCTAAACTCTTTTCATTTTGGTCTCGATAATGAATAAACTGAAGAAACAGTGGAGCTTTACACAGTCGGTAGGTTTTTTCTCATTCGAAAAGTGCCCTTTTTCCGTGACATTGGAATATCTCAATTGCATCCTCCTCACGTCATCTCTAATTCTCTAAACCCATTGGTGAGAAAACCTGAGTGCCCTCCCCTCTGACCTTCTCCACCAATGTGAACAATATAAAGGTACTGCTGAGATTTGAACTCAGGATCTCCTGTTTACTAGACAGGCACTTTAACCAACTAAGCCACAGCACCCATAAAAGTCATATATGTTGCAGATGTGAACACCCACACCTATTTGAATCAAACCAGTCTCATTAATTTAACCCACATCTCTGTGTAGCAAAATCGCATCACAAAAGAGATGTCTTTTACTAATATTGGAAACAATACAGACAACTTCAATTGTCTAGCAACAGGGTTTCTTAAGCTACGTTTCGGGACGCAAAGTGGGCCTGAGCATGTGAGAGGTAGTGTTGCCAAATCCTCACGAAGGAAAGTAGCTATTGGTGGTCCTAAAAGTAGCTAGAAGTCGCTAAATGACGTCATCACATAATTTTCATAATTGGCCAAGTGGATGTAATTGTGATTGACGCTGTAGGAGAGAGGAATAACGTCGCGGGAGAGACAAAAAGTGAGTAAAAAACACCCTAAGTATGTTTAGAACTAAAATTGAACTTTCTTCTGTCGATTCTTGTCTTTTTTCTGAATACTCACTAAATATAGTGACAAAGTCGCTAAGTTGGCAACACTGGTGAGAGGTGGGTAGCGAGATATCAGTAATCAATTGTAATCACATACTATTTCTTCTTAATTATGGTCATTCGAGGACAGTACATTTTTCATTTGGGTCTCGAGATGAATAAACTCAAGAACCTCTGACATGGATTCTTAAACTATGATTTGGGACCCAAAGCGGTTATTAACATGTCATAGGTGGGTCACGAGATATGAGTAAACATTCAGAATCATACACTATTTCTTCATAATGTTGTTCGTTCGAGGACACTGCATTTCTCATTTGGCTCTCGAGCTTAAAAATTGTAAAAACGTCTGAAACAGCATAGTAAGTCTTAACTCGTTAAAAAAAAACTTCTAAAATTACATTGCAGTGCCGTGACCCGGATTCGAACCGGGGTTGCTGCGACCACAACGCAGAGTACTAACCACTATACGATCACGGCTGGCTTCAAGAGCTGGCTTTGTAAAGCCTACATAGGCTGTGAAAGTGATGTGCACAAGCTGGCTAAACTCTTTTCATTTTGGTCTCGATAATGAATAAACTGAAGAAACAGTGGAGCTTTACACAGTCGGTAGGTTTTTTCTCATTCGAAAAGTGCCCTTTTTCCGTGACATTGGAATATCTCAATTGCATCCTCCTCACGTCATCTCTAATTCTCTAAACCCATTGGTGAGAAAACCTGAGTGCCCTCCCCTCTGACCTTCTCCACCAATGTGAACAATATAAAGGTACTGCTGAGATTTGAACTCAGGATCTCCTGTTTACTAGACAGGCACTTTAACCAACTAAGCCACAGCACCCATAAAAGTCATATATGTTGCAGATGTGAACACCCACACCTATTTGAATCAAACCAGTCTCATTAATTTAACCCACATCTCTGTGTAGCAAAATCGCATCACAAAAGAGATGTCTTTTACTAATATTGGAAACAATACAGACAACTTCAATTGTCTAGCAACAGGGTTTCTTAAGCTACGTTTCGGGACGCAAAGTGGGCCTGAGCATGTGAGAGGTAGTGTTGCCAAATCCTCACGAAGGAAAGTAGCTATTGGTGGTCCTAAAAGTAGCTAGAAGTCGCTAAATGACGTCATCACATAATTTTCATAATTGGCCAAGTGGATGTAATTGTGATTGACGCTGTAGGAGAGAGGAATAACGTCGCGGGAGAGACAAAAAGTGAGTAAAAAACACCCTAAGTATGTTTAGAACTAAAATTGAACTTTCTTCTGTCGATTCTTGTCTTTTTTCTGAATACTCACTAAATATAGTGACAAAGTCGCTAAGTTGGCAACACTGGTGAGAGGTGGGTAGCGAGATATCAGTAATCAATTGTAATCACATACTATTTCTTCTTAATTATGGTCATTCGAGGACAGTACATTTTTCATTTGGGTCTCGAGATGAATAAACTCAAGAACCTCTGACATGGATTCTTAAACTATGATTTGGGACCCAAAGCGGTTATTAACATGTCATAGGTGGGTCACGAGATATGAGTAAACATTCAGAATCATACACTATTTCTTCATAATGTTGTTCGTTCGAGGACACTGCATTTCTCATTTGGCTCTCGAGCTTAAAAATTGTAAAAACGTCTGAAACAGCATAGTAAGTCTTAACTCGTTAAAAAAAAAAAACTTCTAAAATTACATTGCAGTGCCGTGACCCGGATTCGAACCGGGGTTGCTGCGACCACAACGCAGAGTACTAACCACTATACGATCACGGCTGGCTTCAAGAGCTGGCTTTGTAAAGCCTACATAGGCTGTGAAAGTGATGTGCACAAGCTGGCTAAACTCTTTTCATTTTGGTCTCGATAATGAATAAACTGAAGAAACAGTGGAGCTTTACACAGTCGGTAGGTTTTTTCTCATTCGAAAAGTGCCCTTTTTCCGTGACATTGGAATATCTCAATTGCATCCTCCTCACGTCATCTCTAATTCTCTAAACCCATTGGTGAGAAAACCTGAGTGCCCTCCCCTCTGACCTTCTCCACCAATGTGAACAATATAAAGGTACTGCTGAGATTTGAACTCAGGATCTCCTGTTTACTAGACAGGCACTTTAACCAACTAAGCCACAGCACCCATAAAAGTCATATATGTTGCAGATGTGAACACCCACACCTATTTGAATCAAACCAGTCTCATTAATTTAACCCACATCTCTGTGTAGCAAAATCGCATCACAAAAGAGATGTCTTTTACTAATATTGGAAACAATACAGACAACTTCAATTGTCTAGCAACAGGGTTTCTTAAGCTACGTTTCGGGACGCAAAGTGGGCCTGAGCATGTGAGAGGTAGTGTTGCCAAATCCTCACGAAGGAAAGTAGCTATTGGTGGTCCTAAAAGTAGCTAGAAGTCGCTAAATGACGTCATCACATAATTTTCATAATTGGCCAAGTGGATGTAATTGTGATTGACGCTGTAGGAGAGAGGAATAACGTCGCGGGAGAGACAAAAAGTGAGTAAAAAACACCCTAAGTATGTTTAGAACTAAAATTGAACTTTCTTCTGTCGATTCTTGTCTTTTTTCTGAATACTCACTAAATATAGTGACAAAGTCGCTAAGTTGGCAACACTGGTGAGAGGTGGGTAGCGAGATATCAGTAATCAATTGTAATCACATACTATTTCTTCTTAATTATGGTCATTCGAGGACAGTACATTTTTCATTTGGGTCTCGAGATGAATAAACTCAAGAACCTCTGACATGGATTCTTAAACTATGATTTGGGACCCAAAGCGGTTATTAACATGTCATAGGTGGGTCACGAGATATGAGTAAACATTCAGAATCATACACTATTTCTTCATAATGTTGTTCGTTCGAGGACACTGCATTTCTCATTTGGCTCTCGAGCTTAAAAATTGTAAAAACGTCTGAAACAGCATAGTAAGTCTTAACTCGTTAAAAAAAAACTTCTAAAATTACATTGCAGTGCCGTGACCCGGATTCGAACCGGGGTTGCTGCGACCACAACGCAGAGTACTAACCACTATACGATCACGGCTGGCTTCAAGAGCTGGCTTTGTAAAGCCTACATAGGCTGTGAAAGTGATGTGCACAAGCTGGCTAAACTCTTTTCATTTTGGTCTCGATAATGAATAAACTGAAGAAACAGTGGAGCTTTACACAGTCGGTAGGTTTTTTCTCATTCGAAAAGTGCCCTTTTTCCGTGACATTGGAATATCTCAATTGCATCCTCCTCACGTCATCTCTAATTCTCTAAACCCATTGGTGAGAAAACCTGAGTGCCCTCCCCTCTGACCTTCTCCACCAATGTGAACAATATAAAGGTACTGCTGAGATTTGAACTCAGGATCTCCTGTTTACTAGACAGGCACTTTAACCAACTAAGCCACAGCACCCATAAAAGTCATATATGTTGCAGATGTGAACACCCACACCTATTTGAATCAAACCAGTCTCATTAATTTAACCCACATCTCTGTGTAGCAAAATCGCATCACAAAAGAGATGTCTTTTACTAATATTGGAAACAATACAGACAACTTCAATTGTCTAGCAACAGGGTTTCTTAAGCTACGTTTCGGGACGCAAAGTGGGCCTGAGCATGTGAGAGGTAGTGTTGCCAAATCCTCACGAAGGAAAGTAGCTATTGGTGGTCCTAAAAGTAGCTAGAAGTCGCTAAATGACGTCATCACATAATTTTCATAATTGGCCAAGTGGATGTAATTGTGATTGACGCTGTAGGAGAGAGGAATAACGTCGCGGGAGAGACAAAAAGTGAGTAAAAAACACCCTAAGTATGTTTAGAACTAAAATTGAACTTTCTTCTGTCGATTCTTGTCTTTTTTCTGAATACTCACTAAATATAGTGACAAAGTCGCTAAGTTGGCAACACTGGTGAGAGGTGGGTAGCGAGATATCAGTAATCAATTGTAATCACATACTATTTCTTCTTAATTATGGTCATTCGAGGACAGTACATTTTTCATTTGGGTCTCGAGATGAATAAACTCAAGAACCTCTGACATGGATTCTTAAACTATGATTTGGGACCCAAAGCGGTTATTAACATGTCATAGGTGGGTCACGAGATATGAGTAAACATTCAGAATCATACACTATTTCTTCATAATGTTGTTCGTTCGAGGACACTGCATTTCTCATTTGGCTCTCGAGCTTAAAAATTGTAAAAACGTCTGAAACAGCATAGTAAGTCTTAACTCGTTAAAAAAAAAAAAAAAAAACTTCTAAAATTACATTGCAGTGCCGTGACCCGGATTCGAACCGGGGTTGCTGCGACCACAACGCAGAGTACTAACCACTATACGATCACGGCTGGCTTCAAGAGCTGGCTTTGTAAAGCCTACATAGGCTGTGAAAGTGATGTGCACAAGCTGGCTAAACTCTTTTCATTTTGGTCTCGATAATGAATAAACTGAAGAAACAGTGGAGCTTTACACAGTCGGTAGGTTTTTTCTCATTCGAAAAGTGCCCTTTTTCCGTGACATTGGAATATCTCAATTGCATCCTCCTCACGTCATCTCTAATTCTCTAAACCCATTGGTGAGAAAACCTGAGTGCCCTCCCCTCTGACCTTCTCCACCAATGTGTGAACAATAAAAGGTACTGCTGAGATTTGAACTCAGGATCTCCTGTTTACTAGACAGGCACTTTAACCAACTAAGCCACAGCACCCATAAAAGTCATATATGTTGCAGATGTGAACACCCACACCTATTTGAATCAAACCAGTCTCATTAATTTAACCCACATCTCTGTGTAGCAAAATCGCATCACAAAAGAGATGTCTTTTACTAATATTGGAAACAATACAGACAACTTCAATTGTCTAGCAACAGGGTTTCTTAAGCTACGTTTCGGGACGCAAAGTGGGCCTGAGCATGTGAGAGGTAGTGTTGCCAAATCCTCACGAAGGAAAGTAGCTATTGGTGGTCCTAAAAGTAGCTAGAAGTCGCTAAATGACGTCATCACATAATTTTCATAATTGGCCAAGTGGATGTAATTGTGATTGACGCTGTAGGAGAGAGGAATAACGTCGCGGGAGAGACAAAAAGTGAGTAAAAAACACCCTAAGTATGTTTAGAACTAAAATTGAACTTTCTTCTGTCGATTCTTGTCTTTTTTCTGAATACTCACTAAATATAGTGACAAAGTCGCTAAGTTGGCAACACTGGTGAGAGGTGGGTAGCGAGATATCAGTAATCAATTGTAATCACATACTATTTCTTCTTAATTATGGTCATTCGAGGACAGTACATTTTTCATTTGGGTCTCGAGATGAATAAACTCAAGAACCTCTGACATGGATTCTTAAACTATGATTTGGGACCCAAAGCGGTTATTAACATGTCATAGGTGGGTCACGAGATATGAGTAAACATTCAGAATCATACACTATTTCTTCATAATGTTGTTCGTTCGAGGACACTGCATTTCTCATTTGGCTCTCGAGCTTAAAAATTGTAAAAACGTCTGAAACAGCATAGTAAGTCTTAACTCGTTAAAAAAAAACTTCTAAAATTACATTGCAGTGCCGTGACCCGGATTCGAACCGGGGTTGCTGCGACCACAACGCAGAGTACTAACCACTATACGATCACGGCTGGCTTTGTAAAGCCTACATAGGCTGTGAAAGTGATGTGCACAAGCTGGCTAAACTCTTTTCATTTTGGTCTCGATAATGAATAAACTGAAGAAACAGTGGAGCTTTACACAGTCGGTAGGTTTTTTTCTCATTCGAAAAGTGCCCTTTTTCCGTGACATTGGAATATCTCAATTGCATCCTCCTCACGTCATCTCTAATTCTCTAAACCCATTGGTGAGAAAACCTGAGTGCCCTCCCCTCTGACCTTCTCCACCAATGTGAACAATAAAAGGTACTGCTGAGATTTGAACTCAGGATCTCCTGTTTACTAGACAGGCACTTTAACCAACTAAGCCACAGCACCCATAAAAGTCATATATGTTGCAGATGTGAACACCCACACCTATTTGAATCAAACCAGTCTCATTAATTTAACCCACATCTCTGTGTAGCAAAATCGCATCACAAAAGAGATGTCTTTTACTAATATTGGAAACAATACAGACAACTTCAATTGTCTAGCAACAGGGTTTCTTAAGCTACGTTTCGGGACGCAAAGTGGGCCTGAGCATGTGAGAGGTAGTGTTGCCAAATCCTCACGAAGGAAAGTAGCTATTGGTGGTCCTAAAAGTAGCTAGAAGTCGCTAAATGACGTCATCACATAATTTTCATAATTGGCCAAGTGGATGTAATTGTGATTGACGCTGTAGGAGAGAGGAATAACGTCGCGGGAGAGACAAAAAGTGAGTAAAAAACACCCTAAGTATGTTTAGAACTAAAATTGAACTTTCTTCTGTCGATTCTTGTCTTTTTTCTGAATACTCACTAAATATAGTGACAAAGTCGCTAAGTTGGCAACACTGGTGAGAGGTGGGTAGCGAGATATCAGTAATCAATTGTAATCACATACTATTTCTTCTTAATTATGGTCATTCGAGGACAGTACATTTTTCATTTGGGTCTCGAGATGAATAAACTCAAGAACCTCTGACATGGATTCTTAAACTATGATTTGGGACCCAAAGCGGTTATTAACATGTCATAGGTGGGTCACGAGATATGAGTAAACATTCAGAATCATACACTATTTCTTCATAATGTTGGTCGTTCGAGGACACTGCATTTCTCATTTGGCTCTCGAGCTTAAAAATTGTAAAAACGTCTGAAACAGCATAGTAAGTCTTAACTCGTTAAAAAAAAAAAAACTTCTAAAATTACATTGCAGTGCCGTGACCCGGATTCGAACCGGGGTTGCTGCGACCACAACGCAGAGTACTAACCACTATACGATCACGGCTGGCTTCAAGAGCTGGCTTTGTAAAGCCTACATAGGCTGTGAAAGTGATGTGCACAAGCTGGCTAAACTCTTTTCATTTTGGTCTCGATAATGAATAAACTGAAGAAACAGTGGAGCTTTACACAGTCGGTAGGTTTTTTCTCATTCGAAAAGTACCCTTTTTCGTGACATTGGAATATCTCAATTGCATCCTCCTCACGTCATCTCTAATTCTCTAAACCCATTGGTGAGAAAACCTGAGTGCCCTCCCCTCTGACCTTCTCCACCAATGTGAACAATAAAAAGGTACTGCTGAGATTTGAACTCAGGATCTCCTGTTTACTAGACAGGCACTTTAACCAACTAAGCCACAGCACCCATAAAAGTCATATATGTTGCAGATGTGAACACCCACACCTATTTGAATCAAACCAGTCTCATTAATTTAACCCACATCTCTGTGTAGCAAAATCGCATCACAAAAGAGATGTCTTTTACTAATATTGGAAACAATACAGACAACTTCAATTGTCTAGCAACAGGGTTTCTTAAGCTACGTTTCGGGACGCAAAGTGGGCCTGAGCATGTGAGAGGTAGTGTTGCCAAATCCTCACGAAGGAAAGTAGCTATTGGTGGTCCTAAAAGTAGCTAGAAGTCGCTAAATGACGTCATCACATAATTTTCATAATTGGCCAAGTGGATGTAATTGTGATTGACGCTGTAGGAGAGAGGAATAACGTCGCGGGAGAGACAAAAAGTGAGTAAAAACACCCTAAGTATGTTTAGAACTAAAATTGAACTTTCTTCTGTCGATTCTTGTCTTTTTTCTGAATACTCACTAAATATAGTGACAAAGTCGCTAAGTTGGCAACACTGGTGAGAGGTGGGTAGCGAGATATCAGTAATCAATTGTAATCACATACTATTTCTTCTTAATTATGGTCATTCGAGGACAGTACATTTTTCATTTGGGTCTCGAGATGAATAAACTCAAGAACCTCTGACATGGATTCTTAAACTATGATTTGGGACCCAAAGCGGTTATTAACATGTCATAGGTGGGTCACGAGATATGAGTAAACATTCAGAATCATACACTATTTCTTCATAATGTTGGTCGTTCGAGGACACTGCATTTCTCATTTGGCTCTCGAGCTTAAAAATTGTAAAAACGTCTGAAACAGCATAGTAAGTCTTAACTCGTTAAAAAAAAAACCTTCTAAAATTACATTGCAGTGCCGTGACCCGGATTCGAACCGGGGTTGCTGCGACCACAACGCAGAGTACTAACCACTATACGATCACGGCTGGCTTCAAGAGCTGGCTTTGTAAAGCCTACATAGGCTGTGAAAGTGATGTGCACAAGCTGGCTAAACTCTTTTCATTTTGGTCTCGATAATGAATAAACTGAAGAAACAGTGGAGCTTTACACAGTCGGTAGGTTTTTTCTCATTCGAAAAGTGCCCTTTTTCCGTGACATTGGAATATCTCAATTGCATCCTCCTCACGTCATCTCTAATTCTCTAAACCCATTGGTGAGAAAACCTGAGTGCCCTCCCCTCTGACCTTCTCCACCAATGTGAACAATAAAAGGTACTGCTGAGATTTGAACTCAGGATCTCCTGTTTACTAGACAGGCACTTTAACCAACTAAGCCACAGCACCCATAAAAGTCATATATGTTGCAGATGTGAACACCCACACCTATTTGAATCAAACCAGTCTCATTAATTTAACCCACATCTCTGTGTAGCAAAATCGCATCACAAAAGAGATGTCTTTTACTAATATTGGAAACAATACAGACAACTTCAATTGTCTAGCAACAGGGTTTCTTAAGCTACGTTTCGGGACGCAAAGTGGGCCTGAGCATGTGAGAGGTAGTGTTGCCAAATCCTCACGAAGGAAAGTAGCTATTGGTGGTCCTAAAAGTAGCTAGAAGTCGCTAAATGACGTCATCACATAATTTTCATAATTGGCCAAGTGGATGTAATTGTGATTGACGCTGTAGGAGAGAGGAATAACGTCGCGGGAGAGACAAAAAGTGAGTAAAAAACACCCTAAGTATGTTTAGAACTAAAATTGAACTTTCTTCTGTCGATTCTTGTCTTTTTTCTGAATACTCACTAAATATAGTGACAAAGTCGCTAAGTTGGCAACACTGGTGAGAGGTGGGTAGCGAGATATCAGTAATCAATTGTAATCACATACTATTTCTTCTTAATTATGGTCATTCGAGGACAGTACATTTTCATTTGGGTCTCGAGATGAATAAACTCAAGAACCTCTGACATGGATTCTTAAACTATGATTTGGGACCCAAAGCGGTTATTAACATGTCATAGGTGGGTCACGAGATATGAGTAAACATTCAGAATCATACACTATTTCTTCATAATGTTGGTCGTTCGAGGACACTGCATTTCTCATTTGGCTCTCGAGCTTAAAAATTGTAAAAACGTCTGAAACAGCATAGTAAGTCTTAACTCGTTAAAAAAAAACTTCTAAAATTACATTGCAGTGCCGTGACCCGGATTCGAACCAGGGTTGCTGCGACCACAACGCAGAGTACTAACCACTATACGATCACGCTGGCTTCAAGAGCTGGCTTTGTAAAGCCTACATAGGCTGTGAAAGTGATGTGCACAAGCTGGCTAAACTCTTTTCATTTTGGTCTCGATAATGAATAAACTGAAGAAACAGTGGAGCTTTACACAGTCGGTAGGTTTTTCTCATTCGAAAAGTGCCCTTTTCCGTGACATTGGAATATCTCAATTGCATCCTCCTCACGTCATCTCTAATTCTCTAAACCCATTGGTGAGAAAACCTGAGTGCCCTCCCCTCTGACCTTCTCCACCAATGTGAACAATAAAAAGGTACTGCTGAGATTTGAACTCAGGATCTCCTGTTTACTAGACAGGCACTTTAACCAACTAAGCCACAGCACCCATAAAAGTCATATATGTTGCAGATGTGAACACCCACACCTATTTGAATCAAACCAGTCTCATTAATTTAACCCACATCTCTGTGTAGCAAAATCGCATCACAAAAGAGATGTCTTTTACTAATATTGGAAACAATACAGACAACTTCAATTGTCTAGCAACAGGGTTTCTTAAGCTACGTTTCGGGACGCAAAGTGGGCCTGAGCATGTGAGAGGTAGTGTTGCCAAATCCTCACGAAGGAAAGTAGCTATTGGTGGTCCTAAAAGTAGCTAGAAGTCGCTAAATGACGTCATCACATAATTTTCATAATTGGCCAAGTGGATGTAATTGTGATTGACGCTGTAGGAGAGGAATAACGTCGCGGGAGAGACAAAAAGTGAGTAAAAAACACCCTAAGTATGTTTAGAACTAAAATTGAACTTTCTTCTGTCGATTCTTGTCTTTTTTCTGAATACTCACTAAATATAGTGACAAAGTCGCTAAGTTGGCAACACTGGTGAGAGGTGGGTAGCGAGATATCAGTAATCAATTGTAATCACATACTATTTCTTCTTAATTATGGTCATTCGAGGACAGTACATTTTTCATTTGGGTCTCGAGATGAATAAACTCAAGAACCTCTGACATGGATTCTTAAACTATGATTTGGGACCCAAAGCGGTTATTAACATGTCATAGGTGGGTCACGAGATATGAGTAAACATTCAGAATCATACACTATTTCTTCATAATGTTGGTCGTTCGAGGACACTGCATTTCTCATTTGGCTCTCGAGCTTAAAAATTGTAAAAACGTCTGAAACAGCATAGTAAGTCTTAACTCGTGAAAAAAAAACTTCTAAAATTACATTGCAGTCCCGTGACCAGGATTCGAACCAGGGTTGCTGCGACCACAACGCAGAGTACTAACCACTATACGATCACGGCTGGCTTCAAGAGCTGGCTTTGTAAAGCCTACATAGGCTGTGAAAGTGATGTGCACAAGCTGGCTAAACTCTTTTCATTTTGGTCTCGATAATGAACAAACTGAAGAAACAGTGGAGCTTTACACAGTCGGTAGGTTTTTTCTCATTCGAAAAGTGCCCTTTTTCCGTGACATTGGAATATCTCAATTGCATCCTCCTCACGTCATCTCTAATTCTCTAAACCCATTGGTGAGAAAACCTGAGTGCCCTCCCCTCTGACCTTCTCCACCAATGTGAACAATAAAAGGTACTGCTGAGATTTGAACTCAGGATCTCCTGTTTACTAGACAGGCACTTTAACCAACTAAGCCACAGCACCCATAAAAGTCATATATGTTGCAGATGTGAACACCCACACCTATTTGAATCAAACCAGTCTCATTAATTTAACCCACATCTCTGTGTAGCAAAATCGCATCACAAAAGAGATGTCTTTTACTAATATTGGAAACAATACAGACAACTTCAATTGTCTAGCAACAGGGTTTCTTAAGCTACGTTTCGGGACGCAAAGTGGGCCTGAGCATGTGAGAGGTAGTGTTGCCAAATCCTCACGAAGGAAAGTAGCTATTGGTGGTCCTAAAAGTAGCTAGAAGTCGCTAAATGACGTCATCACATAATTTTCATAATTGGCCAAGTGGATGTAATTGTGATTGACGCTGTAGGAGAGAGGAATAACGTCGCGGGAGAGACAAAAAGTGAGTAAAAAACACCCTAAGTATGTTTAGAACTAAAATTGAACTTTCTTCTGTCGATTCTTGTCTTTTTTCTGAATACTCACTAAATATAGTGACAAAGTCGCTAAGTTGGCAACACTGGTGAGAGGTGGGTAGCGAGATATCAGTAATCAATTGTAATCACATACTATTTCTTCTTAATTATGGTCATTCGAGGACAGTACATTTTTCATTTGGGTCTCGAGATGAATAAACTCAAGAACCTCTGACATGGATTCTTAAACTATGATTTGGGACCCAAAGCGGTTATTAACATGTCATAGGTGGGTCACGAGATATGAGTAAACATTCAGAATCATACACTATTTCTTCATAATGTTGGTCGTTCGAGGACACTGCATTTCTCATTTGGCTCTCGAGCTTAAAAATTGTAAAAACGTCTGAAACAGCATAGTAAGTCTTAACTCGTTAAAAAAACCTTCTAAAATTACATTGCAGTGCCGTGACCCGGATTCGAACCGGGGTTGCTGCGACCACAACGCAGAGTACTAACCACTATACGATCACAGCTGGCTTCAAGAGCTGGCTTTGTAAAGCCTACATAGGCTGTGAAAGTGATGTGCACAAGCTGGCTAAACTCTTTTCATTTTGGTCTCGATAATGAATAAACTGAAGAAACAGTGGAGCTTTACACAGTCGGTAGGTTTTTTTCTCATTCGAAAAGTGCCCTTTTTCCGTGACATTGGAATATCTCAATTGCATCCTCCTCACGTCATCTCTAATTCTCTAAACCCATTGGTGAGAAAACCTGAGTGCCCTCCCCTCTGACCTTCTCCACCAATGTGAACAATAAAAGGTACTGCTGAGATTTGAACTCAGGATCTCCTGTTTACTAGACAGGCACTTTAACCAACTAAGCCACAGCACCCATAAAAGTCATATATGTTGCAGATGTGAACACCCACACCTATTTGAATCAAACCAGTCTCATTAATTTAACCCACATCTCTGTGTAGCAAAATCGCATCACAAAAGAGATGTCTTTTACTAATATTGGAAACAATACAGACAACTTCAATTGTCTAGCAACAGGGTTTCTTAAGCTACGTTTCGGGACGCAAAGTGGGCCTGAGCATGTGAGAGGTAGTGTTGCCAAATCCTCACGAAGGAAAGTAGCTATTGGTGGTCCTAAAAGTAGCTAGAAGTCGCTAAATGACGTCATCACATAATTTTCATAATTGGCCAAGTGGATGTAATTGTGATTGACGCTGTAGGAGAGAGGAATAACGTCGCGGGAGAGACAAAAAGTGAGTAAAAACACCCTAAGTATGTTTAGAACTAAAATTGAACTTTCTTCTGTCGATTCTTGTCTTTTTTCTGAATACTCACTAAATATAGTGACAAAGTCGCTAAGTTGGCAACACTGGTGAGAGGTGGGTAGCGAGATATCAGTAATCAATTGTAATCACATACTATTTCTTCTTAATTATGGTCATTCGAGGACAGTACATTTTTCATTTGGGTCTCGAGATGAATAAACTCAAGAACCTCTGACATGGATTCTTAAACTATGATTTGGGACCCAAAGCGGTTATTAACATGTCATAGGTGGGTCACGAGATATGAGTAAACATTCAGAATCATACACTATTTCTTCATAATGTTGGTCGTTCGAGGACACTGCATTTCTCATTTGGCTCTCGAGCTTAAAAATTGTAAAAACGTCTGAAACAGCATAGTAAGTCTTAACTCGTTAAAAAAAAAAACTTCTAAAATTACATTGCAGTGCTGTGACCCGGATTCGAACCGGGGTTGCTGCGACCACAACGCAGAGTACTAACCACTATACGATCACAGCTGGCTTCAAGAGCTGGCTTTATAAAGCCTACATAGGCTGTGAAAGTGATGTGCACAAGCTGGCTAAACTCTTTTCATTTTGGTCTCGATAATGAATATACTGAAGAAACGGTGGAGCTTTACACAGTCGGTAGGTTTTTTCTCATTCGAAAAGTGCCCTTTTTCCGTGACATTGGAATATCTCAATTGCATCCTCCTCACGTCATCTCTAATTCTCTAAACCCATTGGTGAGAAAACCTGAGTGCCCTCCCCTCTGACCTTCTCCACCAATGTGAACAATAAAAGGTACTGCTGAGATTTGAACTCAGGATCTCCTGTTTACTAGACAGGCACTTTAACCAACTAAGCCACAGCACCCATAAAAGTCATATATGTTGCAGATGTGAACACCCACACCTATTTGAATCAAACCAGTCTCATTAATTTAACCCACATCTCTGTGTAGCAAAATCGCATCACAAAAGAGATGTCTTTTACTAATATTGGAAACAATACAGACAACTTCAATTGTCTAGCAACAGGGTTTCTTAAGCTACGTTTCGGGACGCAAAGTGGGCCTGAGCATGTGAGAGGTAGTGTTGCCAAATCCTCACGAAGGAAAGTAGCTATTGGTGGTCCTAAAAGTAGCTAGAAGTCGCTAAATGACGTCATCACATAATTTTCATAATTGGCCAAGTGGATGTAATTGTGATTGACGCTGTAGGAGAGAGGAATAACGTCGCGGGAGAGACAAAAAGTGAGTAAAAAACACCCTAAGTATGTTTAGAACTAAAATTGAACTTTCTTCTGTCGATTCTTGTCTTTTTTCTGAATACTCACTAAATATAGTGACAAAGTCGCTAAGTTGGCAACACTGGTGAGAGGTGGGTAGCGAGATATCAGTAATCAATTGTAATCACATACTATTTCTTCTTAATTATGGTCATTCGAGGACAGTACATTTTTCATTTGGGTCTCGAGATGAATAAACTCAAGAACCTCTGACATGGATTCTTAAACTATGATTTGGGACCCAAAGCGGTTATTAACATGTCATAGGTGGGTCACGAGATATGAGTAAACATTCAGAATCATACACTATTTCTTCATAATGTTGGTCGTTCGAGGACACTGCATTTCTCATTTGGCTCTCGAGCTTAAAAATTGTAAAAACGTCTGAAACAGCATAGTAAGTCTTAACTCGTTAAAAAAAAAATCTAAAATTACATTGCAGTGCCGTGACCCGGATTCGAACCGGGGTTGCTGCGACCACAACGCAGAGTACTAACCACTATACGATCACGGCTGGCTTCAAGAGCTGGCTTTGTAAAGCCTACATAGGCTGTGAAAGTGATGTGCACAAGCTGGCTAAACTCTTTTCATTTTGGTCTCGATAATGAATAAACTGAAGAAACAGTGGAGCTTTACACAGTCGGTAGGTTTTTTCTCATTCGAAAAGTGCCCTTTTTCGTGACATTGGAATATCTCAATTGCATCCTCCTCACGTCATCTCTAATTCTCTAAACCCATTGGTGAGAAAACCTGAGTGCCCTCCCCTCTGACCTTCTCCACCAATGTGAACAATAAAAAGGTACTGCTGAGATTTGAACTCAGGATCTCCTGTTTACTAGACAGGCACTTTAACCAACTAAGCCACAGCACCCATAAAAGTCATATATGTTGCAGATGTGAACACCCACACCTATTTGAATCAAACCAGTCTCATTAATTTAACCCACATCTCTGTGTAGCAAAATCGCATCACAAAAGAGATGTCTTTTACTAATATTGGAAACAATACAGACAACTTCAATTGTCTAGCAACAGGGTTTCTTAAGCTACGTTTCGGGACGCAAAGTGGGCCTGAGCATGTGAGAGGTAGTGTTGCCAAATCCTCACGAAGGAAAGTAGCTATTGGTGGTCCTAAAAGTAGCTAGAAGTCGCTAAATGACGTCATCACATAATTTTCATAATTGGCCAAGTGGATGTAATTGTGATTGACGCTGTAGGAGAGAGGAATAACGTCGCGGGAGAGACAAAAAGTGAGTAAAAAACACCCTAAGTATGTTTAGAACTAAAATTGAACTTTCTTCTGTCGATTCTTGTCTTTTTCTGAATACTCACTAAATATAGTGACAAAGTCGCTAAGTTGGCAACACTGGTGAGAGGTGGGTAGCGAGATATCAGTAATCAATTGTAATCACATACTATTTCTTCTTAATTATGGTCATTCGAGGACAGTACATTTTTCATTTGGGTCTCGAGATGAATAAACTCAAGAACCTCTGACATGGATTCTTAAACTATGATTTGGGACCCAAAGCGGTTATTAACATGTCATAGGTGGGTCACGAGATATGAGTAAACATTCAGAATCATACACTATTTCTTCATAATGTTGGTCGTTCGAGGACACTGCATTTCTCATTTGGCTCTCGAGCTTAAAAATTGTAAAAACGTCTGAAACAGCATAGTAAGTCTTAACTCGTTAAAAAAAAAACCTTCTAAAATTACATTGCAGTGCCGTGACCCGGATTCGAACCAGGGTTGCTGCGACCACAACGCAGAGTACTAACCACTATACGATCACAGCTGGCTTCAAGAGCTGGCTTTGTAAAGCCTACATAGGCTGTGAAAGTGATGTGCACAAGCTGGCTAAACTCTTTTCATTTTGGTCTCGATAATGAATAAACTGAAGAAACAGTGGAGCTTTACACAGTCGGTAGGTTTTTCTCATTCGAAAAGTGCCCTTTTCCGTGACATTGGAATATCTCAATTGCATCCTCCTCACGTCATCTCTAATTCTCTAAACCCATTGGTGAGAAAACCTGAGTGCCCTCCCCTCTGACCTTCTCCACCAATGTGAACAATAAAAGGTACTGCTGAGATTTGAACTCAGGATCTCCTGTTTACTAGACAGGCACTTTAACCAACTAAGCCACAGCACCCATAAAAGTCATATATGTTGCAGATGTGAACACCCACACCTATTTGAATCAAACCAGTCTCATTAATTTAACCCACATCTCTGTGTAGCAAAATCGCATCACAAAAGAGATGTCTTTTACTAATATTGGAAACAATACAGACAACTTCAATTGTCTAGCAACAGGGTTTCTTAAGCTACGTTTCGGGACGCAAAGTGGGCCTGAGCATGTGAGAGGTAGTGTTGCCAAATCCTCACGAAGGAAAGTAGCTATTGGTGGTCCTAAAAGTAGCTAGAAGTCGCTAAATGACGTCATCACATAATTTTCATAATTGGCCAAGTGGATGTAATTGTGATTGACGCTGTAGGAGTGAGGAATAACGTCGCGGGAGAGACAAAAAGTGAGTAAAAAACACCCTAAGTATGTTTAGAACTAAAATTGAACTTTCTTCTGTCGATTCTTGTCTTTTTTCTGAATACTCACTAAATATAGTGACAAAGTCGCTAAGTTGGCAACACTGGTGAGAGGTGGGTAGCGAGATATCAGTAATCAATTGTAATCACATACTATTTCTTCTTAATTATGGTCATTCGAGGACAGTACATTTTTCATTTGGGTCTCGAGATGAATAAACTCAAGAACCTCTGACATGGATTCTTAAACTATGATTTGGGACCCAAAGCGGTTATTAACATGTCATAGGTGGGTCACGAGATATGAGTAAACATTCAGAATCATACACTATTTCTTCATAATGTTGGTCGTTCGAGGACACTGCATTTCTCATTTGGCTCTCGAGCTTAAAAATTGTAAAAACGTCTGAAACAGCATAGTAAGTCTTAACTCGTTAAAAAAAAAAAAACTTCTAAAATTACATTTGCAGTGCCGTGACCCGGATTCGAACCGGGGTTGCTGCGACCACAACGCAGAGTACTAACCACTATACGATCACAGCTGGCTTCAAGAGCTGGCTTTGTAAAGCCTACATAGGCTGTGAAAGGGATGTGCACAAGCTAGCTAAACTCTTTTCATTTTGGTCTCGATAATGACTAATCTGAAGAAACAGTGGAGCTTTACACAGTCGGTAGGTTTTTCTCATTCGAAAAGTGCCCTTTTTCCGTGACATTGGAATATCTCAATTGCATCCTCCTCACGTCATCTCTAATTCTCTAAACCCATTGGTGAGAAAACCTGAGTGCCCTCCCCTCTGACCTTCTCCACCAATGTGAACAATAAAAAGGTACTGCTGAGATTTGAACTCAGGATCTCCTGTTTACTAGACAGGCACTTTAACCAACTAAGCCACAGCACCCATAAAAGTCATATATGTTGCAGATGTGAACACCCACACCTATTTGAATCAAACCAGTCTCATTAATTTAACCCACATCTCTGTGTAGCAAAATCGCATCACAAAAGAGATGTCTTTTACTAATATTGGAAACAATACAGACAACTTCAATTGTCTAGCAACAGGGTTTCTTAAGCTACGTTTCGGGACGCAAAGTGGGCCTGAGCATGTGAGAGGTAGTGTTGCCAAATCCTCACGAAGGAAAGTAGCTATTGGTGGTCCTAAAAGTAGCTAGAAGTCGCTAAATGACGTCATCACATAATTTTCATAATTGGCCAAGTGGATGTAATTGTGATTGACGCTGTAGGAGAGAGGAATAACGTCGAGAGACAAAAAGTGAGTAAAAAACACCCTAAGTATGTTTAGAACTAAAATTGAACTTTCTTCTGTCGATTCTTGTCTTTTTTCTGAATACTCACTAAATATAGTGACAAAGTCGCTAAGTTGGCAACACTGGTGAGAGGTGGGTAGCGAGATATCAGTAATCAATTGTAATCACATACTATTTCTTCTTAATTATGGTCATTCGAGGACAGTACATTTTTCATTTGGGTCTCGAGATGAATAAACTCAAGAACCTCTGACATGGATTCTTAAACTATGATTTGGGACCCAAAGCGGTTATTAACATGTCATAGGTGGGTCACGAGATATGAGTAAACATTCAGAATCATACACTATTTCTTCATAATGTTGGTCGTTCGAGGACACTGCATTTCTCATTTGGCTCTCGAGCTTAAAAATTGTAAAAACGTCTGAAACAGCATAGTAAGTCTTAACTCGTTAAAAAAACCTTCTAAAATTACATTGCAGTGCCGTGACCCGGATTCGAACCGGGTTGCTGCGACCACAACGCAGAGTACTAACCACTATACGATCACAGCTGGCTTCAAGAGCTGGCTTTGTAAAGCCTACATAGGCTGTGAAAGTGATGTGCACAAGCTGGCTAAACTCTTTTCATTTTGGTCTCGATAATGAATAAACTGAAGAAACAGTGGAGCTTTACACAGTCGGTAGGTTTTTTCTCATTCGAAAAGTGCCCTTTTTCCGTGACATTGGAATATCTCAATTGCATCCTCCTCACGTCATCTCTAATTCTCTAAACCCATTGGTGAGAAAACCTGAGTGCCCTCCCCTCTGACCTTCTCCACCAATGTGAACAATAAAAGGTACTGCTGAGATTTGAACTCAGGATCTCCTGTTTACTAGACAGGCACTTTAACCAACTAAGCCACAGCACCCATAAAAGTCATATATGTTGCAGATGTGAACACCCACACCTATTTGAATCAAACCAGTCTCATTAATTTAACCCACATCTCTGTGTAGCAAAATCGCATCACAAAAGAGATGTCTTTTACTAATATTGGAAACAATACAGACAACTTCAATTGTCTAGCAACAGGGTTTCTTAAGCTACGTTTCGGGACGCAAAGTGGGCCTGAGCATGTGAGAGGTAGTGTTGCCAAATCCTCACGAAGGAAAGTAGCTATTGGTGGTCCTAAAAGTAGCTAGAAGTCGCTAAATGACGTCATCACATAATTTTCATAATTGGCCAAGTGGATGTAATTGTGATTGACGCTGTAGGAGAGAGGAATAACGTCGCGGGAGAGACAAAAAGTGAGTAAAAAACACCCTAAGTATGTTTAGAACTAAAATTGAACTTTCTTCTGTCGATTCTTGTCTTTTTTCTGAATACTCACTAAATATAGTGACAAAGTCGCTAAGTTGGCAACACTGGTGAGAGGTGGGTAGCGAGATATCAGTAATCAATTGTAATCACATACTATTTCTTCTTAATTATGGTCATTCGAGGACAGTACATTT
This sequence comes from Oncorhynchus keta, assembly GCF_023373465.1. Classification (NCBI taxonomy): domain Eukaryota; kingdom Metazoa; phylum Chordata; class Actinopteri; order Salmoniformes; family Salmonidae; genus Oncorhynchus; species Oncorhynchus keta. Next base: position 8,047,591 of record NC_068447.1, read on the forward strand.
TTCATTTGGGTCTCGAGATGAATAAACTCAAGAACCTCTGACATGGATTCTTAAACTATGATTTGGGACCCAAAGCGGTTATTAACATGTCATAGGTGGGTCACGAGATATGAGTAAACATTCAGAATCATACACTATTTCTTCATAATGTTGGTCGTTCGAGGACACTGCATTTCTCATTTGGCTCTCGAGCTTAAAAATTGTAAAAACGTCTGAAACAGCATAGTAAGTCTTAACTCGTTAAAAAAACCTTCTAAAATTACATTGCAGTGCCGTGACCCGGATTCGAACCGGGGTTGCTGCGACCACAACGCAGAGTACTAACCACTATACGATCACAGCTGGCTTCAAGAGCTGGCTTTGTAAAGCCTACATAGGCTGTGAAAGTGATGTGCACAAGCTGGCTAAACTCTTTTCATTTTGGTCTCGATAATGAATAAACTGAAGAAACAGTGGAGCTTTACACAGTCGGTAGGTTTTTCTCATTCGAAAAGTGCCCTTTTTCCGTGACATTGGAATATCTCAATTGCATCCTCCTCACGTCATCTCTAATTCTCTAAACCCATTGGTGAGAAAACCTGAGTGCACTCCCCTCTGACCTTCTCCACCAATGTGAACAATAAAAGGTACTGCTGAGATTTGAACTCAGGATCTCCTGTTTACTAGACAGGCACTTTAACCAACTAAGCCACAGCACCCATAAAAGTCATATATGTTGCAGATGTGAACACCCACACCTATTTGAATCAAACCAGTCTCATTAATTTAACCCACATCTCTGTGTAGCAAAATCGCATCACAAAAGAGATGTCTTTTACTAATATTGGAAACAATACAGACAACTTCAATTGTCTAGCAACAGGGTTTCTTAAGCTACGTTTCGGGACGCAAAGTGGGCCTGAGCATGTGAGAGGTAGTGTTGCCAAATCCTCACGAAGGAAAGTAGCTATTGGTGGTCCTAAAAGTAGCTAGAAGTCGCTAAATGACGTCATCACATAATTTTCATAATTGGCCAAGTGGATGTAATTGTGATTGACGCTGTAGGAGAGAGGAATAACGTCGCGGGAGAGACAAAAGTGAGTAAAAACACCCTAAGTATGTTTAGAACTAAAATTGAACTTTCTTCTGTCGATTCTTGTCTTTTTTCTGAATACTCACTAAATATAGTGACAAAGTCGCTAAGTTGGCAACACTGGTGAGAGGTGGGTAGCGAGATATCAGTAATCAATTGTAATCACATACTATTTCTTCTTAATTATGGTCATTCGAGGACAGTACATTTTTCATTTGGGTCTCGAGATGAATAAACTCAAGAACCTCTGACATGGATTCTTAAACTATGATTTGGGACCCAAAGCGGTTATTAACATGTCATAGGTGGGTCACGAGATATGAGTAAACATTCAGAATCATACACTATTTCTTCATAATGTTGGTCGTTCGAGGACACTGCATTTCTCATTTGGCTCTCGAGCTTAAAAATTGTAAAAACGTCTGAAACAGCATAGTAAGTCTTAACTCGTTAAAAAAAACCTTCTAAAATTACATTGCAGTGCCGTGACCCGGATTCGAACCGGGGTTGCTGCGACCACAACGCAGAGTACTAACCACTATACGATCACAGCTGGCTTCAAGAGCTGGCTTTGTAACGCCTACATAGGCTGTGAAAGTGATGTGCACAAGCTGGCTAAACTCTTTTCATTTTGGTCTCGATAATGAATAAACTGAAGAAACAGTGGAGCTTTACACAGTCGGTAGGTTTTTTCTCATTCGAAAAGTGCCCTTTTTCCGTGACATTGGAATATCTCAATTGCATCCTCCTCACGTCATCTCTAATTCTCTAAACCCATTGGTGAGAAAACCTGAGTGCCCTCCCCTCTGACCTTCTCCACCAATGTGAACAATAAAAAGGTACTGCTGAGATTTGAACTCAGGATCTCCTGTTTACGAGACAGGCACTTTAACCAACTAAGCCACAGCACCCATAAAAGTCATATATGTTGCAGATGTGAACACCCACACCTATTTGAATCAAACCAGTCTCATTAATTTAACCCACATCTCTGTGTAGCAAAATCGCATCACAAAAGAGATGTCTTTTACTAATATTGGAAACAATACAGACAACTTCAATTGTCTAGCAACAGGGTTTCTTAAGCTACGTTTCGGGACGCAAAGTGGGCCTGAGCATGTGAGAGGTAGTGTTGCCAAATCCTCACGAAGGAAAGTAGCTATTGGTGGTCCTAAAAGTAGCTAGAAGTCGCTAAATGACGTCATCACATAATTTTCATAATTGGCCAAGTGGATGTAATTGTGATTGACGCTGTAGGAGAGAGGAATAACGTCGCGGGAGAGACAAAAAGTGAGTAAAAAACACCCTAAGTATGTTTAGAACTAAAATTGAACTTTCTTCTGTCGATTCTTGTCTTTTTTCTGAATACTCACTAAATATAGTGACAAAGTCGCTAAGTTGGCAACACTGGTGAGAGGTGGGTAGCGAGATATCAGTAATCAATTGTAATCACATACTATTTCTTCTTAATTATGGTCATTCGAGGACAGTACATTTTTCATTTGGGTCTCGAGATGAATAAACTCAAGAACCTCTGACATGGATTCTTAAACTATGATTTGGGACCCAAAGCGGTTATTAACATGTCATAGGTGGGTCACGAGATATGAGTAAACATTCAGAATCATACACTATTTCTTCATAATGTTGGTCGTTCGAGGACACTGCATTTCTCATTTGGCTCTCGAGCTTAAAAATTGTAAAAACGTCTGAAACAGCATAGTAAGTCTTAACTCGTTAAAAAAAAACCTTCTAAAATTACATTGCAGTGCCGTGACCCGGATTCGAACCGGGGTTGCTGCGACCACAACGCAGAGTACTAACCACTATACGATCACGGCTGGCTTCAAGAGCTGGCTTTGTAAAGCCTACATAGGCTGTGAAAGTGATGTGCACAAGCTGGCTAAACTCTTTTCATTTTGGTCTCGATAATGAATAAACTGAAGAAACAGTGGAGCTTTACACAGTCGGTAGGTTTTTCTCATTCGAAAAGTGCCCTTTTTCCGTGACATTGGAATATCTCAATTGCATCCTCCTCACGTCATCTCTAATTCTCTAAACCCATTGGTGAGAAAACCTGAGTGCCCTCCCCTCTGACCTTCTCCACCAATGTGAACAATAAAAGGTACTGCTGAGATTTGAACTCAGGATCTCCTGTTTACTAGACAGGCACTTTAACCAACTAAGCCACAGCACCCATAAAAGTCATATATGTTGCAGATGTGAACACCCACACCTATTTGAATCAAACCAGTCTCATTAATTTAACCCACATCTCTGTGTAGCAAAATCGCATCACAAAAGAGATGTCTTTTACTAATATTGGAAACAATACAGACAACTTCAATTGTCTAGCAACAGGGTTTCTTAAGCTACGTTTCGGGACGCAAAGTGGGCCTGAGCATGTGAGAGGTAGTGTTGCCAAATCCTCACGAAGGAAAGTAGCTATTGGTGGTCCTAAAAGTAGCTAGAAGTCGCTAAATGACGTCATCACATAATTTTCATAATTGGCCAAGTGGATGTAATTGTGATTGACGCTGTAGGAGAGAGGAATAACGTCGCGGGAGAGACAAAAGTGAGTAAAAACACCCTAAGTATGTTTAGAACTAAAATTGAACTTTCTTCTGTCGATTCTTGTCTTTTTTCTGAATACTCACTAAATATAGTGACAAAGTCGCTAAGTTGGCAACACTGGTGAGAGGTGGGTAGCGAGATATCAGTAATCAATTGTAATCACATACTATTTCTTCTTAATTATGGTCATTCGAGGACAGTACATTTTTCATTTGGGTCTCGAGATGAATAAACTCAAGAACCTCTGACATGGATTCTTAAACTATGATTTGGGACCCAAAGCGGTTATTAACATGTCATAGGTGGGTCACGAGATATGAGTAAACATTCAGAATCATACACTATTTCTTCATAATGTTGGTCGTTCGAGGACACTGCATTTCTCATTTGGCTCTCGAGCTTAAAAATTGTAAAAACGTCTGAAACAGCATAGTAAGTCTTAACTCGTTAAAAAAAAAAAAAAAAACTTCTAAAATTACATTGCAGTGCCGTGACCCGGATTCGAACCGGGGTTGCTGCGACCACAACGCAGAGTACTAACCACTATACGATCACAGCTGGCTTCAAGAGCTGGCTTTGTAAAGCCTACATAGGCTGTGAAAGTGATGTGCACAAGCTGGCTAAACTCTTTTCATTTTGGTCTCGATAATGAATAAACTGAAGAAACAGTGGAGCTTTACACAGTCGGTAGGTTTTTTCTCATTCGAAAAGTGCCCTTTTTCCGTGACATTGGAATATCTCAATTGCATCCTCCTCACGTCATCTCTAATTCTCTAAACCCATTGGTGAGAAAACCTGAGTGCCCTCCCCTCTGACCTTCTCCACCAATGTGAACAATAAAAGGTACTGCTGAGATTTGAACTCAGGATCTCCTGTTTACTAGACAGGCACTTTAACCAACTAAGCCACAGCACCCATAAAAGTCATATATGTTGCAGATGTGAACACCCACACCTATTTGAATCAAACCAGTCTCATTAATTTAACCCACATCTCTGTGTAGCAAAATCGCATCACAAAAGAGATGTCTTTTACTAATATTGGAAACAATACAGACAACTTCAATTGTCTAGCAACAGGGTTTCTTAAGCTACGTTTCGGGACGCAAAGTGGGCCTGAGCATGTGAGAGGTAGTGTTGCCAAATCCTCACGAAGGAAAGTAGCTATTGGTGGTCCTAAAAGTAGCTAGAAGTCGCTAAATGACGTCATCACATAATTTTCATAATTGGCCAAGTGGATGTAATTGTGATTGACGCTGTAGGAGAGAGGAATAACGTCGCGGGAGAGACAAAAAGTGAGTAAAAAACACCCTAAGTATGTTTAGAACTAAAATTGAACTTTCTTCTGTCGATTCTTGTCTTTTTCCTGAATACTCACTAAATATAGCGACAAAGTCGCTAAGTTGGCAACACTGGTGAGAGGTGGGTAGCGAGATATCAGTAATCAATTGTAATCACATACTATTTCTTCTTAATTATGGTCATTCGAGGACAGTACATTTTTCATTTGGGTCTCGAGATGAATAAACTCAAGAACCTCTGACATGGATTCTTAAACTATGATTTGGGACCCAAAGCGGTTATTAACATGTCATAGGTGGGTCACGAGATATGAGTAAACATTCAGAATCATACACTATTTCTTCATAATGTTGGTCGTTCGAGGACACTGCATTTCTCATTTGGCTCTCGAGCTTAAAAATTGTAAAAACGTCTGAAACAGCATAGTAAGTCTTAACTCGTTAAAAAAAAAACTTCTAAAATTACATTGCAGTGCCGTGACCCGGATTCGAACCGGGGTTGCTGCGACCACAACGCAGAGTACTAACCACTATACGATCACAGCTGGCTTCAAGAGCTGGCTTTGTAAAGCCTACATAGGCTGTGAAAGTGATGTGCACAAGCTGGCTAAACTCTTTTCATTTTGGTCTCGATAATGAATAAACTGAAGAAACAGTGGAGCTTTACACAGTCGGTAGGTTTTTTCTCATTCGAAAAGTGCCCTTTTTCCGTGACATTGGAATATCTCAATTGCATCCTCCTCACGTCATCTCTAATTCTCTAAACCCATTGGTGAGAAAACCTGAGTGCCCTCCCCTCTGACCTTCTCCACCAATGTGAACAATAAAAAGGTACTGCTGAGATTTGAACTCAGGATCTCCTGTTTACTAGACAGGCACTTTAACCAACTAAGCCACAGCACCCATAAAAGTCATATATGTTGCAGATGTGAACACCCACACCTATTTGAATCAAACCAGTCTCATTAATTTAACCCACATCTCTGTGTAGCAAAATCGCATCACAAAAGAGATGTCTTTTACTAATATTGGAAACAATACAGACAACTTCAATTGTCTAGCAACAGGGTTTCTTAAGCTACGTTTCGGGACGCAAAGTGGGCCTGAGCATGTGAGAGGTAGTGTTGCCAAATCCTCACGAAGGAAAGTAGCTATTGGTGGTCCTAAAAGTAGCTAGAAGTCGCTAAATGACGTCATCACATAATTTTCATAATTGGCCAAGTGGATGTAATTGTGATTGACGCTGTAGGAGAGGAATAACGTCGCGGGAGAGACAAAAAGTGAGTAAAAAACACCCTAAGTATGTTTAGAACTAAAATTGAACTTTCTTCTGTCGATTCTTGTCTTTTTTCTGAATACTCACTAAATATAGTGACAAAGTCGCTAAGTTGGCAACACTGGTGAGAGGTGGGTAGCGAGATATCAGTAATCAATTGTAATCACATACTATTTCTTCTTAATTATGGTCATTCGAGGACAGTACATTTTTCATTTGGGTCTCGAGATGAATAAACTCAAGAACCTCTGACATGGATTCTTAAACTATGATTTGGGACCCAAAGCGGTTATTAACATGTCATAGGTGGGTCACGAGATATGAGTAAACATTCAGAATCATACACTATTTCTTCATAATGTTGTTCGTTCGAGGACACTGCATTTCTCATTTGGCTCTCGAGCTTAAAAATTGTAAAAACGTCTGAAACAGCATAGTAAGTCTTAACTCGTTAAAAAAAAACTTCTAAAATTACATTGCAGTGCCGTGACCCGGATTCGAACCGGGGTTGCTGCGACCACAACGCAGAGTACTAACCACTATACGATCACGGCTGGCTTCAAGAGCTGGCTTTGTAAAGCCTACATAGGCTGTGAAAGTGATGTGCACAAGCTGGCTAAACTCTTTTCATTTTGGTCTCGATAATGAATAAACTGAAGAAACAGTGGAGCTTTACACAGTCGGTAGGTTTTTTCTCATTCGAAAAGTGCCCTTTTTCCGTGACATTGGAATATCTCAATTGCATCCTCCTCACGTCATCTCTAATTCTCTAAACCCATTGGTGAGAAAACCTGAGTGCCCTCCCCTCTGACCTTCTCCACCAATGTGAACAATATAAAGGTACTGCTGAGATTTGAACTCAGGATCTCCTGTTTACTAGACAGGCACTTTAACCAACTAAGCCACAGCACCCATAAAAGTCATATATGTTGCAGATGTGAACACCCACACCTATTTGAATCAAACCAGTCTCATTAATTTAACCCACATCTCTGTGTAGCAAAATCGCATCACAAAAGAGATGTCTTTTACTAATATTGGAAACAATACAGACAACTTCAATTGTCTAGCAACAGGGTTTCTTAAGCTACGTTTCGGGACGCAAAGTGGGCCTGAGCATGTGAGAGGTAGTGTTGCCAAATCCTCACGAAGGAAAGTAGCTATTGGTGGTCCTAAAAGTAGCTAGAAGTCGCTAAATGACGTCATCACATAATTTTCATAATTGGCCAAGTGGATGTAATTGTGATTGACGCTGTAGGAGAGAGGAATAACGTCGCGGGAGAGACAAAAAGTGAGTAAAAAACACCCTAAGTATGTTTAGAACTAAAATTGAACTTTCTTCTGTCGATTCTTGTCTTTTTTCTGAATACTCACTAAATATAGTGACAAAGTCGCTAAGTTGGCAACACTGGTGAGAGGTGGGTAGCGAGATATCAGTAATCAATTGTAATCACATACTATTTCTTCTTAATTATGGTCATTCGAGGACAGTACATTTTTCATTTGGGTCTCGAGATGAATAAACTCAAGAACCTCTGACATGGATTCTTAAACTATGATTTGGGACCCAAAGCGGTTATTAACATGTCATAGGTGGGTCACGAGATATGAGTAAACATTCAGAATCATACACTATTTCTTCATAATGTTGTTCGTTCGAGGACACTGCATTTCTCATTTGGCTCTCGAGCTTAAAAATTGTAAAAACGTCTGAAACAGCATAGTAAGTCTTAACTCGTTAAAAAAAAAACTTCTAAAATTACATTGCAGTGCCGTGACCCGGATTCGAACCGGGGTTGCTGCGACCACAACGCAGAGTACTAACCACTATACGATCACGGCTGGCTTTGTAAAGCCTACATAGGCTGTGAAAGTGATGTGCACAAGCTGGCTAAACTCTTTTCATTTTGGTCTCGATAATGAATAAACTGAAGAAACAGTGGAGCTTTACACAGTCGGTAGGTTTTTTCTCATTCGAAAAGTGCCCTTTTTCCGTGACATTGGAATATCTCAATTGCATCCTCCTCACGTCATCTCTAATTCTCTAAACCCATTGGTGAGAAAACCTGAGTGCCCTCCCCTCTGACCTTCTCCACCAATGTGAACAATATAAAGGTACTGCTGAGATTTGAACTCAGGATCTCCTGTTTACTAGACAGGCACTTTAACCAACTAAGCCACAGCACCCATAAAAGTCATATATGTTGCAGATGTGAACACCCACACCTATTTGAATCAAACCAGTCTCATTAATTTAACCCACATCTCTGTGTAGCAAAATCGCATCACAAAAGAGATGTCTTTTACTAATATTGGAAACAATACAGACAACTTCAATTGTCTAGCAACAGGGTTTCTTAAGCTACGTTTCGGGACGCAAAGTGGGCCTGAGCATGTGAGAGGTAGTGTTGCCAAATCCTCACGAAGGAAAGTAGCTATTGGTGGTCCTAAAAGTAGCTAGAAGTCGCTAAATGACGTCATCACATAATTTTCATAATTGGCCAAGTGGATGTAATTGTGATTGACGCTGTAGGAGAGAGGAATAACGTCGCGGGAGAGACAAAAAGTGAGTAAAAAACCCTAAGTATGTTTAGAACTAAAATTGAACTTTCTTCTGTCGATTCTTGTCTTTTTTCTGAATACTCACTAAATATAGTGACAAAGTCGCTAAGTTGGCAACACTGGTGAGAGGTGGGTAGCGAGATATCAGTAATCAATTGTAATCACATACTATTTCTTCTTAATTATGGTCATTCGAGGACAGTACATTTTTCATTTGGGTCTCGAGATGAATAAACTCAAGAACCTCTGACATGGATTCTTAAACTATGATTTGGGACCCAAAGCGGTTATTAACATGTCATAGGTGGGTCACGAGATATGAGTAAACATTCAGAATCATACACTATTTCTTCATAATGTTGTTCGTTCGAGGACACTGCATTTCTCATTTGGCTCTCGAGCTTAAAAATTGTAAAAACGTCTGAAACAGCATAGTAAGTCTTAACTCGTTAAAAAAAAAAACTTCTAAAATTACATTGCAGTGCCGTGACCCGGATTCGAACCGGGGTTGCTGCGACCACAACGCAGAGTACTAACCACTATACGATCACGGCTGGCTTCAAGAGCTGGCTTTGTAAAGCCTACATAGGCTGTGAAAGTGATGTGCACAAGCTGGCTAAACTCTTTTCATTTTGGTCTCGATAATGAATAAACTGAAGAAACAGTGGAGCTTTACACAGTCGGTAGGTTTTTTCTCATTCGAAAAGTGCCCTTTTTCCGTGACATTGGAATATCTCAATTGCATCCTCCTCACGTCATCTCTAATTCTCTAAACCCATTGGTGAGAAAACCTGAGTGCCCTCCCCTCTGACCTTCTCCACCAATGTGAACAATATAAAGGTACTGCTGAGATTTGAACTCAGGATCTCCTGTTTACTAGACAGGCACTTTAACCAACTAAGCCACAGCACCCATAAAAGTCATATATGTTGCAGATGTGAACACCCACACCTATTTGAATCAAACCAGTCTCATTAATTTAACCCACATCTCTGTGTAGCAAAATCGCATCACAAAAGAGATGTCTTTTACTAATATTGGAAACAATACAGACAACTTCAATTGTCTAGCAACAGGGTTTCTTAAGCTACGTTTCGGGACGCAAAGTGGGCCTGAGCATGTGAGAGGTAGTGTTGCCAAATCCTCACGAAGGAAAGTAGCTATTGGTGGTCCTAAAAGTAGCTAGAAGTCGCTAAATGACGTCATCACATAATTTTCATAATTGGCCAAGTGGATGTAATTGTGATTGACGCTGTAGGAGAGAGGAATAACGTCGCGGGAGAGACAAAAAGTGAGTAAAAAACACCCTAAGTATGTTTAGAACTAAAATTGAACTTTCTTCTGTCGATTCTTGTCTTTTTTCTGAATACTCACTAAATATAGTGACAAAGTCGCTAAGTTGGCAACACTGGTGAGAGGTGGGTAGCGAGATATCAGTAATCAATTGTAATCACATACTATTTCTTCTTAATTATGGTCATTCGAGGACAGTACATTTTTCATTTGGGTCTCGAGATGAATAAACTCAAGAACCTCTGACATGGATTCTTAAACTATGATTTGGGACCCAAAGCGGTTATTAACATGTCATAGGTGGGTCACGAGATATGAGTAAACATTCAGAATCATACACTATTTCTTCATAATGTTGTTCGTTCGAGGACACTGCATTTCTCATTTGGCTCTCGAGCTTAAAAATTGTAAAAACGTCTGAAACAGCATAGTAAGTCTTAACTCGTTAAAAAAAAAAAACTTCTAAAATTACATTGCAGTGCCGTGACCCGGATTCGAACCGGGGTTGCTGCGACCACAACGCAGAGTACTAACCACTATACGATCACGGCTGGCTTCAAGAGCTGGCTTTGTAAAGCCTACATAGGCTGTGAAAGTGATGTGCACAAGCTGGCTAAACTCTTTTCATTTTGGTCTCGATAATGAATAAACTGAAGAAACAGTGGAGCTTTACACAGTCGGTAGGTTTTTTCTCATTCGAAAAGTGCCCTTTTTCCGTGACATTGGAATATCTCAATTGCATCCTCCTCACGTCATCTCTAATTCTCTAAACCCATTGGTGAGAAAACCTGAGTGCCCTCCCCTCTGACCTTCTCCACCAATGTGAACAATATAAAGGTACTGCTGAGATTTGAACTCAGGATCTCCTGTTTACTAGACAGGCACTTTAACCAACTAAGCCACAGCACCCATAAAAGTCATATATGTTGCAGATGTGAACACCCACACCTATTTGAATCAAACCAGTCTCATTAATTTAACCCACATCTCTGTGTAGCAAAATCGCATCACAAAAGAGATGTCTTTTACTAATATTGGAAACAATACAGACAACTTCAATTGTCTAGCAACAGGGTTTCTTAAGCTACGTTTCGGGACGCAAAGTGGGCCTGAGCATGTGAGAGAGAGTAGTGTTGCCAAATCCTCACGAAGGAAAGTAGCTATTGGTGGTCCTAAAAGTAGCTAGAAGTCGCTAAATGACGTCATCACATAATTTTCATAATTGGCCAAGTGGATGTAATTGTGATTGACGCTGTAGGAGAGAGGAATAACGTCGCGGGAGAGACAAAAGTGAGTAAAAAACACCCTAAGTATGTTTAGAACTAAAATTGAACTTTCTTCTGTCGATTCTTGTCTTTTTTCTGAATACTCACTAAATATAGTGACAAAGTCGCTAAGTTGGCAACACTGGTGAGAGGTGGGTAGCGAGATATCAGTAATCAATTGTAATCACATACTATTTCTTCTTAATTATGGTCATTCGAGGACAGTACATTTTTCATTTGGGTCTCGAGATGAATAAACTCAAGAACCTCTGACATGGATTCTTAAACTATGATTTGGGACCCAAAGCGGTTATTAACATGTCATAGGTGGGTCACGAGATATGAGTAAACATTCAGAATCATACACTATTTCTTCATAATGTTGTTCGTTCGAGGACACTGCATTTCTCATTTGGCTCTCGAGCTTAAAAATTGTAAAAACGTCTGAAACAGCATAGTAAGTCTTAACTCGTTAAAAAAAAACTTCTAAAATTACATTGCAGTGCCGTGACCCGGATTCGAACCGGGGTTGCTGCGACCACAACGCAGAGTACTAACCACTATACGATCACGGCTGGCTTCAAGAGCTGGCTTTGTAAAGCCTACATAGGCTGTGAAAGTGATGTGCACAAGCTGGCTAAACTCTTTTCATTTTGGTCTCGATAATGAATAAACTGAAGAAACAGTGGAGCTTTACACAGTCGGTAGGTTTTTTCTCATTCGAAAAGTGCCCTTTTTCCGTGACATTGGAATATCTCAATTGCATCCTCCTCACGTCATCTCTAATTCTCTAAACCCATTGGTGAGAAAACCTGAGTGCCCTCCCCTCTGACCTTCTCCACCAATGTGAACAATATAAAGGTACTGCTGAGATTTGAACTCAGGATCTCCTGTTTACTAGACAGGCACTTTAACCAACTAAGCCACAGCACCCATAAAAGTCATATATGTTGCAGATGTGAACACCCACACCTATTTGAATCAAACCAGTCTCATTAATTTAACCCACATCTCTGTGTAGCAAAATCGCATCACAAAAGAGATGTCTTTTACTAATATTGGAAACAATACAGACAACTTCAATTGTCTAGCAACAGGGTTTCTTAAGCTACGTTTCGGGACGCAAAGTGGGCCTGAGCATGTGAGAGGTAGTGTTGCCAAATCCTCACGAAGGAAAGTAGCTATTGGTGGTCCTAAAAGTAGCTAGAAGTCGCTAAATGACGTCATCACATAATTTTCATAATTGGCCAAGTGGATGTAATTGTGATTGACGCTGTAGGAGAGAGGAATAACGTCGCGGGAGAGACAAAAGTGAGTAAAAACACCCTAAGTATGTTTAGAACTAAAATTGAACTTTCTTCTGTCGATTCTTGTCTTTTTTCTGAATACTCACTAAATATAGCGACAAAGTCGCTAAGTTGGCAACACTGGTGAGAGGTGGGTAGCGAGATATCAGTAATCAATTGTAATCACATACTATTTCTTCTTAATTATGGTCATTCGAGGACAGTACATTTTTCATTTGGGTCTCGAGATGAATAAACTCAAGAACCTCTGACATGGATTCTTAAACTATGATTTGGGAGCCAAAGCGGTTATTAACATGTGGTGGGTCACGGTGGGTCACGAGATATGAGTAAACATTCAGAATCATACACTATTTCTTCATAATGTTGGTCGTTCGAGGACACTGCATTTCTCATTTGGCTCTCGAGCTTAAAAATTGTAAAAACGTCTGAAACAGCATAGTAAGTCTTAACTCGTAAAAAAAAAACGTGTATGGAACTCACTGAAGTCAAGTTTTCACAGTTCCAAGCGAACAGTTGTTTTGAGCGCAGCACAAATCATGCTTCATTGACAGCATGGCCAATGCTGAATGTTTATCATTTTAAAATTGGAAATTAATCCCAGATTTGTGACCACACAGCCACACCACTGAATAGCAGGCTAGTGATTGCTTTGCAATGCTTGCAGTTAGCCACTGTCACTGATTCCTTCCATACCACTCATTGTTGAATTTACGATTTCCAAATTGTTGTGTAATGTTCATGTCCAATGGCCGATGCGAACCAATGCCTTTCATCTATAATTTATCTTCAGGATTAAAAAGGATTTGCCAGTAGATTGCCAACTTGATTCATGATGATGACTGCTAGCTACGATTTTGAATGTATGATGTTGACATGATCACTCCAATCAAAGCTACTGTACATATAACGTGATTTGACATAATTTAATTAGTGGTCAATGACCTTGAGCCTTCGGGGATGGGCACTTCTAATGTAACTCTATAGCAGCACCAAAGGGGCTAGAACTTTCTAGCTCTACCCTTAGACTTGATGGTGACGTTGTGTTCCCATGAGTGACAGAACATTGTGCCAATGACGGCGCAACGCTCCGTATTTTCTGATGGCTTGCTCCACCACCACCGGAAGCACTGAGCTAGACTGAAAAACCTGCATTTTGGAGCTGCCTTAATCATGAAAACAAAAAAGATACCATGTTTTTATGCAGGCTTTATTAACTCATATTTTTTTTACATTGTTTGCAAACTGATATGTGACACATATTAATTCCAAACTAACATGCAAAACAGATAAGCCCCTGGGTGTAACTAAATATTAAGAAATTATTCGGTATACTCAGTGTAGGGCTATTAGGTCGTTTTTGTGCTCTCAAAACAGTGAGTGCTCTCAAAAAAGTTATTCCTCAAGAGAATTGTATTATTGAAAATGAAATAGTCGGGAATGTTGTTCAATTTTCATATTAATGCTACATGTACTATCAATATAGAATACAACATATTTTCTAGATGGTATTTGGGGGATTATTTTTCGCAAATGTTTGGTCACAACTGAGACAACCTGGTTCAATTTAGGTCCCGAGGCAAAACCAGTTCAGACCCACTGCTGAGATTCGAACTCAGGATGTCCTATTAACCGTTAATACATTATTGATTGCGGGTCTGAAAAGCAACACATATTTTTATTGAAACCGAATCTTATTTATTTAACCCATATCTTTGTCCAGCAAAAGAAAATATCCTGAAAGTTTAAGAACCTCTGGACTAAGCAAATTAATCAAATGTATTAACCTACTATGAGCTGAAGGACTGTGTCCAATAGCAGGGTTGTCTCATTTGTTAGTTAATTTACAGTTACTAGAACAGGCACATGCGTGCGTCCGTGTACGCCATCGCCCGCATGTTGATTTTGTCCATCCACACCAGACGCAATCAGGACACGGAGGTTGAAATATCAAAACAAAACTCAGAACCAACAATATTAATTTGGGGAGAGGTTGAAAAGAGATTAAACATTTGTGGCAATTTAGCTAGCTAAATCGGTTGTCCTGATCGCGTCTGATCTGGATGGGCAAAATCAACATGCGCGCGATGGCGCATGCGAACGCCTGGTCGAGTCAGCATGTTAGCATGTTAGCATGTTAGCCTTACCAGTTAGATTAAACAGAATGTTTTAACCTCAAAATACAGCCCATTTGCCAGGACATCACAATGCTGTGACTCGGATTTAAATACGGGGTTGCAGAGTACTAAACACTATACGATCATATACTATGCGAGCTACCAGAGCTTGATTGTAGAGATGAGATACTGGGCTACTCAAACTGGCACTGTGACATGTACAAGCTGGCTAAATGCTTGAGTTGTTAGCCAATTCAGCTAATGTCACAGTTTGTAGTTAGATTTACAGTTTAGATTTACACAGTTAGTGAATTTTAATTCATTCGAAAAGAGCCCTTTTGTCGTGACATTGAGAGAATCTCAATTGCATTACTCCTCACGTTCACTTTCCTCTCTCCTTCCCTCCTTCTCAAAACTCCTTCTTCTCCCCGGGTGAACCTATTATATTTTTTATCCCCTTTTTCTCCCCAATTCCATGATTATGATCTTGTCTCATCGCTGCAACTCCCCAACAGGCTCAGGAGAGGCAAAGGTCCCGAAACATGACCCACCACGCTTCTAACCAACCACTCAACCCAGAGGCCAGCTGCACCAATGTGTCACAAGAAACAACATTCAACTGACAACAGCCTGCAGGCACCCGACCCACCACAAGGAGTCTCTAGAGTGCAATGAGCCACGTAAGGCCCAACCAGCCAAACACTCCCCTGGGCCAATTGTGCAACACCCTATGGGGCTCCCGGTCAATACTGGGATCGAACCACAGGCTGTAGTGACACCACAACACTGCTACGCAGTGCCTTGGATCACTGCGCCCCTCAGGAGGCACACATTTAGATTTTTGCCCTAGCACTAAACATTTGATTCAAATAACCGACAAATTATCAAGCTTTGATTATTTGAATCAGCTGTGTAGTGCAAGGGTAAAAACCAAATCGTGCACCCATGAGGGAGAGGTCAGGGGCAGCTACTATGATCTGGGGGAATTTGGCAGGGTTGCCTAGTTATTTAGCTTGCACAGTAAGTTTGAACTAGTTCAGAATACAGCCTTTTGGCCATGACATTGTGTAATGCAATGCCATGATCAGGACTTGAATCTGCTGCAGCCACAAGACAGAGTACTAACCTCTATACTATCACAGCGAGCTACCTGAACTTGAGCATTAGGGGGAGATATTGGGGTACTCAATAATACAGTGATGTGGACAATCCACAGGGGAACACTCTGGCTGAATGTCAAAGTTAGCTTGTTAGCTAGCTCACTTAAAAGTAGTCCTCCTCGCCTCCTTCTCAAAACCCATTGGATGAGAAAGCCAGAGATCCCACCCCTCTAACCTTCTCCCCCAATGAGATTCAAACTCAGGAGCTCCTGTTTTCAAGACAGGTACTTCAACCAGCTAAGCCACAGCGCTCACAGTGTAGGTACATTATATTTTGTGAGTGGGAAAAACCACACATATTTTGAATCGAAACAGAATCTTATTTATTTAACCTATATCTCTTTCCAGAATTTATTTTTAGAAAAAAATTAATAATCCTAATATTGGAATTGATACGGACACCTTCGATTTGACTAGCAACAGGGTTTCTTAAACTATGGGTTGTAACCCAAAGTGGGCCTTGAGCATGTGAGAGTTAACTCTTAATTTGGGTCGATCGAGGACAGTACATTTCTCACTTGATTCGAAAAGCTGAATAACCTGAAGAAACTCTGATATAGAGAGTTAGGCCAGGTTCTAGAACGGCCGCCATGTTAGCGCCCATATAGATCTTTGTTCATGAAATGTTGGTGATGTAACAATATGTAATGTTGGTGATGTAACAATATGTCATGTTGGTGATGTAACAATATGTCATGTTGGTGATGTAACAATATGTCATGTTGGTGATGTAACAATATGTCATGTTGGTGATGTAACAATATGTCATGTTGGTGATGTAACAATATGTCATGTTGGTGATGTAACAATATGTCATGTTGGTGATGTAACAATATGTAATGTTGGTGATGTAACAATATGTCATGTTGGTGATGTAACAATATGTCATGTTGGTGATGTAACAATATGTCATGTTGGTGATGTAACAATATGTCATGTTGGTGATGTAACAATATGTCATGTTGGTGATGTCAATGTAACAATATGTCATGTTGGTGATGTAACAATATGTCATGATGATGTAACAATATGTCATAATATGTTGGTGATGTAACAATATGTCATGTTGATGATGTAACAATATGTCATGTTGATGATGTCATGTTGGGGATGTAACAATATGTCATGTTGGTGATGTAACAATATGTCATGTTGGTGATATGTAATGTAACAATATGTCATGTTGGTGATGTAACAATATGTCATGTTGGTGATGTAACAATATGTCATGTTGGTGATGTAACAATATGTCATGTTGGGGATGTAACAATATGTCATGTTGGTGAATTAACAATATGTCATGTTGGGGATGTAACAATATGTCATGTATTGATGTTCCGGATGAAATGACCCACTGTAAACAAGCAGAACAGTGCAGCAAATTTAACAGACATTTTTATTGATTAACATGTGGGATAATGTATCCAAGTCTTTACTGTGTTGTAGTGATAACAAATTGCATATCTGGTTTCATTGGATATCTACATAGGTTTTGAAAACGAATTATCACTTATAAACGGCTATGGATGACAAAGTGTCGTTCTCGGAACGTTCAACTGCATTGGCCTAACACCTAATATTGAATTGCACCCGACCTTTGGCCCCGAGAACAACTTAAAATATTATATGCATGGACTCTACAAGTTGTAGAAAGTTCCACAGGGAAGCCGGCCCATGTTGACTCCAATTCTTCCCACAGTTGTGTGAAATTGGCTGGATGTCCTTTGGGTGGTGGGTCATTCTTGATACACACAGGAAACTGTTGTGCGTAAAAAACTCAGCAGCGCTGCAGTTCTTGACACAAACCGGTCACCTACTACCATAACCCATTCAAAGGCACTTAAATCGTTTGTTTTGCCCATTCACCCTCTGAATGGCATACATACACAACGCATGTCTCAATTGACTCAAAAAACCCTTCTTTAACCTGTCTCCTCCCCTTCATCTACACTGATTGAAGTGGATTTAACAGGTAACATCAATAAAGGATCATATCTTTCACTTGGATTCACCTGGTCAGTCTATTTCATGGAAAGAGAAGGTTTTCTTAATGTTTTGTATACTCAGTGTAAATGGCTCTGTGCTGGAGGCTGTAGCAGCATCCGAAGAGATGACCTCAGCTATCCTGCAGCGCTGGGCTTACACAGCTGCCTCTGGTTGGCTAGGAACAAAGGCCTGCGATGGCTGTACCCGCGTTTGGCAAGTACGTAGCTACACAGAGCTACAGTCAACCCAGACCCAAGCCCAGACCAGAGGCTATTGAGCTGCACTTTATCTAGATACTAACCATCCTATTCCCTCTCTCCTTCTCCCAAGCTGGCTCTCTGCCTCTGCCCCAAAACAAATATGACTGAGTGGTTTTTAAACAATATGGAATCGTTCTGTCAAAGAGAGAACTTGCTTTCGTTATATTCTTGGCTCTGTAGGCTGAGCACCTCCCAATCATGTCATGTAGACAGAATGTGAAGATACGGAATAAGGCGTCGTTATAACAGTGTCAGGTTTCAGAATGAGGAATTGCTATAACACTGTTATAATAAAGTATCATCAAGCGTCCTACATGGTCAGAGCATCTGACAGCAATCTCTATCAGTCTGTAAAAGGAGAAATAAGAAGTCATCTCTTTCTTTTAGGCCTTGTTTAGACTGATATACTGCACTGTACTATCTTCCTGTATTACGTTTCAGCTCTGCAGACACAGAGCGAAGCACAAGAGCCCACCCCCATAGTGGTTAGAGCGTTGGACTAGTAACTGAAAGGTTGCAAGATCGAATCCCCTGAGCTGACAAGGTAAAAATCTGGCGTTCTGCCCCTGAGCAAGGCAGTTAACTCACTGTTCCCCGGGCACCAAAGACGTGGATGTCGATTAAGGCAGCCCCCCCGCACCTCTCTGATTCAGAGGGGTTGGGTTAAATGTGGAAGACACATTTCAGTTGAATACATTCAGTTGGACAACTGACTAGGTATTCTCCTTTCCCTTTCCATAGGGCACTACTTTTGACCAGGGGCTTATGGGTCCTAGTCAAAAATAGTGTACTACATAGGGAGTAGGGTGTCATTTGAGACTGACTTCTATAGGGCACAACTTTAAATAAGCCATTTTCTTTTATCACATTTTCCTTTTATACTTAATCTTGCTGTAAAGGAAAGCAGGGTGTTAAAAGCAACCCACAGTTCGTCTTCAGGGTAGGCCTATCATTCCCCAGATTCAAATCAAATTGTAATTGTCACATTGATTAGGCCTGCCACCGCTCTGTATCCCACCCCAACTTTGTTGACTGTCCTCCACCAACCTGACTTTTGATTGCTATTTCTGGCTAAATAATTGCATGGAGATTCCTGTGTAAAATTGATAATTTTCCTCAAATGTTTAAATTGTATCATAGCTTTTAGGGGCCAAAATGAGTCTGGGACATTACAAATTATCCAGAGAAAAACGTTCTTAAAAACGTCACTTGTTATGCAGCAAAGTGTTCCTGTTGTTGTCAGCACGAGTCCTGGACGCTCAGCCTGGAGTTGAGAAGAAAAAAAACGTGAGTAATTATCAGTGTTAACTCTGCAGACTTCGTAATGATGTATCCCGCATTTTGCTGACAGTGTTAAGCCCTGTTTCAATGCTTTATTCTCAAATATATATAAGCAATATAACAATGGTCCCCAGGAACTCGTTCGCGTGAGGAGTGTTCTCAAGTGATGTCCGTCCCGAGACCGCGGGTGAAGCTTTAAGCACGTTTGGCTGTTTACCATCTCTGCATTTCGATGGCCTGTTATGAAAATATCACCCCTAAATATTGAAGACACATTCCACAACACTAGTAAAGGCATAACATTTTAATGTTTAGATGAGACATTTGCCCAGTTTCAGATGATTTAACCAATTTTACAAACTTTCTTATAAAATAATTACAACATGACTATTGTAGGCCTAATATAGTAGGTCTAACTGAGTACATTGCAATGAGTATTGCAATATTGTCACACTGCTGGATAATTACACAGTAATAAGTCCTGTTAAAACATATTTTAACTCTTGACTTGCAGCCTATTCAACAAGTTATTGTAATAGTCTATTTTATGCTATTTTGGTTTCTATGACTATTTTATATTCTCTCTAACAGAAACGTCCATGTTTATAATGAAATTTTGCTGTTTCGATATTTAGATCAAATTTGAAAACAATTTGGAAACATGTATGCGCTTCTAATATAATTATCTATAGTCTATACTGAATAATCTTCTAATGAATTATTTCTGAAATTACTGTAAGCACATTTGAGTGTATTCAAATCCATGTAGGCTTACATTTACAATAGGCCACTGCAAAAAAAAAGCAACACAACAAAAACGAAATCTCTCTCAAGAGTGTCCCCAGTTGAACTTCGTTGACTCGCTATATTTTTCAAAGGTTTTAATCTTTTTCATCATACATTATGTTCAGCCACTCTGTGATAAATTATTGGTGTGGTAATGATGGCAGAAAACTGCCATGAATGTCGTGTAGCGCTCTGAAGACACTAAAGCCTAGAGCTCATCCGTTCTGCCGCGTCAATATAAAGAGACTCTCTTTTCCTCCCATTCATGACATGGATGAATCAGACAATTATGGCTCCTGAAAATAATGTTTGATTGTGTTGTGAAATGTCT
Source organism: Oncorhynchus keta (assembly GCF_023373465.1). NCBI lineage: Eukaryota > Metazoa > Chordata > Actinopteri > Salmoniformes > Salmonidae > Oncorhynchus > Oncorhynchus keta. The sequence goes on from NC_068447.1 coordinate 8,068,161, forward strand.
AGTCTGAAAAGCTTGTGACATTGGAGCCAGAAACGGATATATCATTATTTAGATTTCATTTTTTTCTTTAGAGTTTATTTGATCACAGTGATGTTTTTGATAGCCAACACATATTTTCAATCAGTATGGCTATATATTTATTATAATATTAGTTCATCATCTTTGTTCATTTTTGTTGGTTTAGTTATTTTAGAAGGCACTTCCCTCTGTATTTTAGGCCTGTATTTGGTTGTAACAATTATTAATGTAATTTTAATGCACTTCTACATGTGGATGATGCTTCCTCTCTTTCTGTTTTAGGCTATTCTCTTAACAAGTCCTGAAAGGTGATTTAATCCTCTCCTTCCACAGGTGCTGCTCTCAGTACTCTTTCCCCATGTGTAACGGCTTAAGATGTTCTACCAGTGCCTTGTATCCGGGGGAAGAGGTGAAGCGTGACAACAGGTTGGAGGTTAGAATAGGAGGACCCGAGAGGAGGTTCCTGTCCTCCGGCCTAGGACACCTAATCAAAATCCCATGGCCTTGTATCCTCACTCTCGTGCTCTCTCTCTCTCTCCTACACACACACACACACACACACACACACACACACACACACACACACACACACACACACACACACACACACACACACACACACACACACACACACACACACACACACACGCACACACTGCTCTGGCTCTACTGCAGCTTCACGGTCATTGTTGGTTTGTTCCTCCGACCACCTCTAATTCAATCATGTCCCTCGGGCCATGGGGACGCATCGCCAGAGGTCCCATCCACTATAAACACATTTAGGGATGATTTATCTTTAGCTTTAGCGCGGGTCCACTCAGTACTCTCCTGTGTTCGGGCTTAGCTAACCGCAGCTACCCCAGATGGTTCTGCTAAGGTGGCTGTTTATGAATTCTTGCAGAATGTGGGTTGTAAAGTGAAGAAAGGGTTTCTCTCTTTTGGCCTGTCCTTCATTAGGAGAGAGGTATTTATCACAATCGGACTGACTGACGGAGCTTAACCCTTCTGGTCCTCCACACACAGCACTAATGCTACTGTTCAATGATGCCGACAAAAAAACAAAAAAAGGTTTTACGTTGTTTACATGGAACAAGAAAACGTAGTCAGAGTATCAGGTACCTTACGCAGCTTCCTCCATAGCTCAGAATGGACTTTGGTGGGTTTTTACCAGGGGCAAATCTGAAATGTCTATTCCTATTTCCTAAGTAGCATTATGTTTGGCCTGAGACGGTGCCATTTCGGACACAACGCAGCATTGATGTTTTACTGGCAGACGGATGTGTTGCTGGCAGACGGATGTGTTGCTGGCAGAATCTGCGTAGAAAATAACACACTGTAGCCCTTCTCTCTGATGTAGTCATCTGTGAATGAATCACATTCACTGATTCACTGGACCTCAGTGCCTCAGTGTATTTGGCCTCATTTGAATAAAAGGTCAGAGAGAGGACAGAACACCCCATGTCTCCCCTCTCCCTTCATTCACTATTCTCCACACAAACCCAACTACAACTCCTATTTCCCAGCCTGCACCTCTCTTCCTGTCTGAGTGCTGACCCAGGGGTCGGTAGCTGCCAGTCACGCCCCTCAGCTGGCCTCCGAGCCTCTCCTCTCACGAACCGCTGACCACAGACTGGGCTCTGTGAGGGGACCTCTGAAGGAAAGGCCCAGGCCGGTCATATGGGATCATCTCTGTGCATTCATGGTGTGTAATTGAATTACCCCTTCCCTCCTCTTTCTCATGTTTCCTTCTCCTATCTTAATGCAAACCCCAGGTTGGACCGACCGTCACCCTGGTCTATAGTGAGAGGAAGGGCTTCAGGGGCTGACAGCCAGACAAAGACAGACACATGTTGACAATGTGTATACTCAGGCCCTGACAGAATTTGGGTTAATAGTGGGAGTCTTGTATGAGGATCGACTGACGAGCAGCTTGTCAACTCTCCATCTACATGCTGTTGGAGGATCAGGAGGATCACCCACCGTGTCCATGGAAGGAAGAGGTCAGCTCTGTTGCTTTTCTTTCTTTGCAATTCAACGTGATACAATAGGCCTGTTAAAGTCCCGCCTACTCATCCATAACCTGCTGTACTACTCATTCATAACCAGAGGATATGCAAACCTTTGACCTCCTCTCTTTGTGCTTTGACTGTGTCACATTATTTGAGCAATTGTCTGAAAAAAACTAGTGCCTTGAGATGTGTGAGTGTGTGTAGAGAGAGTAAGACAGACAGAGAGAAAGAGAGGGGGGCGAGATAGAGGGGGGAGAGAGAGAGGAGGGGAGAGAGAAAAATAGAGAGAGAGGGAGAAATTGAGAGAGAGAGAAATAGAGAGCGAGCGAGAGAAATAGAGAGAGAGAGAATGAGAGAGTGAGAGAGAGAGAGAACCACAACAATAACAAGAAAGTGAATGCAAAAGAGAGAGACAGGAAGCAGCCTATGGCCTGGGGCTACTAGGGTGAGAGGGGAAGGGCTCAGAAGGTTGGGGTCACCCTACTTGGCTGTCTGTTTGTCTGTCTGTGCCTTAAAGCCAGGACTAAGACCACAACCATGGAGGGCAGCAAGGAAGTGGAGAGGGTCAGGACAAGGCGGTGGGAGGAGAGTGCAGGGGAGCCCTTATCCAGTATCGGGCAGAGAAGGGGGAAGGGGCAGGAGAAGGGAGCCCTGAAACTCCCAACAGGCTGAACTGATTTCCTGTGTGGTGTCATGCCAAGGGTAGGTTCAGATCAGAGAACCGACCGGGGCTTTAGGCTTTAAAACCCAGTGACGTGTGGTGAGGTCTGAGGCCGTTTTGGCACTTTCTATTGAGCTTCTTAAAGGCTCATAAAGCAGATTTCTGCTACTGTGTTTATTGCTATGACACGACCACAAAGATAATCATCAAACAACCACAACCAACCACCATACAGCAGCAGGTAGGTGGTGTAACCATTACACAAACATTCACATAGCTTGTGCCCTACACAATTGCCCTGCACAAACAGGCGACTTTCAGCACCACAGACAGCAACCCAAATGCCAGTGAGTTGGCCTAGTTGTAGACAGTGACCCAAATGCCAGTGAGTAGGACTACTTATAGACAACGACCCAAATGCCAGTGAGTAGGACTACTTATAGACAACGACCCAAATGCCAGTGAGTAGGACTACTTATAGACAATGACCCAAATGCCAGTGAGTAGGACTACTTATAGACAACGACCCAAATGCCAGTGAGTAGGACTACTAGTAGACAACGACCCAAATGCCAGTGAGTAGGACTACTTATAGACAACGACCCAAATGCCAGTGAGTAGGACTACTAGTAGACAACGACCCAAATGCCAGTGAGTTGGCCTAGTTGTAGACAGTGACTCAAATGCCACTGAGCAGGACTACTAGTAGACAGTGACCCAAATGCCACTGAGCAGGACTACTTATAGACAGCGACCCAAATGCCAGTGAGTAGGACTACTTGAAGACAACGACCCAAATGCCAGTGAGTAGGACTACTTGAAGACAACGACCCAAATGCCACTGAGCAGGACTACTTATAGACAGCGACCCAAATGCCAGTGAGTAGGACTACTTGTAGACAACGACCCAAATGCCAGTGAGTAGGACTACTTATAGACAACGACCCAAATGCCAGTGAGTAGGACTACTTGTAGACAGCGCCTAGTAGTCACCCCTACTGATTGTGCTATGCACTTAGTGGCCAGTTTATTAGGTACACACATCTAGTACCGGGTCAGACCCTCCTTTGCCTTCAGAACAGCCTGAATTCTTCAGGGCATGGAAACGTTGCTCAATTGGTATGTTTTTATTTCACCTTTATTTAACCAAGTAGGCAAGTTGAGAACAAGTTCTCATTTACAATGCGACCTTAGTCAAGATAAAGCAAAGCAGTTCGACACATACAACAACACAGAGTTACACATGGAGTAAAACAAACATACAGTCAATAATACAGTAGAAAAATAAGTATATATACAATGTGAGCAAATGAGGTGACATAAGGCAGGTAAAGGCAAAAAAAGGCCATGGTGGCGAAGGAAATACAATATAGCAAGTAAAACACTGGAATGGTAGATTTGCAGTGGAAGAATGTACAAGGTAGAGATAGAAATAATGTTGTGCAAAGGAGCTAAATAAATAAATACATACAGTAGGGGGAGAGGTAGTTGTTTGGGCTAAATTATAGATGGGCTATGTACAGGTGCAGTAATCTGAGAGCTGCTCTGACAGCTGGTGCTTAAAGCTAGTGAGGGAGGTAAGAGTTTCCTGTCACGGCCCCTCCTCTGCAGTGCAGGGGCGGTTCCTCCTGCAGGCAGAGGAGGGTCGTTAGTGATCGGAGTCACCTGGGCTCAGGGTATTTAAACGGCTTCACTAATCCCTCTTCTCTCTCTGCTCCAGGTATGATCCTGTTTTGTTTGTTCCTTTGTAGTTTTGCATAGTTTTCACTCAGTCACTCGGCTATGAGCCGGCCTTCAGAGATTCAGTTTCAGAGATTTTTGTAGTTCGTTCCAGTCATTGGCAGCAGAGAACTGGAAGGAGAGGCGGTATCAAGGGTATCAAGGGACCTAAGGTGAAAACATTCCCCACACCATTACACCACCGCCACCAGCCTTAATCTATGTACACTAAGATCAGGCAATTATGGGCAGCTGAATAGCATGTCTCTTTGGGGAATCTAGTCTCAGTGAGACCTGATGCAGAGAAAAAAAAAACGTGAATGATCATCAGCATAGCTAGTCCAAACCTATCTCTTACCAACCTAGCTCTTACCAAACTAGCTCCTACCAACCTTGCTCTTACCGAGTTGGTCAGTAGGAATCAATAAAACATTGAAAATCAGAGTATCAAAGACACACAAAAATAACTACTAACACACAAAACTGTCAATGGATTTAAGGAAGGGGTAGTTCTGCTCTCTCCTTCCCCAGGGATGTGGCAGAATAGGTTACCGGTAATTGAGTGGGTGGCCAAGCACTGCTGTAGAGGCCATGCATCAGGCCATTGACATGTTTCAGGAACTATTAAGACAGAGACAAATCATGAATAACCATTAAGTTCATTAACCTAGCTACTGCAGAAAACCTGTCTTTACTAAGTTAGACTTAACCCAGCAAGTACATTGATTATTTTTTCCCTCATCAATCTGGCAGCCAGGCAGACAGATGGAGAGAGATAGACAGCAAACCACAGAAGAAGATTAAAATATGTGGTTTTCGGTGATGTCACGTGTTCTCCGGCCTCTAGGTCACCAGGCTGCTCGTTATGGTGCACACCTGTCACCATCGTTACGTGCACCTGTGCGTCGTCAGACTCACCTGGACTCCCATCACTTCCTTGATTACCTTCCCTATATCTGTCACTCCCTTTGGTTCCTTCCCCAGGCATCATTGTTTCTGTTTCTGTGTCATGTCCACGTTGTTCGTGGTTTCTTGTTTTGTACATGTTACATTTATTTATTAAAACACACTCCCTGAACTTGCTTCCCGACTCTCAGCTCACTTGTTACAGGTGAAGGCTTTATGGGATAGCTACCAACTTGTAAACAATTACCCATTTATATTATCTTAAGGATTGGCCCCTTTTTTTGTTGTTGCCTAAAATGACATACCCAAATCTAACTGCCTGTAGCTCAGGCCCTAAAGCAAAGATATGCATATTCTTGATACCATTTAAAAAGATACACTTTGAAGCTTGTGGAAATGTTAAAGGAATGTAGGAGAATATAACACATTGATCTGGTATAAGATAATACAAAGAAAAATACAACTGTTTAAAAAAAATAGTACCATCGTCTTTGAAATGCAAGAGAAAGGCCATAATGTATTATGCCAGACCACGTGCCATTTATATTTTGGCCACTAGATGACAGCAGTGTATGTGCAAAGCTTTAGACTGATCCAAGGAACCATTGCATTTCTGTAAAAAAATTATCAAGACTGCCCAAATGTGCCTAATGTGTTTATTTTTTCATGTTCAAACTGTGCACTCTCCTCAAACAATAGCATGTTATTCTTTCACTGTAACAGCTACTATAAATTGGACATTGCAGTTGGATTAACAAGAATTTATCTTTCTGCCAATATCAGATATGTCTATGTCCTGGGAAATGTTCTTGTTACTTACAACCTCATGCTAATCGCATTAGCCTAAGTTAGCTCAACTGTCCCACAGGGGACGCACCAATCCTGAAGCAGTTTTAAGCCAATTATATTATGACTGTTGCCTCCCATTTAACTTTATTGTGATGGTAATGTCATTTGTTATAAAGTTAGAGAAACAAGTTTAGAAAAAAGTAACTGAAGAAAACATGTTTAATCACCTGAAACAATACAGTTATCCTGTCTTGAATCAAATCAAATGTATTTATAAAGCCTTTTTTACATCAGCAGATGTAGTAACAAAGTACAGAAACCCAGCCTAAAACCCCAAACAGGATGAAATGCCGATGTAGAAGCATGGTGACTAGGAAAAACTCCCTAGAAAATAAAAAAAGTAATATCTGCCAAAATATACTGAACAAAAATATAAACACAACATTACAACAATTTCAAATATTTTACAGTTACAGTTCATATAAGGAAATCAGTCAACTGAAATAAATTCATTAGGCCCTAATCTATGGATTTCACATGACTGGGAACACAGATATGCATCTGTTGGTCACAGATATCTTTTTTTTAACGGTATGGGCGTAGATCAGAAAACCATTGAGTATCTGGCATGACCACCATTTGCATCATGCATCTCCTTTGCATAGAGTTGATCAGGCTGTTGATTGTGGCCTGTGGAATATTGTCCCACTCCTCTTCAATAGCTGTGTGAAGTTGCTGGATATTGGCTGAAACTGGAACACGCTGTCGTACACGTCCAACCAGGGCATCCCAAACATGCTCAATGGGTGACATGTCTGGTGAGTATGCAGGCCATGGAAGAACTGGGACTTTTTCAGCTTCCAGGACATGGAGCCGTGCATTATCTATCATGCAGAAACATGAGTTGATGGTGACGGATGCCATCGATGAAATGCAATTGTGTTCATTGTTCATAGCTTCTTCCTGCCCATAACATAACTCAACCACCACCATGGGGCACTCTGTTCCCAACAGGGACATCAGCAAATTGCTCGCCCACACAATGCCATACACGTGGTCTGCAGTTGTGAGGCCGATTGGACGTACTGCCGAATTGTCTAAAATAATGTTGGAGGCGGCTTATGGTAGAGAAATTAGCATTCAATTATTTTGCTCTAGTGGACATTCCTGCAGCCAGCATGCCAATTGCACGCTCCCTCAAAACTTAAGACACCTGTGGCATTGTGTTGTGTGACAAAACTGCACATTTTAGTGGCCTTTTATTTTTCCTATAACAAGGTGCACCTGTGTAATATTCATGCTGTTCAATCAACTTCTTGATATGCCACAACTGTCAGGTGGATGGATTATCTTGGCAAAGGAGAAATGCTCACTAACAGGGATGTAGACAAATGTGTGCACAACATTGGAGGGAAACAAGTTTTTTTGTGCATATGGAACATTTCTGGTTTCTTTAATTTCAGCTCATGACACATGGGACCAGCACATTACATGTTGCATTTATATTTTTGTTTGGAGTGCGATCTCTGACGTTGCAAACACTACACATCTCCATTCAGTAGCGGGGCAACTCTGTGAAGATGGCGTTCGGTGTGTGAAGATGACGTACAGTGTAATGAAATATGTTGTGATGTGTACAGGGCATTAGCCAGAGCGCTAATGTTAGCTAGATAAAATTAGCCAGCTAACGAGCTAGCAAACCTTTCTTGACGTTCTTCTCGCCAACAAACCGTCGCTTTACTTACAAAAAGAAAACCAGAATGCAGGAGAACAGGAACTACCACTTAGCAGTCAAATATTTTTTGTTTTGTTTTTTTGTTTTTAAACTCAGTGAAAAAAGTAACGTCCCTTTTTCAGGACCCTGTCTTTCAAAGATAATTCGTAACAATCAAAATAACTTCACAGATCTTCATTGTAAAGGGCTTAAACACTGTTTCCCATGCTTGTTCAATGAACCATAAACAATTAATGAACATGCACCTGTGGAACAGTCATTAAGACACTAACAGCTTACAGACGGTCAGCAATTAAGGTCACAGTTATGAAAACTTAGGACACTAAAGAGGCCTTTCTACTGGCTCTGAAAAACACCAAAAGAAAGATGCCCAGGGTCCTTGCTCATCTGCGTGAACGTGCCTTAGGCATGCTGCAAGGAGGCATGAGGGCTGCAGATGTGGCCAGGGAAATAAATTGCAATGTCCGTACTGTGAGACGCCTAAGACAGCGCTACAGGGAGACAGGATGGACAGCTGATCATCTTCGCAGCGGCAGACCATGTGTAACAACACCTGCACAGGATCGGTACAGCCGAACATCACACCTGCGGGACAGGTACAGGATGACCCAAGTTACACCAGGAACGCACAATCCCTCCATCAGACTGTCCGCAATAGGCTGAGAGAGGCTGGACTGAGGGCTTGTAGGCCTGTTGTATGGCAGGTCCTCGCCAGACATCACCGGCAACAACGTCGCCTTATTGGCACAAACCCACCGTCGCTGAACCATCCAGGACTAGCTTTTTGTCTCACCAGGGGTGATGGTCGGATTCACGTTTATCGTCGAAGGAATGAGCGTTACACAGAGGGTTGTACTCTGGAGCGGGATCGATTTGGAGGTGCAGGGTCCGTCATGGTCTGGGGCAGTGTGTCACAGCATCATCGGACTGAGCTTGTTGTCATTGCAGGCCATCTCAACGCTGTGCGTTACAGAGAAGACATCCTCCTCCCTCATGTGTTACCCTTCCTGCAGACTCATCCTGACATGACACTCCAGCATGACAATGCCACCAGCCATACTGCTCATTCGGTATGTGATTTCCTGCAAGACAAAAATGTCATTGTTCTGCCATGGCCAGCGAGGAGCCTGGATCTCAATCCCATTGAGCACATCTGGGACCTGTTGGATCGGAGGGTGAGGGCTAGGGCCATTCCCCCTATAAATGTCCGGGAACTTGCAGGGGTCTTTTTGGAAGAGTTGTGTAACATCTCACAGCAAAAACGGGCAAATCTGGTGCAGTCCATGAGGAGGAGATGAACTGCAGTACTTAATGCAGCTTGTGACCACACCAGATACTGACTGTTACTTTTGATTTTGACCCCCCTTTGTTCAGGGACACATTATTCCATTTCTGTTAGTCACATGGCTGTAGAATTTGTTCAGTTTATGTCTCAGTTGTTGAATCTTGTTATGTTCATACAAATATTTACACGTTAAATTTGCTGAAAATAAATAGTTTCTTTTTTTGCTGAGTTTATTTCAAGAATCTGTGGTTGTTTTCCAGCTGCGTTGTTGTATAGCCTACTAGGCATTTTGTCCCAATAGGCAGTATGGAATGTTGACGGGTGTCCTCGAGCAAGCAGGCTGAAACAGAGATCTATTGCTAAGCGAGGCATAGATTCCCAAACCAAGATTAAGCTGGAAATTATATGCTTACCTCATTATTTAGCTACTGATATTACAATTCGAAATTGCAGCACACATTATGTTAATACATAATGTTAATTGGTTAAAAGCTTTAAGGGAAATATAATTCTCATATTTTCAGGGATAAATTCAGGTGCAATTATTTTTGACTAATTATTGATGGAAATTAATGGGATAACAATAGGGTTTTGTTAATCCTGGTGGATTGTGGGATATTGAAATTTTAAAAAATAGGCCTATGTGTTCTGTGTTATATTCTGAAAACAAATGTAGAGTCAAAATAGAACATCTAAATTGCATTCAGTGGAACAGAAGAAAATGTGCAGCACAATAAACAGTGCAATTAACGTCAACAAAGTCATATAATTAGAAGCCAACACACACAGCAAGCTACCCAGTGGCGAACCGTCATTGTTGTTGCCTGTTTTGCATGTTATTTTGGCATTAATACAGTTGAAGTCGGAAGTTTACATACACCTTAGCCAAATACATTTAAACTCCGTTTTTCACAATTCCAGACATTTAATCAGAGTAACAATTCTTTGTCTTAGGTCAGTTAGGATCACCACTTTGTTTCAAGAATGTGAAATGTCAGAATAATAAGGAGAGAGAATGATATATTTCAGCTTTTATTTCTTTCATCACATTCCCAGTGTGGCAGAAGTTTACATACTGTCACGTTCTGACCTTAGTTCTTCTATTATGTCTTTGCTTTAGTATGGTCAGGGCGTGAGTTGGGTGGGTTGTTTATGTTCTTTTTTCTATGATTTGGGATTTCTGTGTTTGGCCTGGTATGGTTCTCAATTAGAGGCAGCTGTCAATCGTTGTCCCTGATTGAGAACCATACTTAGGTAGCCTGGTTTCACTTTTGAGTTGTGGGTGCTTATTTTCCGTGTCAGTGTTTGTGCCACACGGGACTGTTTCGTTTGTTTCGTTCTTTCACTTTGTTATTTTGTATTTTGTAGTGTTCAGTTTTACATATTAAAATTGACACTTACCACGTTGCAAATTGGTCCGATATCTCTTACTCCTCGTCAGAAGAAGAGGACGAGCGTTACACATACACTCAATTATTATTTGGTAGCATTGCTTTTAAATTGTTGAACTTGGGTCAAACGTTTCGGGTAGCCTTCCACAAGCTTCCCACAATAAGTTGGGTGAATTTTGGCCCATTCCTCCTGACAGAGCTGGTGTAACTGAGTCAGATTTGTAGGCCTTCTCTCTCGCACACGCCTTTTCAGTTCTGCCCACACATTTTATATGGGATTGAGGTCAGGGATTTGTGATGGCCACTTCAATACCTTGACTTTGTTGTCCTTATGCCATTTTGCCACAACTTTGGAAGTATGCTTAGGGTCATTGTCCATTTGGAAGACCCATTTGCGGCCACGCTTTAGCTTCATGACTGATGTCCTGAGATGTTGCTTCAATATATCCACATAATTTCCCTGTGTCATGATGCCATCTATTTTGTGAAGTACACCAGTCCCTCCTGCAGCAAAGCACCCCCACAACATGATGCTGCCACCCCCGTGCTTCACGGTTGGGATGGTGTTCTTCGGCTAGCAAGCCTCCCCCTTTTTCTTCCAGACATAATGATGGTCATTATGGCCAAACAGTTCTATTTTTGATTCATCAGACCAGTGGACATTTCTCCAAAAAGTATGATATTTGACACATGTGCATTTGCAAACCGTAGTCTGGCTTTTTTAATGGTGGTTTTGGAGCAGTGGCTTCTTCCTTGCTGAGCGGCCTTTCATGTTATGTCGATATAGGACTATTTTTACTGTGGATATAGATACTTTTGTACCTGTTTCCTCCAGCATCTTCACAAGGTCCTTTGCTATTCTTCTGGGATTCATTTGCACTTTTTGCACCAAAGTACGTTCATCTCCACGAGACAGAACGCGTCCCCTTCCTGAGCGGTATGACGGCTCCTTGGTCCCATGGTGTTTATACTTGAGTACTACTGTTTACACAGATGAACGTGATACCTTCAGGCGTTTGAAAATTTCTCCCAAGGATGAACCAGACTTGTGGAGGTCTGTAAAACAAATTCTGAGGTCTTGGCTGATTTCTTTTGATTTTCCCATGATGTCTAGCAAAGAGGCACTGAGTTTGAAGGCAGGCCTCGAAATACATCCACAGGTACACCTCCAATTGACTCAAATTATGTCAATTAGCCTATCAGAAGCTTCTAAAGCCATGACATCATTTTCTGGAATTTTCCAAGCTGTTTAAAGGCACAGTCAATTTAGTGTATGTAAACTTCTGACCCACTGGAATTGCTATACAGTGAATTAATTATAAGTGAAATAATCTGTCTGTAAACAATTGTTGGAAAAATTACTTGTGTCATGCAGAAAGTAGATGTCCTAACTGACTTGCCAAAACTATAGTTCGTTAAAAAGAAATTTGTGGAGTGGTTGAAAAACAAGTTTTAATGACTCCAACCCAAATGTATGTAAACTTCCGACTTCAACTGCACGTCACATATCAGTTTGCAAACAAGTAAAAAAATTAACACATAATTGAGTTAATACGTGTTTTTTTTTCACGAGTTTGCCCCATCAACAATTTACATGCTAAAATCACTAAATGAAGCTACCAGATATCATTAATTAAACAACCGTTTTTTAATTGTACTGCAGTTTTACTGTATTTTAACAGCAGGGAATTTTTGTAAAAGGGTATCCTGTATTATTGTGCATGTTTATCTTAGGCTATGTGTTGGTAGCCCAGAACAAATGTCATGGAAGTGAATGTGCACCTTTCAATTGAGTGGACTGCAACTACAAAAAACATTGCCATAGCCTGTAGTAAATAACAAGTGTTTACGGCACCAGGATTCTCTAAATTAGGGACCATCTCTCTGATAGCTATAGGACTGCAGAGACCGTCACAAATATTTACTTTCTAATGACCTAGCAAATTCGATGACTTTGATGTGAAATATGTCATATTTATTTGTTTTTTTCAACTGGCATTCCATCACCTGCTGAATAAAAAGCTCAAATGGCCCTAATCGTGAATAAATTAATCGGGGGTGTAAGATGAAGTGGACTCAGCCCGAATATAGCCTCACGGAAGTGGGGATGCTGAGGGTGTTGCAGCCCCTGATAAATCAAAATAATAATACAAATAATAATAAAAAGCTTACAAATATTTTAATCATAGAATTTGTGAACTAGGCCTTTATTACTCCTGTGAGCAGACAAAAGTACTCGTCAGCAGGATGCATGTTTTGGAATATTTTAATTATGTATAGGTTTCCTTATTTTCACTCTGTCATTTTGGTTTGTGGAGTAACTACAATGTTGTTGATCCATCCTCATTGTTCTCATATCACAACCACTAAACTCTGTAACTGTTTTAAAATCACCATGAGCCTCATTGTGAAATCCCTGAGTAGTTTCCTTCCTCTCCGGCAACTGAGTTAGGAAGGACGCCTGTATCTTTGTAGTGACTGGGTGTATAGATACACCATCCAAAGTGTCATTAATTGATTCACCCTGCGTTTTTTTAACACATTTACCAATCGGTGCCCTTCTTTACGAGGCATTGAATAACCTCCCTGATCTTTGTAGTTGAATCTTTGATTGAAATTCACTACTTGATTGAGGGACCTTACAGAGAATTGTATGTGTGAGGTACAGAGACGAGGTCTTAATTCAAAAATCATGTTGAGCACTATTATTGAATACAGAATGAGTCCATGTAACTTATTATGCGATTTGTTAAGCAAATTTGGGCCCGAGTACCATAAGCCGGAGTCCAGAGTAATATAATTATGTCGGACTCAGGAAGAGCTCACATGAAGCCCAAAAACACTATGCACATGTTTATATAGATTGGTGGGTCAAGGTGGGTCAATGTGGGTAAAGGAGGGTCAAGGTGGGTCAAGGTGGGTCAAGGGGGTCAAGGTGGATCATGGTGGGTAAAGGGGCATTTGGATGTATAGTACACTCTTAGAAAAAAAGGTGCTATTTGGCTGTCCCCATAGGAGAACCATTTGAAGAACCCTTTTTGGTTGCAGGTAAAACCATTTTCTACAGAGGGTTCGATGTGGAACCAAAAAGGGTTCTCCTATGAGGACAGCCAAAGAAACCTTTTTTTTCTAAGAGTGTATATACCTCTGGGTCAGGTAGGACTCCCTGCAGCATATACAAATAGAGACCTGGCTCGGATTCCCTGCAGCATATACAAATAGAGACCTGGCTTAAGAAACCCCTCGCCTAGGCCAACAACACAGTGCACAGAGGTACACGAAGACTCATATTTCCCATAACCCTCAACAACGTCCTCTCTCTTCCAACATCATCCTCTCTCCTCCTCTCTCTTTAGGCAAGATTTGTGAAAATGTTGTTACCTGAGGAAATACTCCAGAGATCATAGCAGCACAGAGATTTCCCTCCTCTTACTCTGCATATCTGGAATGCATTTACTCAGCTGGGTTTTTGAGTTCCAGAGCTCTCTGTCGCCTCAGGCTGAGTGGACATGGTTGTCATGAGATTTAAGCAACAACATTTTAACCGTGTCCTCCTGTTTCTATCTTAAAATGTTTATTTTCCTTCTCATTTCTCTATAACAATCTTAAAGGCCCAGTGCTGTCAAAAACGTGATTTTCCTGTGTTTTCTAGATATTTTCACACTGATGTTGGAATAATACTGTGAAAATGATGATAATGACATTTTAGTGTAATAGATGTTTGAAAAGACCACCTGAGATTTCAGCCTGTTTTGGTGCGAAGGAGTTTTGGCCTTCCTGGTGACATGACTAGTAGTAAATTAGTTAATAGACCAATAAGAAAGCGCTCCAAACCTCTCTGCCAATAACAGTTAGCTTCCAATTTCCCCTCCCCACTTAGACAACTCCAAGACAGTCCTAGCAAAATTCTTGCTTGAGAAATGTATCTTTGCTAAGAAGCTATTTTCTTCTTTTTTTTTTTTTTTTTTTTTTACAGTATATTACTTCATTATTGCCCCAAAATAATTTCATATTGAAAAAAAAACACCAACATCCGCATTGGACATTTAAAGCAGCCAGTCCTGTTCACTTGTTAAATAGTCATGTCTTTGTAATTTGTGTGAGCAACTTTTAGAACCAGCTCGCACTCTGGCTTTGCATCATGACTGCTCCTTTTGGGTCCATAGGGTAAAAGCTAAAAATGCAGATGTTTGTTTGTGACTGTTGCATTGACATTTAATTGTGTTATCAAATGACCAACTTGGGAGTGTGGCTGGTTGTGGATCATCAAATAGGTTGGTGGAGGCTGTAGTCTGCACAGAAAAGTGAATTTAGGCATAGATGTTAGTAATACAGTATAAACTAGACTAGAAACTAGAAAACTAGTTATTCAATGGTAGACATGTTTTTCCTATAACTGCACACGTCATGCAATGTTGGTCTCTTATAGTGAAGTGATACGCTCCCCTTCTCTGTCGACAGTTGTACTTTTTTGGCTTCCACACTAAATAAAACGACGCTTATGTCCCCTGTATAGCCAAATGGACCGGGTGTTTACACACTTGTCCATCAGTTCAGGCTCCATGCGGCCTCCATAGGTATTCAGAAAGATTATGAGACGTCTTCAAAACCAAAGTTGCCATCTGAGCTCCGTAAGTGCACCGTGTTTAGAGATGGAGGCGCAGATTAGAGATCCCATGTCAACCTCAATAGTCAGATTCCTTTAATCTTACAGGCTACAAGTCTCTACAAAGTAGTCAAACTGTGTGTGTTTTATATTTTAGAGTGAACATTTTAATCAGAAAATGAGTGCATGTATGTCTTGTTTGCTCATGCGTTAACTTTATTTTGCCAATCCTGTAGCTATTATTTATTTTAGAAACAATAAATAATAGTTTACCCTGGACTGCCATAAAAAAAGTTGTAATTTTAAGAGCGTGTTTATATGTCTATATGTATAGTGACATTTTGTTTGTCACAGTAAAGAGGTAACTTTTTCAGTATTTCCAGTAACTTTATAGTTGTTGTCAAAAACTCAAGTTCCAAGCACAATTTCACTAGAAGCTGACGTTATTCAAGGTTCCTTCCATTCACATTGAAATATATTTATGAGTAGTGAAAAGTGAATTGATTGAATTAATTGAATTTGAAAGCTAACTGGGAAGCATTTAATTTTTACAGTGTCCTAAATTGGTTAATCTCTTCTTGTTCAGTTGTATAGGCCTAAAAATGATTCCCTTACAATCTAATATATGTTCAATGAAATCAAAACTTCGGTGATTTTACACTCAAATTATTAACTAAAGTTTCAGGTAATGGCGATGCCCACCTGCACTATTTAGCCTCGAAAATAGTCAACAAAAATTGAGTGATGTGCTTATTATAAAGTATCCTATATAGCCTAGGCCCTCGTGATCTGACAACTATTTAACGAACCTTTTTTAAATAAAGTCTTTATTTTCAATGTAGCCTATTATGGCTAGTGATTTACGATGTTTTGGTGTAAATACTGTTTCAGTAGGCCTAATGAATCAGAGTATTTGTAGTTTATATGTTTGATGTGTTCCACGGACATTTCTAACACGTGTAGGGTCTTTCTAATGTATCTGGTTAATTTAATTCGATATTTTGAACAGGTATTCTGAATATCTTCCGTTTCTATTTACATCGGGCCTTTGAAATAATCAACTGCCTGTTTGTTTTGACCTTTCTGATTTGCAATTCTCCAATTGCAACTGAGTTAGCGCATAACATTTGTTAAATGTCCTTTTATTTGGTGCCCGATTTGATTCCGTGCTTTTTCCTTTATAAAAAAAATATATATATAAATGAATACAAGCAAACGCCACAAGAATGCAATAAATAGCTATATTGATTTTTTTTTAATCACCACAAATATTATTACCATTACTCAACTGAAACATGTAATGAGATCAACAATTTCACACTGACAAAATTAAATGTTGGTCTCATCATATCGACATGTTTGACAATATAGACTAGGGAAAGAATATTCACGCTGGTCTTAAAATATTTTGTTAATGACATAGCTATTATTGTTCTTATCATTATGAAAACAAGTTTCTTGTAGGCCTTAGAAAACAGAGGTTGCACATGACCGACGCTGTCAACACGCTCAGATGGTCCAGAGACTTTGATTGGCACATAGAAGTGGTCAAAAATAATTCATTGAGTGTCCGTTTTATTTGTACTATATGCATTATTCAACTTCCCCAGAAGTAGATAGTCAAATCCTGTTGATATTGCTTGAACGGTTGGTTCTATGATGGCCTGCGTTTTATTCAATGATGGGCAAAAAAAAGAAAAAAAAAGCTGTCGCATTACTGTTATCTGGTCTATTTAGTAGATTTCGGTAATATTTATCTTCAACCAAAATGCTTTAGTTCAATTTTGTTGAAAATGTAGCCATGTCGTTTCAATGTTCTTTTTTTTTGTTACCTAACAAATGGTACACCATTATTTTTCTTCAAATCGCTCAATCTGTTTGGGCAGTTTTATCCTGAAATGATGTATCTAATGCCATTTAGATTAGAAATGCGTACAAAAAAACAATATCGAATTTTGAGGTTGCTTATAAATCAAGTGTTGTGCATGCATTAGCCAATAGATTATGATCCAAACTAATACAAGAGATATTCATAGATATCTCCTACATTCCCTGACCTCAAATCACTACAATTTACTGTTACATTGACATTTAATAAACCCAGGTAATGTAACGAGAATGTTACCTGTAAACCCTGTGGAAAAAATTAGGGCATCATTGGCAACATTATTTTCCTTGTGCGTATTTGGCCATTTGGCACTGAACATAACAAAAGGCCTGGATCTGTGCGTAATTTGCCTTGCGTAAAGTGCTCTCTCTATCCCTGCCCCGATTTGTAATATGTTTGCTTTTGCAACAAAATGAAAGAGGAGTTCGATTGTTAATTGTAGCGACAGGAATCACACGTGATTGAATTATTGGCGGATCATAGGCCTATCTGCCCGCTGTCCCGCCTGGTCCTCCCTGTTTCACGGGTCTTTGTTCCTGATCTCCTAAATCCCACCCATTTGAAATGAAGAGAAGAAGAAAAAACCCACTCTCTCGGGCTCGCACAGGCGCCTTGATTTCACTGTAACCGGTAGGCGTTAAAGTGCGTTCCGGACCAACCTCATGATGGAGACGGATAGTTGTTTGTCTTTCTCTTCGCAGCCAAACCGGACACCACCAGAGAACTCACCGGGTTTGGAACAGCATAGTTCCTCGGGTTCGTTTCTTCCCTGTGACGAACTTCAGAAAAACGCACACCTTCCTCTCGCGCACCGCCTGAGTCTCCGGGGTCAGGGTGACTTCTACAGCTCGAGCTCCGTGGGACGATTTAATGACGGCGCACCCGCGGACTTTACGCACGGGGCAGCTCCCACGAACCCTCGCGCCTCGCCCAACAAACATAGCAAATATATGGAAAATATTAATCAGGATCAAAATGGTTTATCAATAAGCGGGAAGGGCTCGTTTTATGAAAACAACTCCGAGGGTAAGTGGAGATTTTTTTTTATTTTTTATTAAAAAAATCACGGCCATCAGTGTGAGGCTAACTGTGAAAAAGATATAGCCTCTCTACGAAAATAGGGGGAAATGCAATAATAATACTCACAATAATTATAATAATTATGTATTTACCTAAATGGTATAGGCCTAACTGAATAATGTTCTATTGCGTGTGGAAACCGTTTGACTTGTCAAACATTATGGCATATCCACTCTGAAGAAGATACATACCCGTGATAAGATAATTGCGACCAACATTTGTTGTCAGCTTCAAGTTGTTTCAAAATTACATTTTCACCTATTTTGTAGATCAGTGGATAAATATATTTTCAGGGTTTCTTTGGCGCTGCACATAGCCTATGCATATGTTTCAAGGGCTTGGATAAAAACTTCGTAAACACTGTAAACAATATTGTGCTAGTTCTACCTTTTTTTAAATTACGTAACTATTTACATCATCTTTTTTTAGTATTTCCAACATGAGGTATTCTGATGTATAATATATTTCACTTTTGCTGTTTCACAAACACTAATAAATTAAGTCCAGCGTCTAAAAAAAAGGGCGTAGTTCCAACAGAAGTGTATTAATTCCCAAACTATTCGTTAGATCTACTTCCTCTTTTTGATCAGTTACTTTCAGTGATCATATGTTAATGTTGATTTGTTGTTGTTGCCATTTTAACACACTTTATCACGCATTGCTGAACACGGAAGTGGAGGTGGAACTGCAAGCATAGTAAGATGCTTAATGTGCCTCCAGCATGAAGTGTTATGCGCAGTTATGCGCATGACCTTGTTTAAAGTGGGAATGGGGCATCTCATTTTTCAACGTAAATTTGCATATAATGTTGTTTAAGAGTATAATAAAAGTAACAAAAAAAAATGTATTACCCACAAAATTGAGCTACACGGCAAGTACTCTCAAGTTCTTAAATTGAGAGTAAATGTCAAGACAAAAATGGTAAATTAAACAATACATTAAATTGAATTAACACTTTCAAATATTGAAGTAAAACCAGGAACCTGCGTTTTTATGTGAAAATCCTACATTTTTTTTTTTTTTTGGGGGGCTGAATCATTATGTACAGTCTAATGATCGCGATTCCTTTTCACCAAATGTCTGTTTTTAATTGTTCACCTAATTATTTAGCTTGTTTTCTATTATTTAGGATAACGTTCCAAAGGACCATCAAAGGACGGATGTTTATTAGTCCACACAGCAGGCCCCGGCTGAAGAAATCCCTCAAAAATAACGGAATGACTTTGTAGAGCTGGGCCTCGTTTCCCAGTTGCGATGTAATTTAAGCATTACGATGATCGTACCAGTTGCATCATTATTTACGAGCCAACTTTCTAAGTGTGTCCCAAACAAACAAGTCGAGAGTACCTTCGCTCAGTGCATCGTTAGACCATGTGTCGTGTGGTTAGTAAGCCTATTGATTGGATCGAAAGAATAAGCCGCGTTGCTGTCGGATCAGCTTTCTCCATTCAAATCTAAATCTCGTGGCAAAATAAAGCTCAATATGATTTAAATATGATTGAAATATATCGACCCATTTAGGCTTAGCCTATTTACATTTTAATGTTGTCATCACGGTTTTCGTTTGAAGATTTGTTTTATCTTTCACTTGTTTGTAACAATTGCAAATACTTTGGCAACTTTGTATTTGTAGTCCACTTCGCTCTGAAGTTATCAGCCGTCAAAGTCAGACAGATATCCAGCCTAAACACAGGCAGGACAGGTCACCCACGCAAGTCAGTATTCAACGGTCATCCATGTCTGGGACATCGGGAGGGAACCATGAGCGCTGTTACCTTCAAGCATCTGTCTTTGATTCCAAAGGTTACACTATCGAATCAGGCGATAGAAAGTTGTTTTTAGGATATTTTTTTAAAGCCTTACCCAAACCTTAACCCTTACCTGAATTTACCTGAACTCAGAGTTAATGCCTAAATTAAGATTTCGGAATATTGCCTAAACTTAACTCTAACATACTGACCACTCCGCTCGCGTTACTAGCTGAGATGTCTGTGAATAAAGTGACGCGGAAGGGGCAAACACATCTAATGGTGCACTTTGGCTGCTCTGTGAGTGGTCTGGATCACTCGTAGACGTGTGAAGATTTTTAACAGCAGCGTTACTAACGAAGGTTCTGGGAAACGGCTCGGCTACTAAAGATACATCGTAAAATTGTTCTAATTATGATCTATCTTAACGCTACGAAGGCTCTGGGAAACGGCTCGGCTACTAAAGATACATCGTAAAATTGTTCTAATTATGATCTATCTTAACGCTACGAAGGCTCTGGGAAACGAGACCCTGAATGCTGCTATGCCTTTGTATATTGAACATCTTGAATTAGGCCTGTTATTTTGTTCCTTGCGAGCTCCTTTTCAGAATTTAGTTGTTTTGGTGAACCTAATATCCCCAATGTTGCCCTTTCGAATTATTAGAAAATCAAACGTGAATCAAATGTTAAAACACGATTTTAAAGTCATGGAATATTATAGGCCTAGACGACGACTACAACATAATATAGCCAGCCCACCGAAATTGGCACGGCCGACTCAAATGAATGTGCAACGACATCAAAAAACGTCATTATTTTAGCCTGAGCCGTCTAGGTGCGTGATTACGGCGTCGGTGGAGGGAGCTTCCACCGTGCCATACACATCTTATAAACACACTAATCATATGTATCTGCACAAAATACAGTAATAAACGAAACAAACAAAAACTGAATACAACTTGAGTTCATTTTAAATTGAGAAGGTTTCTTAATCAAAAAGTTATGTTTTGTTTCTGAAGCGCAAAAAAAGTTACACATTTCCTCATTAGATTCTCAATATGTGTTTTATGCAACAGGCCCTATTTGCAAATATTGACTCTGGAAGACCCTGTCCCTTTTTTTTTTTTACATCATATTTTTCAGGTGCAATATTATCTATTATATTTAAGCACATTCAGAACATTCTCTAAATAATAATAAACTTAAAGAACTAGGTTAACTTAAAGATAAAGATCATTTTCTTCGGCCTGAGACATGCACCAACACAACGTTCCAAGTTGAAACACTTTAGTAAACGTAATATCCCGTGAACTCGAGTCTTAGGAAATGACGTGGTTCTTCAGTATTATTTATTTACGTTTGTAATCTATCCTCTAAAGTTGCTTTTATTGAGGGATGTGCGTTCTGTTAAGGACAGTGATATATCTGTGTGTGCAGAATAACATAGAGCAGTCTGATTCATGTTATTGCCAAAGACAACGTGTGATAGAGATACTCTATCTCTACATTTAATCTTCATCTTAGATAATACCATGGTCTGATTTAAAATGAATACTTTTCTATTTCTTTGGTCTTGAATTAATACTTTTTTATACACATGCAAACACACTTAGACGCTTACACACACACACACACACACACACACACACACACACACACACACACACACACACACACACACACACACACACACACACACACACACACACACACACACACACACACACACACACACACACACACACAGTGATTAGTGCGTTGGGCTAATAACCAAAAGTTTGCTGAATCGAATCCCTGAGATGACATGGCAAAATGTCATGTTGTACAACTGACTAGGTATCCCCCCTTTCTACTGTACAACTGACTAGATATCCCCCTTTCTGTTGTAGAACTGACTAGGTATCCCCCCTTTCTACTGTACAACTGACTAGATATCCCCCTTTCTGTTGTACAACTGACTAGGTATCCCCCCTTTCTACTGTACAACTGACTAGATATCCCCCTTTCTGTTGTAGAACTGACTAGGTATCCCCCTTCCTGTTGTACAACTGACTAGATATCCCCCTTTCTGTTGTACAACTGACTAGGCATCCCCCCTTTCTGTTGTACAACTGACTAGATATCCCCTTTCCCTTTCTGTTGTACAACTGACTAGGTATCCCCCTTTCTGTTGTACAACTGACTAGGTATCCCCCTTTCTGTTGTACAACTGACTAGGTATCCCCCTTTCCTTTTCTGTTGTACAACTGACTAGGTATCCCCCTTTCTGTTGTACAACTGACTAGGTATCCCCCTTTCCCTTTCTGTTGTACAACTGACTAGGTATCCCCCTTTCTGTTGTACAACTGACTAGGTATCCCCCCTTTCTGTTGTACAACTGACTAGATATCCCCCTTTCTGTTGGACAACTGACTAGGTATCCTCCCTTTCTGTTGAACAACTAACTAGATATCCCCCTTTCCTTTCTGTTGTACAACTGACTAGATATTCCCCTTTCTGTTGGACAACTGACTTGGTATCCTCCCTTTCTGTTGTACAACTAACAACTAACTAGATATCCCCCTTTCCTTTCTGTTGCACAACTAACTATATATCCCCCTTTCCTTTCTGTTTATATACATCAAAACACAATAATATTGTAGTATACAGACACCTGCCAACTAATATCAACACATATTGCCTTGTGCCTTGTAATTCTGTTACCAAACACCCACTGATCTTTAAGATATATTCTAGTTTCTCTCGCTCACGAGGAGGGAGGATAATGAAAGTTCACAGGAGTAACAAGTAAAGGTAGACCTACCAATTTGTTATAGTGATTTTACTGATATCAAGTTTGTTTATGAATAATTAAGTGATTCAAACTTGTAATTCTGTTACCAAATTGGTAACGAAATTACCAAAAAGTACTGTACAGTACATTAGAGTTCACTACTGTACAGTAGAGTTCAGTAAATTAGAGTAGAGTACTGTACATTAGAGTAGAGAAGAGTACAGTACAGTAGAGAAGAGTACAGTACTGTACAATAGAGTAGAGTTCAGTACAGTATTCAGTACAGTAGAGTACTGTACAGTTCAGTAGAGTATAGTACTGTACAGTTCAGTACAGTAGAGTACTGTACTGTACAGTATAGTAGAGTCCAGTACAGTAGAGTCCAGTACAGTAGAGTCCAGTACTGTACATTAGAGTTCAGTAGAGTAGAGCACACTAGAGTAGAGTACGGTACAATGTACAGTATTGGACATATCTACTGTACTGTACGGAAATCTACTGTGCTGTGTTGTACTGTGACGTCCAAACTTGTAAAACATAGACATTTATGATTGGTTCAGATTTTTTAATGTAAATTGTCCAATGTAGTCCTTGTGCATAGTGCACAGTTTGTTTAACTTTAAAATCAATGTTTTTTGTATGGCATACATGTTAAAGTGAAAGATCTGTGTCAAATCGCAATTCTGTTACAATGGAATTGCACTTTTTTTAAACCCTTAATGAAAGGGTTTTCATTCAACTTTTTTTAAAATATGGGGTTGTGGACCATATAAGAATGAGATACAGAAAGCCCCAAATATTGGTACGATTAGAATACTTTTTTTTGGACAAGATAATCCATTTGGCGTCAGTCTGTCTGTGAATTTAACCTGAGTGTTGTTTTTCTGACTCAGATTTGAGTAGAGATATGTTGTGTCCACATGACACTTGATTGCTGTCCAACATTCTGGGACACAGTCAGACTCACACACCTTCAAAGGCAGACTAGTCTTCCTGTTTTGTCTATTGGTGCTTGGAAGGGGAGAGGGTTAGGGTTTAGAGATTGAAAAGCAGGGGGGATAGTATAGCACATAGCCTAAAATGTTATATAAAGAAGTATATAAGCATTGCGAGTTAGAGGGATGATGAATTGACTAGATATTCCTAACCCCCAGATCTCATCCATGTTGACATTTCTTTAACTGCACAGTCCAAAAATGAATAATACAAAATTGAAAAAATATATATATTTTAAATTCTAAGAAACCGTGAAACCCAATTCAATGCTCTCGAAATTTGACATTTTACCAAAAATATGTGTGACATCTGATAATGCAGCAAAAGCTTATTTCTCTCAAATGTGTTTATATCCCTGTTAGTGAGCATTTATCCTTTGCCAAAATAATCCATCCACCTGACAGGTGTGCCATATCAAGAAGCTGATTAAACCTCATGATCATTACACAGGTGCACCTTGTGCTGGGGGACAATAAAACGCCATTTTCAAAATGTGCAGTTTTGTCACACAATACCACAGATGAACTATGGTGTGAGGTTATTCTAAACCAACATCAGGGGTGCGTCCCAAAATGACTCCTTATTCCATAAATAGTGCACTACTTTTGAGCAAAGACCTATTGGCTCTCGTCAAAAGAAGTGCACTCTGTAGGGAATAGGGTTTTTCAAAGAAAATACTTCTCTGTTTGGGACAGGAATTTAATTAGGACTATGCTGAATGACTGCTCTCAACTGTCCTCTGCGTGAGCCTAATGATAGGACATGGGGAAAGTCTAGATAAGACAAAGGGGACCGAGAGAGAATAATTATATTCTGGGACCCCATCATTAACATGAAGAACAACATCCAAACACAGCCCGAGTGAAACATCCATAATGTTTTAGTCCAATGACATCCATAATGGTACTGTCCAGTCATCCAAACACATCCAGTCCATAATGGTACTGTCCAGTCATCCAAACACTCAGGGAGTCCATAATGGTACTGTCCAGTCATCCAAACACTCAGGGAGTCCATAATGGTACTGTCCAGTCATCCAAACAGTCAGGGAGTCCATAATGGTACTGTCCAGTCATCCAAACACTCAGGGAGTCCATAATGGTACTGTCCAGTCATTCAAACACTCCCGGAGTCCATAATGGTACTGTCCAGTCATCCAAACACTCAGGGAGTCCATAATGGTACTGTCCAGTCAAACAAACACATCCAGTCCATAATGGTACTGTCAAGTCATCCAAACACTCAGGGAGTCCATAATGGTACTGTCCAGTGATCCAAACACACCCAGAGTCCATAATGGTACTGCCCAGTCATCCAAACACTCAGGGAGTCCATAATGGTACTGTCCAGTCAAACAAACACATCCAGTCCATAATGGTACTGTCAAGTCATCCAAACACTCAGGGAGTCCATAATGCTACTGTTCAGTCAAACAAACACTCCCTGAGTCCATAATGGTACTGTCCAGTCATCCAAATGCACACATAGTCCATAATGGTACTGTCCAGTCAAACAAACACTCCCAGAGTCCATACTGGTACTGTCCAGTCAACCAAACACAGGGAGTTGATAATGGTACTGTCCAGTCAACCAAACACAGGGAGTTGATGATGGTACTGTCCAGTCATCCAAATGGACCCAGTCCATAATGGTATTGTCAAGCCATCCAAACACTCAGGGAGTTGATAATAGTACTGTCCAGTGATCCAAACACACCCAGTCCATAATGGTACTGTCCAGTGATCCAAACACACCCAGAGTCCATAATGGTACTGCCCAGTCATCCAAACACTAAGGGAGTTGATAATGGTACTGTCCAGTGATCCAAACACACCCAGTCCATAATGGTACTGTCCAGTCATCCAAACACTAAGGGAGTTGATAATGGTACTGTCCAGTGATCCAAACACACCCAGTCCATAATGGTACTGTCCAGTCATCCAAACACTCAGGGAGTTGATAATGGTACTGTCCAGTGATCCAAAAACACCCAGTCCATAATGGTACTGTCCAGGGATCCAAACACACCCAGTCCATAATGGTACTGTCCAGTGATCCAAACACACCCAGTCCATAATGGTACTGTCCAGTCATCCAAACACACCCAGTCCATAATGGTACTGCCCAGTCAAACAAACACATCCAGTCCATAATGGTACTGTCCAGTCATCCAAACACTCAGGGAGTTGATAATGGTACTGTCCAGTGATCCAAACACACCCAGTCCATAATGGTACTGTCCAGTCATCCAAACACTCAGGGAGTTGATAATGGTACTGTCCAGTGATCCAAACACACCCAGTCCATAATTGTACTGCCCAGTCAAACAAACACATCCAGTCCATAATGGTATTGTCCAGTCAAACAAACACATCCAGTCCATAATGGTACTGTCCAGTCAAACAAACACTCAGGGAGTCCATAATGGTACTGTTCAGTCAAACAAACACTCAGGGAGTCCATAATGGTACTGTTCAGTCAAACAAACACATCCAGTCCATAATGGTACTGTCCAGTCATCCAAACACTCAGGGAGTCCATAATGGTACTGTTCAGTCAAACAAACACATCCAGTCCATAATGGTACTGTCCAGTCAAACAAACACTCAGGGAGTCCATAATGCTACTGTTCAGTCATCCAAATGCACACATAGTCCATAATGGTACTGTCCAGTCAAACAAACACTCCCAGAGTCCATAATGGTACTGTCCAGTCAACCAAATGGACCCAGTCCATAATGGTATTGTCAAGTCATCCAAACACTCAGGGAGTTGATAATGGTACTGTCCAGTGATCCAAACACACCCAGTCCATAATGGTACTGTCCAGTGATCCAAACACACCCAGAGTCCATAATGGTACTGTCCAGTCATCCAAACACTCAGGGAGTTGATAATGGTGCTGTCCAGTGATCCAAACACACCCAGTCCATAATGGTACTGTCCAGTGATCCAAACACACCCAGTCCATAATGGTACTGTCCAGTCATCCAAACACTCAGGGAGTTGATAATGGTGCTGTCCAGTGATCCAAACACACCCAGTCCATAATGGTACTGTCCAGTGATCCAAACCCACCCAGTCCATAATGGTACTGTCCAGTGATCCAAACCCACCCAGTCCATAATGGTACTGTCCAGTACAGTTACAAGGAAGTGACTTGTATCACATAAATGAATAGATGGTCTGTGTGTCATATCTATCATAGTCATGAAATGCATATATTTGACCATGCCTTATTATTTTATACACACAATGATACTTTGTATCAAATTTGGTCAAATGTCTAACTTTCTAAATTTAATTAAAAACTCAAATGATTATTTGCAATAAGAGATATCACATAACGAGATTTTCAGTCTTCAAAAATAAACTTTGAACTTGTTAAATTAGTTGGAAGAATCTGTGGTATATTCTGTCCATAACATGATCCCAAAACACTAGGTCCATGTGAAACCTCCTCAAACCCAAAACACATCAGTTTGAGTTCTGCTCAGGGGGTCTTGACCTTCATTTAATGCGGGTCAAAACAAACAGTGTTGCAGTGGTCTGGAATGTTGTGTCTGGTCAGATCTGATTAAAACCATAACAAGGAGACTTTAAACTAAGATACTAAATTAAGAGAAAAAAAAGCAAGTTTTAAAAGCAACGCATGTTTATTTCCAACTCTATCTCATACAAATTTGTGCATAACTGTAAAACAATTACGTCAGCAGCTCACTTAGTGTTTTGCTCATATAGTTGCTTGTCTTGTATCCGTGGCTCATCTGGCCTGTTTTTCTCACCTCTTATCAGGGGTCTGTAAGAGACCAGTGGGACCCCTGAGACAACATAGGAACGTTCACTCCTTTCCAAACCAACGTCGTCCTTCAGATCTTAGTCAAATCTTCTGAGAAAAGACAAGTCTACGTGGCTGAATCCTGTTTATTATTCATGGAGAATATTACGCTGATGCCTCTTACAGTGGACGTTAATGAATCCTGTTTGTTATTAACAGAGAATATTACGTTGCTGCCTCTTACAGTGGACGTTAATGAATCCTGTTTGTTATTAACAGAAAATATTACGTTGCTGCCTCTTATAGTGGACGTTAATGAATCCTGTTTATTATTAACGGAGAATATTACGCTGATGCCTCTTACAGTGGACGTTAATGAATCCTGTTTGTTATTAACAGAGAATATTACGTTGCTGCCTCTTATAGTGGACGTTAATGAATCCTGTTTATTATTAACGGAGAATATTACGCTGATGCCTCAGTGGACATTAATGTTAGGTTGGCTGTTTAATCTGAATATCTCTGTGTGACAATGTTACCACTGATAGACATCAGAGCCTCGCTTAAACACAGCAATTTACTTTTTTCACGCACGCACACACACACACATTTTCTTATAGTAAGCCCTATCTTCCTCCTTTCTCTCTCTCTACCCGCTCTCAGCCAGAGAGAAGGTGGGTCCCAAGCCCATGGGCTACCCAGTGATTGGTTCAGACTTCTGCATCAAGCTGAAGGAGCCAACCAATGGTCTCCAAACAGGGGACTCAATCGCAGACTCCATCGACCTATCGGGCAAGAACAAGAAGCGTCGTAACCGTACCACGTTCAGTACGTTCCAGTTGGAGGAGCTGGAGAAGGTGTTTCAGAAGACTCACTACCCTGATGTTTACGCCCGGGAACAGCTGGCCCTTAGGACCGAACTCACAGAGGCCCGTGTACAGGTAATCCCCCTCTTCATCACATCCTACATATCCTACAGTCCCCTATCCTGGCTGCTACAGTAACTGTCTCAGTCCCCTATCCTGGCTGCTACAGTAACTGTCTCAGTCCCCTATCCTGGCTGCTACAGTAACTGTCTCAGTCCCCTATCCTGGCTGCTACAGGAGAATGTATGCACACATGACTGTAAGTCGCTTTGGATAAAAGCGTCTGCTAAATGGCATATATATTATATTATTATATTACAGTAACTGTCTCAGTCCCCTATCCTGGCTGCTACAGTAACTGTCTCAGTCCCCTATCCTGGCTGCTACAGTAACTATCTCAGTTTGCAACTGTAATAGTTTGCAGTACCATCCTGCATACAGTTAATACATCCAGATTATAGGCTACAATATTTATGTGCAGAAATGCAAAGTAGAACTGCTGCTCAGTCCTTTTAAATTAAGATTTTTGTTTTGTTGCCTCACAACAAACTTTGGCATTTGAAAGTGAATTACGGTAAGTGGCAGATGTCCTCTGATCCCTTTTCTCTCTCTCTCTCTCCATTCAGGTGTGGTTCCAGAACCGACGGGCCAAGTGGAGGAAGAGGGAACGCTACGGGAAGATCCAGGAGGTGCGAAACCACTTTGCTGCTACGTACGATATCTCTACGTACCAGGTAAACACTGACACACATAGTTCACTTTGCTATTACATATGATATCTCCACCTACCAGGTACACACTGACACACATAGTTCACTTTGCTACTACATATGATATCTCCACCTACCAGGTACTGTCTTCCGACAGGTGGCGTCACTCCTACGCACGCTCATCCCTCAATCTAATCTGACGTACTCTCTTCCTCTCTAGATGCAGAGCAACCTGTGGCCAGGAGCTGGTGCAGGAGGGGGCGGGGGGTCCGGCGGGGGCTGTGTCCTGAGCCCTGACAGCATGTCTTCCTCTTGTATGAGCCCCTACCCCCATCCCCACAGCAACCTCTCCTCCATGGGCTTCATGGGCATGCCCCCGTCCTCCAGCCACCCCCACCACCCTCACCATCACCCCCCACACCACCCTGGCATCAATAGCCTCTACTCTCTCCACAGCTTCCCTGGGGCCCTCGGGGGCCACTCCTTTGAGCCAGGGCCCGAGACAGAGTATAAGCCATCCAGCCTGTTGGCCCTGCGGATGAAGGCTAAGGACCCTGGGAGTCTTCTATCCTGGCCTACATGATCACCACAGTGTCAGGGCCCTACTATGTACTGACTGAGCCAATGTACACACACACATCCAAACTCAATCTTGTATACTAGCTACGCCATGGATAGTTATGGCCACATGTGTTTGTGTTGCTGCATGTTGATAACAGAAGAAGTCAAAACTCTCTCCTGTGGTTCACTATAATATGTATACACACACTCTGCTATTTTTCTCCCGAAAACGTAAACCCACAGACTTCAAAACATGACATGATAAACAGTTTTGAGTTTTTTAGGTATTTTGTCCCTGGGCATTTCCATGTAAAAAGGACCAACATGTAAAAGTTAATACGAACAGGTTAAACTGGGTGTCAAATGAAAACTAAGAGTCTATATTTTTGGGGAAATGAATGCATAGAAACCATTTTCCATCTTGAACATTTGTCATAAAGTAAAGGCTTTGATTTCTGGACAAAGGGGGTCTTAGAAAACATCTACCAGAAAAAAAACGTTTTAAAGGTATCAGAAATACATCAAAACACAATAATATTGTAGTATAAAGACCCCTGCCAACTAATATCAACACTTACTTTTAGTTTTGGTTAAATGTACCATCTGTAAGTATAATAAATATTTCCTTTGTAATTGTAATTTGTAATTCCGTTACCAAACAGCCACATACTGTATCTCCTTCATGAGACATACCAATTAGTTATAGTGATTTTACTGATATCAAATTTTGTTTTTGACGTATTAAGTGATTAAAATGCGTAATTCGAAATACCAAGCAATCTGTAACGTAATGACTGCAAGTGAATTGGCTACGATAGGAAATCGTAGTAGTCACAAACCACAGTTGAATCACCTGTTACTGTCCTCCCTTCCACTGACATACTGTTATGTTCAGCTCATAGTGTCTCCTGTTACTGTCCTCTCTACCACTGACTGTTATGTTCAGCTCATAGTGTCTCCTGTTACTGTCCTCCCTTCCACTGACTGTTATGTTCAGCTCATATTGTCTCCTGTTACTGTCCTCTCTACCACTGACTGTTATGTTCAGCTCATAGTGTCTCCTGTTACTGTCCTCCCTTCCACTGACTGTTATGTTCAGCTCATATTGTCTCCTGTTACTGTCCTCTCTACCACTGACTGTTATGTTCAGCTCATAGTGTCTCCTGTTACTGTCCTCTCTTCTACTGACTGTTATGTTCAGCTCATAGTGTCTCCTGTTACTGTCCTCTCTTCTACTGACTGTTATGTTCAGCTCATAGTGTCTCCTGTTACTGTCCTCTCTACCACTGACTGTTATGTTCAGCTCATTTACATTTACATTTAAGTCATTTAGCAGACGCTCTTATCCAGAGCGACTTACAAATTGGTGCATTCACCTTATGACATCCAGTGGAACAGCCACTTTACAATAGTGCATCTAAATCTTTTAGGGGGGTGAGAAGGATTACTTTATCCTATCCTAGGTATTCCTTAAAGAGGTGGGGTTTCAGGTGTCTCCGGAAGGTGGTGATTGACTCCGCTGTCCTGGCGTTGAGGGAGTTTGTTCCACCATTGGGGGCCAGAGCAGCGAACAGTTTTGACTGGGCTGAGCGGGAACTGTACTTCCTCAGTGGTAGGGAGGCTGGATGAACGCAGTGCCCTTGTTTGGGTGTAGGGCCTGATCAGAGCCTGGAGGTACTGAGGTGCCGTTCCCCTCACAGCTCCGTAGGCAAGCACCATGGTCTTGTAGCGGATGCGAGCTGGAAGCCAGTGGAGAGAGCGGAGGAGCGGGGTGACGTGAGAGAACTGACGGGCTGCGGCGTTCTGGATGAGTTGTAGGGGTTTAATGGCACAGGCAGGGAGCCCAGCCAACAGCGAGTCAGTAATAGACGGGAGATGACAAGTGCCTGGATTAGGACCTGCGCCGCTTCCTGTGTGAGGCAGGGTCGTACTCTGCGGATGTTGTAGAGCATGAACCTACAGGAACGGGCCACCGCCTGATGTTACTGAGAACGACAGGATCACGCCAAGGTTCTTAGCGCTCTGGGAGGAGGACACAATGGAGTTGTCAACCGTGATGGCGAGATCATGGAACGGGCAGTCCTTCCCCGGAAGGAAGAGCAGCTCCGTCTTGCCGAGGTTCAGCTTGAGGTGGTGATCCGTCATCCACACTGATATGTCTGCCAGACATGCAGAGATGCGATTCGCCACCTGGTCATCAGAAGGGGGAAAAGAGAAGATTAATTGTGTGTCGTCTGCATAGCAATGATAGGAGAGACCATGTGAGGTTATGACAGAGCCAAGTGACTTGGTGTATAGCGAGAATAGGAGAGGGCCTAGAACAGAGCCCTGGGGGACACCAGTGGTGAGAGCGCGTGGTGAGGAGACAGATTCTCGCCACGCCACCTGGTAGGAGCGACCTGTCAGGTAGGACGCAATCTGGGCCGCGCCGGAGATGCCCAACTCAGAGGAGGATCTGATGGTTCATGTATCAAGGCAGCCGATAGGTCTAGAAGGATGAGAGCAGAGGAGAGAGAGTTAGCTTTAGCAGTGCGGAGCGCCTCCGTGATACAGAGAAGAGCAGTCTCAGTTGAATGACTAGTC
The DNA here is from genome assembly GCF_023373465.1 of Oncorhynchus keta. Lineage (NCBI taxonomy): Eukaryota > Metazoa > Chordata > Actinopteri > Salmoniformes > Salmonidae > Oncorhynchus > Oncorhynchus keta. The sequence continues at coordinate 8,100,265 of NC_068447.1, forward strand.
TTGAAACCTGACTGATTTGGATCAAGAAGGTCATTCTGAGAGAGATAGCGGGAGAGCTCATAGTGTCCCCTGTTACTGTCCTCTCTACCACTGACTGTTAGTTCAGCTCATAGTGTCTCCTGCTCCTGTCCTCCCTTCTACTGACTGTTATGTTCAGCTCATAGTGTCTCCTGTTACTGTCCTCCCTTCCACTGACTGTTATGTTCAGCTCATAGTGTCTCCTGCTACTGTCCTCTCCTCTACTGACTGTTATGTCACCACCTTCCGGAGACACCTGAAACCCCACCTCTTCAAGGAATACCTAGGATAGGGTAAGTAATCCTTCTCACCCCCTAAAAGATTTAGATGCACTATTGTAAAGTGGCTGTTCCACTGGATGTCATAAGGTGTATGCACCAACTTGTAAGTCGCTCTGGATAAGAGCGTCTGCTAAATGACTTAAATGTAAATGTAAAATGTATGTTCAGCTCATAGTGTCTCCTGTTATGTTCAGCTCATATTGTCTCCTGTTACTGTCCTCTCTTCTACTGACTGTTATGTTCAGCTCATAGTGTCTCCTGTTACTGTCCTCTCTTCTACTGACTGTTATGTTCAGCTCATAGTGTCTCCTGTTACTGTCCTCCCTTCCACTGACATACTGTTATGTTCAGCTCATCATCTGGTGGTCAAAGCAAGAGTGTTAAAACAGTCTGTCCGGACAACCCCCCTTTCCCTCTCTCTGTCTGTCTCACTCACTCTCTGTTTCTGTCTGTCTGTCTGTCTGTCTGTCTGTCTGTCTGTCTGTCTGTCTGTCTGTCTGTCTGTCTCTCTCTCTCTCTCACTCTCTCACTCTCCAGTTAATGTTACTTCTCCCACCTCTTACTGACACCTACCCATGAGCACCCTCTCTTTCCATTTACTGTAACAAGCATTCTAATCCACTGAGCACCGACCAACACAGGATGTCCATGTAGTACAGTGGAGTACAGTGTAGTACTGTACAGGATGTACAGTGGAGTATAGTGCAGTACAGTGGAGTGCAGTACAGTACAGTGGAGTGCAGTACAGTACAGTACAGTACAGTGAGTTGTACTGAACTAAACTCTACTTTACTGAAGTGAACTCTACTGTACTGTTAAATAGTTTTGGTCATTTACACATGTTATTACAGGTGCAGTAATGCCTAACAATACAAACAATACACACAAATTCCAAAAATAAAAATGAAGAAATTAAGAAATATCCGAATGAGCAATGTCAGACTCCAGAAAATAAATATACAGTATATATACACTACCGTTCAAAAGTTGAGTCACTTAGAAATGTCCTTGTTTTTTGCACATTTTTGTCCATTAAAATAACATCATATTGATCAGAAATACAGTGTAGACATTGTTAATGTTGTAAATTACTATTGTAGCTGGAAACGGCTGATTTTTTAATGGAATATCTACATAGGCGTACAGAGGCCCATTATCAGCAACTATCACTCCTGTGTTCCAATGGCACATTGTGTTAGCTAATCCAAGTTTATCATTTTAAAAGGCTAATTGATCATTAGAAAACCCTTTTGCAATTATGTTAGCACAGCTGAAAACTATTGTGCTGATTAAAGAAGCAATACAACTGGCCTTCTTTAGACTAGTTGAGTATCTGGAGCATCAGCATTGTAGGTTCGATTACAGGCTCAAAATGTCCAGAAGCAAAGAATTTTCTTCCGAAACTCGTTCATCTATTCTTGTTTTGAGAAATTAAGGCTTTTCCATGCGAGAAATTGTCAAGAAACTGAAGATCTCGTACAACGCTGTGTACTACTCCCTTCACAGAACAGCGCAAACTGGTTCTAACCAGAATAGAAAGAGGAGTGGGAGGCTCCGGTGCACAACTGAGCAAGAGGAGAATTACATTAGAGTGTCTAGGTTGACAAACAGACGCCTCACAAGTCTTCAACTTGCAGCTTCATTAAATAGGACCCCCAAAACACCAGTCTCAACGTTAACAGTGAAATGGCGACTTCTATGCAGAGTTCGTCTGTTCAGTGCCTGTGTTCTTTTTCCCATCTTAATCATTTCTTTTTATTGGCCAGTCAGATATGTTTTTTCTTTGCAACTCTGCCTAGAAGGCCAGCATCCCGGAGTCGCCTCTCCACTGTTGATGTTAAGACTGGTGTTTTGCGGGTACTATTTAATGAAGCTGCCAGTTGAGGACTTGTGAGGCGTCTCTTGCTTAGTTGGGCATAAATATATATATTAAATATATAAATATATTAAAAACATTGTTTTCTTCATAAATCTACACACAGTACCCCATAATGACCAAGAGAAAACAGGTTGTTAGACATTTTAGCAAATGTATTAAACATAAAAAACAGAAATACCTCATTTACATAAGTATTCTGACCTTTTTCTATGAGACTCGAAATTAAGCTCATGTGCATCCGGTTTCCATTGATCATCCTTGAGCAGTTTCTACAACTAGATTGGAGGCCACCTGTGGTAAATTCAATTAATTGGACGATTTGGAAAGGCACACCACTGTCTACATAAGCTCCCACAGTTGACAGGGCACGCCAGAGCAAAAACCAAGCCATGAGGTCGAAGGAATTGTCCGTAGAGCTCCGAGACAGGATTGTGTCGAGGCACAGATCTGGGAGAGGGTACCAAAACATCTGCAGTACTGTACTTTTGGTAATGTACGGTATGTTTGTAGAACATTTTACTAATTTTTTTTTTTTAAATGAAAAGCTGAAATGTCTTGGGTCAATAAGTATTCAACACTTTCAACACTGAATAAGTTCAGGAGGAAATATTTGGTTAACAGTTCACATAATAAGTTTACTCTGTGTGCAATAATAGTGTTTAACATTTTTTTTTTTTTAACGACTACCTCATCTCTGTATCCCACAAATACAAATATCTGTCAGGTCCCTCAGTCGAGCAGTGAACTTCAAACACAGATTCAACCACAAAGACCAGGGAGGTTTTCCATTGCTTCGCAAAGTAGGTCACCTATTGGTAGACGGGTCAAAATAAAAAGCAGACATTGAATATCCCTTTGAGCATGGTGAAGTTGTTAATAACACTTTGGATGGTGTATCAATACACCCAGTCACTACAGAGATATAGGCGTCCGTCCTCTATCTTCCAGTTGCCGGAGAGGAAGGAAACCTCTCAGCGATTTCACCATGAGGCCAATGGTGACTTTAAAACAGTTAAGAGTTTAATGGCTTTAATAGGAGAAAACTGTAGATTAATCAACAACATTGTAGTTACTCGACAATAATAACCTAATTGACAGAGTGAAAAGAAGTACAGAATAAACAATATTCCTACACAACGTCCAGGTTTGTCCATTGAGGTGTGCTGAGGGAGGGGCTCTGTGTGTGTGTGTGTGTGTGTGTGGTGTGTATGTAGCAGTATAGCTGGCCTCACATCAAGACGCCTTCGGATGGCACCCCATGCATCAGTTTAAAGTGGTAGGCCTATTAATGAAAAACTAACTGAGCGACTGCACTATGCCATTGATGATGAAGTGTAGGCCGGCTATCAGGCATCCCTCCAGAGTCCCCGCTCCGTATTGAGAATGCAGGGTCTACCTAGTTCACATCTGGCAACAGAGAGGGTCAACCCAAAAACTCAAATGAATGATGAGCTATGAAGAAATTGGGGTTGTAATTCCCTGGTCGTTTCTTCATTTATTTATTTTTTATCACAAGGAGTATTTTATGGAGAGGTGATTAATTACTGTATACTGATAGGCCCTTGACTTGACACAGTGGTGGTGTGGCATGATTTTCCACATTACATATGGGTTTCAATGACCCAGGGAAAGCCTTCATGAGTTACTGTAACTCATGGAGACAATGGCCGAACGTGCACAAAGATGTTGGAGTTCAGACATGACGTCATTGTTTTAAACATATCCAAATGGTTTTCCAACTAAGGCATGGTTCAATGCGCCAATAAATCCTCACAATCCACTTTACATTTTCTTTTTTAAATTAGCGGTGTCTTGGCGCTAATATTGGGATCATGTATACTGTGACAATGACCCATACAAAAATAAATGTAATGGAGAGCAATGTATAAGAAGGGATTGGTGGTAAATGCATGGCCTTGTCATTTTTATACACCACCGTTATTGGGGTCTCCTTAGACCAGAGGGAAGAGTGGCCCCTACTGGCCCTCCAACAACACTTCCAGCAACACCTGGTCTCCCATCCAAGGGTCGAACATGCCCAACCCTGCAGGGCAGTTTAGCTTCAGAGGCAAACAAGCCAGCAGTAGGATGCAGCAGGATGGTGTGGTTGCTGGCTACTATTGATTGGAGGAAGATGAAGATAACTACATGCTCTTTCTGTGTGTAATGTCTTCTCATCAATGGCTGTTGCTGCTCTGAACTGTAGAGTTGCGTGGCACCACCCCATCTGGTAAACATGACAAGATGGTAAACATGACAAGATGATGAACATGACAAGATGCCCAATACGTGTCAGCTAGCCATACCGGACAATCTGGGAGATTTTTTTTGGTAATGCATCTTCTCTGGGTTAAAATGATTTACAGTGAAAGACAGATCCTTCAAAGCTACTTTGCTTCCCGAAGTGGTTAGATTGCTATGGGCAAATATTTGGTGCTCTCTCTCTTACTCCCATCCTCCCTTCCCTCTCATTACTTCAGTGCTATGACAGCAATGCTGGAACAGATTAGATGCCAGCTAGTCCCCTCCCGGCCTCCCCTGATCTGTGCCTTGTTTTGTGTAAGCCGACATGTGGTTTCAATAGAGGAGCTGAGCATAGTAGAGGGAGTGAAAAGCAAACCCGTCAGAGACACTTTCCACACCCACATACAGCTTTCAAATTCCAGCCAGACCCTAGGAGACAGCAGCAGCGCCATATTCATTAGGCACCAAATGGAAGAAAGCAGATGGAAACAGGGAGGGACGACTACTTGGGCTTGTGCAATAAGAAATGCACATTTTCATTTTCTGTTTCAGACTGTTTTAAAACGTTTTCCCTTGTCCCAATGAATACACCCCGGCATTCACTCTCCAGCTGCACAGCCCCAGCACTGATTAAACCTCAGATGAAGTGGAAGAGATAAGAGGAGCCTTCAGAGCAGAGCAGAAATTAAGGAGACGGATGAATGGCCTGTGGAAAACAAGAAGAGGAAATAGTGTAATAGCGTATAGGCCTCCGACTCACAATGAATGAGTCATGTGGTCTCTCAAAATAACATTTACTGTAATGTTTAAAGTTGAGGTATCAGACTCTCAAAATAGAGGTGTTAAACTATAAAAAACAGACAAGAGTTAACATTACATAGGATGATGCAGTGAAATTGACATGTAAAATGTGTCATTACATTTGCTTTACTTCAGGCGATTGTAAAAAACGCCAGTCAGTACAGTGAGTACTATAAACGTTTTGTATTAAAATGACAGTAGTTCATCATCTGTCCCTATTCATTGCAAAATACTCTGGAGACAAGATGACTCAACATTTCTCTAAAGCCTAGTCAGTCAGAGTGAAAATGAACTATTTTAACTGGAAAAAAGTGTGTAGAGCTCATTGAATTAGCTACTTAAGTTGCATTCCAAGTAAACTCAGGAGTACAGGAGCTAGTGTATCTTAACTCAGTGAACCAGGCTAAAATATGCAGGCCTACCCTGCGTTGCTGTTTATCATTAGTGCAACAGTGTCATCCATCAAAAACACCATAGAGTGGTGGCTTAGGTCCTAGGTGTGCGACAAACGTTCCTCATCCATGTCCGACACACGCACGCACACACGCACGCACGCACGCACGCACGCACGCACGCACACACACACACACACACACACACACACACACACACACACACACACACACACACACACACACACACACACACACACAGGCTCTTTATTCGGGGTCATTGGGTGAGGGCTGTCACTGGCGCCTGTACATACATATATTGACCTCATTACCCAAAGAAATACCTCTGAACGTGTCATTAAATCTGCAAAGCTGTCGTTCCGACCGTAGTTTCAAGAAGTACACCAAGCTTTTGATCTATGCCACAGACGTACCTTGACTGCCCTGAATCATAAACTAGTGATGCCGTGTCTGTGCTGCTATTCTGACCTCTCACATCATGCTCATGATCAGGCATCTAAGCCACAGGAGGCTGCTGAGGGGAGGAAAGCTCATAGTAATGGCTGGAATGGAGTGAATGGAATAGCATCAAACATACAGAAACCATGTGTTTAATGTGTTCAATACCATTCCATTCAATGCCATTCCATTCAATACCATTCCATTCAATACCATTCCAGCCATTCCATTCAATACCATTCCATTCAATACCATTCCAGCCATTCCATTCAATACCATTCCATTCAATACCGTTCCTTCCATTCAATACCGTTCCAGCCATTCCATTCAATACCATCCCAGCCAATCCATTCAATACCATTCCAGCCATTCCATTCAATACCATTCCATTCAATACCGTTCCAGCCATTCCATTCAATACCATTCCATTCAATACCGTTCCAGCCATTCCATTCAATACCATTCCAGCCATTCCATTCAATACCGTTCCAGCCATTCCATTCAATACCGTTCCAGCCATTCCATTCAATACCGTTCCATTCAATACCATTCCATTCAATACCGTTCCAGCCATTCCATTCAATACCATTCCAGCCATTCCATTCAATACCATTCCATTCAATACCGTTCCAGCCATTCCATTCAATACCGTTCCAGCCATTCCATTCAATACCATTCCAGCCATTCCATTCAATACCATTCCATTCAATACCATTCCATTCAATACTGTTCCAGCCATTCCATTCAATACCATTCCAGCCATTCCATTCAATACCATTCCATTCAATACCGTTCCAGCCATTCCATTCAATACCGTTCCAGCCATTCCAGTCAATACCATTCCAGCCATTCCATTCAATACCGTTCCAGCCATTCCATTCAATACCATTCCATTCAATACCATTCCAGCCATTCCATTCAATACCATTCCATTCAATACCGTTCCTTCCATTCAATACCGTTCCAGCCATTCCATTCAATACCATTCCAGCCATTCCATTCAATACCATTCCAGCCATTCCATTCAATACCATTCCATTCCCATTCCAATACCGTTCCAGCCATTCCATTCAATACCATTCCATTCAATACCGTTCCAGCCATTCCATTCAATACCATTCCATTCAATACAGCCATTCCATTCAATACCATTCCAGCCATTCCATTCAATACCGTTCCAGCCATTCCATTCAATACCGTTCCAGCCATTCCATTCAATACCGTTCCATTCAATACCATTCCATTCAATACCGTTCCAGCCATTCCATTCAATACCATTCCAGCCATTCCATTCAATACCATTCCATTCAATACAGCCATTCCATTCAATACCGTTCCAGCCATTCCATTCAATACCATTCCAGCCATTCCATTCAATACCATTCCATTCAATACCATTCCATTCAATACTGTTCCAGCCATTCCATTCAATACCATTCCAGCCATTCCATTCAATACCATTCCATTCAATACCGTTCCAGCCATTCCATTCAATACCGTTCCAGCCATTCCAGTCAATACCATTCCAGCCATTCCATTCAATACCGTTCCAGCCATTCCATTCAATACCATTCCATTCAATACCATTCCATTCAATACTGTTCCAGCCATTCCATTCAATACCGTTCCAGCCATTCCATTCAATACCGTTCCAGCCATTCCATTCAATACCATTCCAGCCATTCCATTCAATACCATTCCATTCAATACCATTCCTTCCATTCAATACCGTTCCAGCCATTCCATTCAATACCATTCCATTCAATACCGTTCCAGCCATTCCATTCAATACCATTCCATTCAATACCGTTCCAGCCATTCCATTCAATACCATTCCATTCAATACCGTTCCAGCCATTCCATTCAATTCCGTTCCAGCCATTCCATTCAATACCGTTCCAGCCATTCCATTCAATACCGTTCCAGCCATTCCATTCAATACCATTCCATTCAATACCATTCCATTCAATACCGTTCCAGCCATTCCATTCAATACCATTCCAGCCATTCCATTCAATACCATTCCATTCAATACCGTTCCAGCCATTCCATTCAATACCATTCCAGCCATTCCATTCAATACCGTTCCAGCCATTCCATTCAATACCATTCCATTCAATACCATTCCATTCAATACCGTTCCAGCCATTCCATTCAATACCGTTCCAGCCATTCCATTCAATACCGTTCCAGCCATTCCATTCAATACCGTTCCAGCCATTCCATTCAATACCGTTCCAGCTATTCCATTCAATACCATTCCATTCAATACCATTCCATTCAATACCGTTCCAGCCATTCCATTCAATACCATTCCAGCCATTCCATTCAATACCATTCCATTCAATACCGTTCCAGCCATTCCATTCAATACCGTTCCAGCCATTCCATTCAATACAATTCCAGCCATTCCATTCAATACCGTTCCAGCCATTCCATTCAATACCATTCCATTCAATACCATTCCATTCAATACCGTTCCAGCCATTCCATTCAATACCGTTCCAGCCATTCCATTCAATACCGTTCCAGCGATTCCATTCAATACCATTCCAGCCATTCTATTCAATACCATTCCAGCCATTCCATTCAATACCGTTCCAGCCATTCCATTCAATACCATTCCATTCAATACCATTCCAGCCATTCCATTCAATACCATTCCATTCAATACCATTCCATTCAATACCGTTCCAGCCATTCCATTCAAGCCCGTCCTCCCCCAATTAACTGCTGTGATCTAGGCCAGTAATCATTAAGTATCTCAAATTAGGAGTGCAGATCTAGGATCAATTTAGCATTATTATAATTTGAGATCAGCTATAAGTGTCAGGTTGCTTTGGTTTTTATTTCAAAGGAGAGAGAAGAAAGGGTAGAATATATTTAGCAGCTGATCTGAATGGAGGGGGGGTGAAGTTAATACCTAGTTAAGACTTACTAGGTATCAAAAAACACTGCTATCAAAACATCGAACATCTCATTACACCCCCCACACCTCGCTGCTTTAACAGCCTCCACTCTTCTGGGTAGGCTTTCGACTAGATGTTGGAACATTGCTGTGTGGACTTGCTTCCATTCAGCCACAAAAGCATTAGTGAGGTCGGGCACTAATGTAGTAAGGCGATTAGGCCTGGCTCGTATTCGGCATTCCAATTCATCCCAAAGGTGTGTGATGGAGTTGAGGTCAGGGTTCTGTGCAGGTCAGGCAAGTTCTTCCACACCAATCTCGACAAACCATTTCTGTGCACGGGGGCATTGTCATGCATAAACAGGAAAGGGCTTTCCCCAAACTGTTTCCACAAAGTTGGAAGCACAGGGTCATATAGAATGTCATGGTATTGAACTAAGACGCCTAGCCCAAACCATTAAAGACAGCCCTAGACCAATACTCCTCCTCCACCAAACTTTACAGTTGGCACTATGCATTCGGGCAGGTAGTGTTCTCCTGCCATCAGCTAAACCAAGATCCATTCGTTGAACTGCCAGATGGGGAAGCGTGATTCATCACTCCAGAGAACATGTTTCCAGAGTCCAATGGCTGCGAGCTTTACACCACTCCAGCTGACGCTTGGCATTGCACATGGTGATTTTAGGCTTGTGTGTGGCAGCTCGGCCATGGAAACCCATTTCCTGCAGCTCGCAATTAACAATTATTGTGCTGACAGTGCTTCAAGAGGCAGTTTGGAAATGGGTAGTGAGTGTTGCACCTGAGGAAAGACAATTTTTACGCGCTATGCACTTCAGCGGCCCCATTCTGTGAGCTTGTGTGGCCTACCACTGAGCCGTTGTTGCTCCTAGACGTTTCCACTTCACAATAACAGCACTTACAGTTGACTGGGGCAGCTCTAGCAGGGAAGGAATTTGACAAACTGACTCATTGGAAAGGTGGCATCCTATGATGGTGCCACATTGAAAGTCACTGAGCTCTTATTTTGATTGAACCTTTATTTAACTAGGCAAGTCCGTTAAGAACAATTTCTTATTTACAATGACGTCCTACCCTGGCCAAACCCTCCCTTAACCCGGACGACGCTGGGCCAATTGTGCGCCGCCCTATGGGACTCCTGATCACGGCCGGTTGTGATACAGCCCGGGATCTAACCAGTTTCTGTGGTGACACCTCTAGCACTGAGATGCAGTGCCTTAGACCGCTGCGCCACTTGGTAGCAAAGTACGGGCAATTCTACTGCCAATATTTGTCTATGGAGATTGCATGGCCATCCGCTCGATTTTATACACCTGTCAGCAACGGGTGTGGCTGAAATAGCTGAATCCACTAATTTGAAGGTGTGTCCACATACTTTTGGTCCTGTAGTGTATGTCAATCTTGGAAAAAACAAACAATGATAACCAGTTAAAACATAGGCCTGCCTACTTAGTACAATCGAGCCCATCCCAAGGGGAAACACTGACCAAAACTAAGGTTCATACCCTGTCACATACAGGCTGATATAGGCCTACTGAGACTGACTATTGGCTGTCTTATAAACATTTTGACCAAAAGCACTTTAAGTATATTCTGAAAAACACAACACATACAGTAGTTAATGTATTTGCTTAAGCCGCTACTGCATGGTTACAAGACACTAACCACTGCATGGTTACAAGTAAGTTTTAGTATGCTACTCAGATGGCACCATCATGTGGAGAGATTGCAAAAGTACCGCTTTAGACAGAGAAAATTGGAAATTAAAAAGATATTGTCAATTTTCTAACCCCACTGAAATAGTTTTATACAATTCATTAAAAAAAAACTCTCACAATGCATGCCTTTTAAAAACCTAGCGCAAAATAGAATGGTGTTGTATTCCTCCTCTGTGCAGTGTTTTACAAAAAATGTGTAGTACACTTTATTATGATCAATAATAATAGTTATTTTAAAACATAGATAACTTTTAACCAAAAAAATATTGTTAGAGTTTCTGTTATTTCGGATTTGACTGACATCCACTGTAAACATGGTGGTTGTTTTCCACACAGTTTTCAGTCCAATCAGCTCGAAGGGGCGGGCTCTGATAGAATTCTAGACAAAATGGCGGATGTTGTTGATTTGCGGTAGGGTCAGTGATAATCGGAGTTCACCTTTTCACTGATTTACTGCAAGACATTATACAGAAATAATATAAGACAAGTCATAATCGTTGTATGGTGATCTGCAATGAAAGGCAAAGAAAGGTCACCGATTAAAAAGCGTTCTCGGGCTTTGGATGATATCCGAGACAGGGGAGGAGGCCACCCGCCCAGCAAGAAAATGAGGGCTATCTCGGTTTCCAGTGGGAGTAATAATGGGAATAGCTCGACTAAAAGTGACGGAGGATCTACGAGAAGGAGTTTGTTGGGTGACAAGAGAGGCCGGGATTTTGATGGACATGTATCGAGTCGAACCGGTGGAAGTAACCATAGCTATCCCGTTGCTACTGCAACCTCTACCGGTAAGAACCACAACCTGGGTTTGACACTCGATTTAGCCGCGGCAAGGACTAATGCTCGCGGCGAGCGTGTTCCGCCTCCACCTAACAACAACGAGAGTGAGTACAAAACTCTCAAAATCAGTGAACTGGGCACCCAGTTGAGCGATGAAGACATAGAAGATGGACTTTTCCACGAATTCAAAAAATTCGGGGACGTGAGTGTCAAAATAAGCCGCAGCAACGACGAGAGAATTGCGTTTGTCAACTTCAGAAAGCCCGAGGATGCCAGAGCTGCTAAACACGCACGGGGCAGGTTAGTACTTTATGACCGACCTCTGAAAATCGATGCAGTGTACATTAACAGGAGGAGAAGCCGTTCTCCAGTTGAACGAGTTGACAGAGACCCATATGTTGGAGCCCCAGGTCACAGACACTTACACACCCAGAGACCCCTCTCCCCATCTGTGCTTGGATACAGAGACTACAGACTACAGCAGCTGGCCCTTGGGCGCCTCCCTCCTCCCCCACCCCCTCCTTTGCCCAGAGACCTAGAGCGGGAGAGGGAGTTTGCCCTGTTTGAAGCCAGGGTGCGCCCAGGTCCAGCTTTCATTGCAGAGAGAGCTTCTGCTTTCCGCGATGAGGATTTTATCTCCCCAGAGGATGACCAAAGAGCTAACAGAACGCTGTTTCTGGGCAACTTGGACATCACTGTCACAGAGACAGACCTGAGACGGGCCTTCGACAGGTTTGGGTTGATAACAGAGGTGGATATTAAGCCCACACGGGGACAGACCAGCACATACGGGTTCCTCAAGTTTGAGAATCTCGACATGGCCCACCGCGCCAAACTCACCATGTCTGGGAAGATAGTGGGCCGTAACCCCATAAAGATTGGCTATGGTAAGGCCACCCCCACCACACGCCTATGGGTGGGTGGGCTCGGACCCTGGGTCCCCCTAGCAGCATTGGCCAGAGAGTTTGACCGCTTTGGTACAATAAGGACCATTGACTACAGAAAGGGGGACACCTGGGCTTACATACAGTACGAGAGCCTTGACGCTGCTCAGGCTGCGTGCACGCACATGCGTGGCTTCCCTCTGGGGGGGCCCGAGAGGAGACTCAGGGTGGACTTTGCAGACACAGAGCACCACTACCAGCAGCAGTTCCTTCAGCCTCTTCCTCTACCCTCCTTCGACATGGTGGCAGAGGCTTTCATCCACCGCGCCATAGCTGAGCCCCCGAGGGACAGGACTCCACCACTGCTCCACTTCAGAGAGAGAGAACTGGGTTTCCCCGGGGCCGAGTGGCCCCCCATCCCGGCTATGCGTGAGCGGGTACGTCCCGGGACCTTTGAGCCGCTGGAGCGGGACCGGCGGCCGGGAGGGAGGGAGCCCTGGTCTCTGGAGCGAGAGCTGGCGGGGCGCGGCTGCGACCCAAGACGGAAACGACACCTTATGGATGACGGTCGCCATCTTGACGTCTCTCCTGACAGCACTGACCGCACGGCACGCCGACACCGAGGGGGTCCAACCCCAGATGGTAGCCCCAACGGGGGCCGCTTCAGTGACTCAGAGCGTACCCCTCGTGGCGGTGACGACAGACCCTCCCCTGGACGAGACCGTCGCCTCAGTCTGGAGCATCCTGGCGGGGGGGACAGGAGACTAAAGAGCCAGGGGAGTCTTGCCGAAAGAGGAGCCTCCAGCAGTGGCCTCTCATCCTCAGCAGGGGAGCGGAAACGTAAAGCCGGCGACAGCAGCAGCAAAGGACCCGGAGCTAAGAGGGATCGCTCTTCAGACCAGGGCGGCTCTAAAGGCAGTCAGTCATCCAAGCTGAGCCTGGCCTGGCACGGCATGCTCCTCCTGAAGAACAGCAACTTCCCCGCCAACATGCACCTCCTGGAGGGTCACCAGGGCGTGGCCAAGGACCTCCTCGTCGACGGCCCCACTGGGAGACAGGTTGGGGAGCTCAAGATCACCCAGCGTCTCCGCCTCGACCAGCCCAAGCTGGACGAGGTCTCCAGACGCATCAAAGCGGCCGGCCCCGGCGGCTACGCCGTCCTCCTGGCGGTTCCCGGTTCCGGTGGCGAGGAGGTGTCGTCGACGGACCCTGCAGCTTCCACCCAGCGTCCTCTCCGCAATCTGGTGTCCTACCTGAAACAGAAGCAGGCAGCTGGAGTCATCAGCCTGCCCGTTGGAGGCAGCCGGGATAAGGACCACCAGGGTGTTCTCCATGCGTTCCCTCCCTGTGAGTTCTCACAGCAGTTCATTGATGCCTCGGCTAAAGCTCTGGCCAAAACCGACGAGGACTATCTGGTGATGGTCGTGGTGCGAGGGCCATCATAACTACAATCAGATAGAGGAAGCAAAACATCAATGATATTGTAAAAAAAATAAGAAAAAAAACTACTATTGCATGCTGTGTGTTGAGTTCTGCCTCATGGGGTGTTACTAGAGAGTAGGGTTATGGGGAAGATAGGCTATGTCACTATTTTTCCCACCAAAATAAGTATAAAATGTCCCCCTGAAAGTCAACAAATGTGTAATTTTGGAACCCTGTTTTATAAAGGGTGTGATCATTTCTAGCCAGTATTTGCAGAAACAATTCTGCTGGAATATTATAAAAGGGGGACATTCTATAAATAAAATGAAAAATCTACTGTAATTTAAAATGAGGTATTATAATGGCCCCTTTTTTGTTTTCGTTTAGGAAAACTTGAACCAACCGCTGTTTGTAAAAGTTTAAACTTCTCTCTTAAGATTTGCTCTGCTGTTAGTGTTTGGTTGTATTATGTATATGTTATACTACTTTATGCTTATTACAATCAGTTGGCGTCATTTAAAGTTAATTATATATTTTTAGCAAAATAGTCACCTCAAAACCTTTTGTTCACTAACCATTTCTTTATTCTAAATGTCACATTTTGAGAAAGATACCATCAGGCCCTGTTTTGACTGGTATGGTGAGGCTATAAATCATTTTGAGAAAGATACCATCAGGCCCTGTTTTGACTGGTATGGTGAGGCTATAAATAATTTTGAGAAAGATACCATCAGGCCCTGTTTTGACTGGTATGGTGAGGCTATAAATCATTTTGAGAAAGATACCATCAGGCCCTGTTTTGACTGGTATGGTGAGGCTATAAATCATTCCGTTTGGATTTCTCCTAAAAAAAATGATTGAGGACATTAATGTTTGGATATGTCCTTACTGGCTTTCTCTGATACATGAACATGTTCTAAACATAGAAATCTGAATGTACCTATATGCACGGTAGGCTATCTGGTGTTCGGTTACACCTGGTGGTTTACCCTGTGTAACTGGTTTGGTTACACCTGGTGTTTTACCCTGTGTAACTGGTTTGGTTACACCTGGTGTTTTACCCTGTGTAACTGGTTTGGTTACACCTGGTGTTTTACCCTGTGTAACTGGTTCGGTTACACCTGGTGTTTTACCCTGTGTAACTGGTTTGGTTACACCTGGTGTTTTACCCTGTGTAACTGGTTCGGTTACACCTGGTGTTTTACCCTGTGTAACTGGTTCGGTTATACCTGGTGTTTTACCCTGTGTACCCTGGTGTTTTACCCTGTGTAACTGGTTCGGTTACACCTGGTGTTTTACCCTGTGTAACTGGTTCGGTTACACCTGGTGTTTTACCCTGTGTAACTGGTTCGGTTACACCTGGTGTTTTACCCTGTGTAACTGGTTTGGTTACACCTGGTGTTTTACCCTGTGTAACTGGTTTGGTTACACCTGGTGTTTTACCCTGTGTAACTGGTTTGGTTACACCTGGTGTTTTACCCTGTGTAACTGGTTTGGTTACACCTGGTGTTTTACCCTGTGTAACTGGTTCGGTTACACCTGGTGTTTTACCCTGTGTAACTGGTTCGGTTACACCTGGTGTTTTACCCTGTGTAACTGGTTCGGTTACACCTGGTGTTTTACCCTGTGTAACTGGTTCGGTTACACCTGGTGTTTTACCCTGTGTAACTGGTTCGGTTACACCTGGTGTTTTACCCTGTGTAACTGGTTCGGTTACACCTGGTGTTTTACCCTGTGTAACTGGTTCGGTTACACCTGGTGTTTTACCCTGTGTAACTGGTTTGGTTACACCTGGTGTTTTACCCTGTGTAACTGGTTACACCTGGTGTTTTACCCTGTGTAACTGGTTCAGTTACACCTGGTGTTTTACCCTGTGTAACTGGTTTGGTTACACCTGGTGTTTTACCCTGTGGTTTTACCCTGGTGTTTTACCCTGTGTAACTGGTTTGGTTACACCTGGTGTTTTACCCTGTGTAACTGGTTTGGTTACACCTGGTGTTTTACCCTGTGTAACTGGTTTGGTTACACCTGGTGTTTTACCCTGTGTAACTGGTTTGGTTACACCTGGTGTTTTACCCTGTGTAACTGGTTTGGTTACACCTGGTGTTTTACCCTGTGTAACTGGTTTGGTTACACCTGGTGTTTTACCCTGTGTAACTGGTTTGGTTACACCTGGTGTTTTACCCTGTGTAACTGGTTTGGTTACACCTGGTGTTTTACCCTGTGTAACTGGTTTGGTTACACCTGGTGTTTTACCCTGTGTAACTGGTTTGGTTACACCTGGTGTTTTACCCTGTGTTACACCTGGTGTTTTACCCTGTGTAACTGGTTTGGTTACACCTGGTGTTTTACCCTGTGTAACTGGTTTGGTTACACCTGGTGTTTTACCCTGTGTAACTGGTTTGGTTACACCTGGTGTTTTACCCTGTGTAACTGGTTTGGTTACACCTGGTGTTTTACCCTGTGTAACTGGTTTGGTTACACCTGGTGTTTTACCCTGTGTAACTGGTTTGGTTACACCTGGTGTTTTACCCTGTGTAACTGGTTTGGTTTCACCTGGTGTTTTACCCTGTGTAACTGGTTTGGTTACACCTGGTGTTTTACCCTGTGTAACTGGTTTGGTTACACCTGGTGTTTTACCCTGTGTAACTGGTTTGGTTACACCTGGTGTTTTACCCTGTGTAACTGGTTTGGTTTCACCTAAAAATCCTGTGTTCATGGAATGGTTAATGGAACACTACAAAGTGGATTGTGACAAAAATGTGTAACAGAGGTTGAAACACCTATACATGGGTTTTAGTTGCTGAGTGTAAATTCTTAACTTGGCTGTGGTGTAGCTTAAATACAGTGTGTTCAATCGGTTTTCAGATGTGTTTTAATGTTTAAGCGACTCTCCAGTAATATTTGGACATATTGAGAGGCTGAATGAGGAATTTAGAAGTGATTTTTGCCCAGCTGATATAGATGGGTCCATCAATGCAATGACGCAAATGACGCGACAAACATATAGCCTACTAAGAGAGATGCTACGGGTAGATTTTATTGTGTACATTGTCTTTAGCACCACTTGACCCTTGGTAGTATGTTGTGACCTATAACCTTTGACCTATAATGTGTGATAAGATTACACTAGCGAAAAAACAGACTTTTATTTGTTGGTCCGGTTTCATTCAATCAATATGCTCTGTCGCCAAGATTGTCTGAATATGACAATATTTTAATGCTATTTGCTAACAAGTTATATACAGTAAACCTAATAATCAATAAGTAAAAAGGTATTCAATATATAAACGGATCATTTAGTTTTTTGGGGGGGATTGTACGTTTTATAAGTTGTAGTGCTATTATTTTGTAGGATTTTTTTTATTTTTTAACCACAGTTTTCCCCTTTGTCAGCCAACAGTTATATTTTTATAGCCTACTGTTGGTACCATTATATGACTATATGAAGTTTTAAGATGAGGTTGGTTTAGTTTTATCTGTTGACAAAATTGTCTGAGGAAAAAAAAAATGTATTTCTCTTCCAAGTTCACTGCCTCACCTGTGGACTTTTTTTATGGCTTTAAAACCTTTACAGGAAACTCTGAAGAGAAGGAAACTACTTAGTATTTGTTACATTTTCACTGAGAAGGCAGCTTTTAAGTTGTGGTGTCATTTTGTGTTGTTTAAAGTGGAATAATTAGGACCCTCTCGCTTTGTGCTTGTTTACCTGATTTCATTGGGAAGACAAGAAATGGAAAATCCTCTTCCCACACTCGTCTTACTGCCAATTTGTTTAAACACTCAAAGAGAAAGTGCATTTACGCACTTATTAGTCCTCTAAATATCAATAAATTGTTTCATTTGAGGGAAACCTGTTTCTGCCCTGGAAATGAATTGAACAGAGGGAACTGCTCTGACTACCACGTCTATTGTGTTTCCAAACAGGAAATGGTTTATCACTTTGAATTGTTGCACAAGAGAAGTGAACCAAACACCTCTTTGCTGATTGTTAGAGACTGATCATCGCCTGTGTGTGTTCTCTTATACACACATTTTTTAGGAGCTGTTGGTAATCTGTTTAGCTAACAGGAGCTGTTCAGAAGTTGTTGCTAATTAATAGCATACCTTTTGAACCCAGTACCTTTTTTTTTTTACCCCTCCAGGGCCGGGCTCCTCGTGTTAGTCCTACTGCCCTAGCAGGTGAACCCAGTACACAGTGGGGCAGGAATCACAGGATCAATGGAGGAGCCTCCCACTGTGCCCACTGTGTCCGTGTCCTGCTGGTTTTCAACCACCAGCCCATGTCCTGCTGCTCACCTGTGTGGAACAGTGGCAGGCTGACACACTAGTGCAGTATGTGGGAGAATGGAGCTGGAATACAGTAGCAGCTCCTTTTCATTTCATTGTCCTCTACAAGGTTTGAGTCTTCACAGGCTGGATTTGCAGCATGCCCCCATGCCTTTCACTGTTGTCCTCTACAATGCTGGTCTGTTTGAGTTGACCACAGCCTGGGGTGTGTCTGTGGCTCCGCCTTGTCCACGGTTCCCTACACAAGCAGAGGTCCTGTCACCGGCTGCCACACATAATGCACCTCTTTGGGTGCAGTTTCTTAACTCGCACAGCAGCTCTACAGTACCACTGCAAGCTGTTGCACTGCTGAGGGAGTCACCTTGACCTGTGACCTTTTCCAAGTGACCTGTCAACATCTCCCAGAAGAATGATTATTTGTTGCCATCATAATTTAGATTTCTTCAGTTTATGATTTGACTCCCATGTATGCAGTGAATGGATGGAAGATCGCCCCCTTGTCATGAATAGGAATATTGTTTATTGTCGCTGTGGTTTTATTGATTGAATCTTTTTCTTGAAAGAGGATCAGGAGTATGTTTGTTCTGCTACGGTTTCCCACGATGACCGCAGAATAACATCCGACATCATCTACTTCACATTTCACGTGAACAAGGGGAATTTAAGCAGAAAAGATCAAGTGAGTAGTTTGACTCAACATTTCCACGTCGTGAAAGGATCCATATATATATTTTTAATTTGTTTTTATTTTGTGACAGTTCAACCAAAAGGCCTCTTATCCAAATGAAGAAATATTTCATATTTATCCCCTATAGCTCCTACCCAGTATGAGTGCATCACGGCCTCCCCCCAGTACAAGTGCAATAATAGCAGAGATTAAATCCCACCTGCCGTTGTTGCTGAGGAAAAAGACATTGCCACTGGAGAAATGACCTCTAGAGGATCATGGAGGAACTGCAGGACCAGAGGAGGCTGCTGTAACTACTGTAAGAGCCATAGGTAGCCACTACACTACACTGATGGCATGGAGAGAGACAGCTTGTTGCTGTCACTCCCTGTTGGGGAATAAGGAGTCTGCTGCCTGGCCTTTATTATAAGTCTGGAAGAAGCAGAGGTATGTATATTTGATTTATTGCACCTTTAGTTAAACAGCAAGACCCAGATTACAAAGCTCTGTTACAAAGAGAGCCCTGTATACATTACAATAAAAGCAGAATGATAACACAAAATACACATGTATATAAAAACCTCATTCAGTACACAATAACAAAATAAACATATTTAATACAAGCAATCGCATTCAACTACATAGAGGTTCTACATCGATAATTTAAACTGAGTGGCCACAGCACAACTAACTGCAGTGAACTCTGCAGATTGTTCCACAAATTAAGTGCAACAAAATGCAGATTTTCACAAATCTGTGGAGACTGGAGGGATCTCTAGTGTTATCCATTCCTGAGAACGGGTTTGGTAACTTCTGATTCCTATCTTAATTAATGATGTTACATATAGAGGACGTTTCTGTCAGATTGCTTTGTAAATAAATAAAAGAGAATGCAGCTCTCTTCTTACAGACAGAGAGGTCCATCCCACATTTTTTATACAGACTACAATGATGAGTCCTAAAATTGTCCTCTGTTATAAAACGTATTGCTGAATGGTAGACTGCAGCCAAGGGTTGTGCCACGTGCATGTAAACAATATCACCAAAATCCAGTTCAGGGAGAAGTGTTGTTTGATCTTTGTCCTATTTTCAATACTAAGGCATTAATTTTCTTCAATATAAAAAAAACAAACAATCTTAGCTTCTTAGTCAGATTTTTACATTTTCTATATGCTTAACGAAGGACAACTTGTCATCAATCCAGACATCCAGATACTTATATTGAGAAACAAGCTCAATTTGGGATCCATTTGTAGCGCACATATGCAGGTCCTCAGGGTCAACATTTTGTGACTTAGAGAACATGAGCTTGGTTTTACTTGTATTTTAACACCAATTTAAGATCTGTATGGTGAATTCTGAATTGAATCAAAGTTATGTTGAAGTTCCCGAATGGCCTGCAGCACCGAGGTGGCACAGGAATACAACATTGTGTCATCTGCATAGAGATGAATGTTACATGTATTAAGTGTTTCCTATGTCATTAATATACAAAAGGAAACAATAATGGACCCAAAATCAAACCCTGTGAGGAACATCTTTTTGAATCTCAAAATAATTCAGATTTAACCCCATCTATCAAGATGGGCTGAGTTCTGTCGCTAAGATAATTCAGATTTAACCCCATCTATCAAGATGGGCTGAGTTCTGTTGCTAAGATAATTCAGATTTAACCCCATCTATCAAGATGGGCTGAGTAGTGTCGCTAAGATAATTCAGATTTAACCCCATCTATCAAGATGGGCTGAGTTCTGTCGCTAAGATAATTCAGATTTAACCCCATCTATCAAGATGGGCTGAGTTCTGTCGCTAAGATAATTCAGATTTAACCCCATCTATGAAGATGGGCTGAGTTCTGTCGCTAAGATAATTCAGATTTAACCCCATCTATCAAGATGGGCTGAGTTCTGTCGCTAAGATAATTCAGATTTAACCCCATCTATCAAGATGGGCTGAGTTCTGTCGCTAAGATAATTCAGATTTAACCCCATCTATCAAGATGGGCTGAGTTCTGTCGCTAAGATAATTCAGATTTAACCCCATCTATGAAGATGGGCTGAGTTCTGTCGCTAAGATAATTCTGAAACTTAAACCCATCTATGAAGATGGGCTGAGTTCTTGATAATTTCTTCAGCAAAACAGAATCAAGATGGGCTGAGTTCTGTCGCTAAGATAATTCAATAAACAAGGCATCTACAAGATGGGCTGAGTTCTGTCGCTAAGATAATTCAGATTTAACCCCATCTAAAGATGGGCTGAGTTCATAGTTGCTGTGATAATTCTGAAACCATAAACAGGCTAAACCCTGATTTGATTTTCTTATTGAAAACAGAATGATCAGATAAAAATAACTTTGACAGGTCAATAAACAAGGCAGCACAGAATCTTTAGTTAAACATTGACAATATCTTAAAATGTGGCTGATAGTTGCCCAGGCCTCATTTGGTTTATATTGAAAATACAATTATCAGATAAAAATAACTAAGTTGTACATTAAACAAGGATTCATGAATCTCAGTTAAACAATACTAGTCTTGAAATGTGGTGATAGTTGTCAAGATCATTTGTATCCCTCACCCTTATGGGGCGATAGTTGTCGAGATCATTTGTATCCTCACCCTTATGGGGCGATAGTTGTCAAGATCATTTGTATCCTCACCCTTATGGGGCGATAGTTGTCAAGATCATTTGTATCCTCACCCTTATGGGGCGATAGTTGTCAAGATCATTTGTATCCTCACCCTTATGGTGTGGCAGCACATATGCAGATTTCCAGGCTTTTGGAATACTTCCTGATAACAATGTGAAGTAAAAGATGTGGGCTACTGAGCCAGCATTAATGGGTGCTGCACAATTAAGCAGACCAGGCTCCAAATGATAAGCACCTGTGGATTTTTTGTTGTTGTCTATTAATTTCCAACAATAAAACTCCTGACCAGCATTTTCAGTATCATTCTAAACGACACTACACCAAACTCAACGTCCAAACTACACTTTTCAAGAGCTGGCTTTGAAATACATTCAAATAAAAAGCCTGCAGAGATAAAATGGTGATTAAATGCATTAAAGATATCAATGTTTTAGTAATAGGGACAGAATCTGAGTTAGTTTATTGGGGGAGAGAAGAGGACACACAACCCTTCAGTGATTTAACAGCTTTCCAGAATTTAGCTGGGTTCCCTGTACATCAGATAGTGTATTAACATAATAATCTGAATTTGCTTTTTAAATTAGTTTTACACACAGATTTCTCAATCGCCTGAAAGACTGCGAAAGAGAAATTAAGTATTTATCTGATTTGTTAAGTGCCAGTCTGGGCCTGACTCTGTGGATCTAGCTTTGGCCCAGGCAGCATCTCGGTTCTGTATGACTTCAGATAGCTCTGGACTGAACCAATGGCAATACCTATTTTTAATGATCAGCTTTTTAAAGGGAGCATGTTTATCTACAATACATTTGAGAAGTGGTTCAGAGCCAACTCTGGGTCAGGTATAGATGCAATACAATCAAAGTCACCAAAATAAAGGTCACAATAAAAGGCCTTCATTAAAATGTTTAAAATTCCTCTTGTTGATAAAACGAGGTTTGGATCTAGGCATCCGTATATCCCTGACACATACAATGGGACAGTGGTCACTAATATCCAAAGCAAATACCCCACTCCCATTATATTTCTCTGGAGTATCGGTGAATATGAGGTCAGTCAAAGTCGATTCCTTTTAAATTTGGACGAATAGGCTTTGTCAAATTTAGATTAGTACAAAAATCATTTAAACAGTCAGCATCCTGCATTACCCATGCAAGATTAATATCTCCACCAATCAACACCTCTAGGGTAGTAAAAATGGCAATTAAATCAGTGAGTTCGTTTAGTACACACTTCAAGGTGGAGGGCTGACGATAGATTCCTATAACTGCTATTTTTGAGTTTGAACCCAACTGAAGACTTAAAGCCAACAATTCAAATTGTTTAGGACCGGAGGTCGCCTTTAACAGAGACACAGAAAGAAGAGTATTTGTGTAAATAGCAACACCACCCCCTTTGCCTTTCCTATCATCCCTAAACACATTGTAACCATCCATAGCAACCTCAGAGTCCAGGGTTTTATCAGTTAACCAGGTTCTGCCTGAGAGACCCAGATCAATTGCCATGATCCATTTTTAGGTAATAAACTACAAATGTTAATATGTAAAAATGTCATAGCTTTTCCGCATTTAAAATCACACGCAGTTTCAATACAAGTCAGATTTACTTTGAGATTTCAGAACAACATTATACCTATTAGGAAAATAGAACAAAGATTGGATTATACCTTTTAGGAAAATAGCAATGACATTTATCCACTAAGCACCATTCGGCATGTCACCACTTTCAGATACAACATGTGGAACTCTCACAATGACCAAAGAGGAGATGGTAAAAACATACTGACATGTAATGCTAATATTGTCCTCACATCAATTTAGTTGACCAACAACCTTTCCAATGTTTGATGACAACAGCCGGGAGCCATTTTCACCCGGATGAATTCAGTCTTCCACAAAGTAGCCAGGCCTATTCCAGAAGGAGTCATTAATTGACGACGAAGGACATGCCCAATTCCTTAGACACATTAACCACTGGTGACGAGACCAAAAGACGACTAAAACATGAAATTGAGCCCGAGACAATGATATGTTTTGCTAATATCTGAGCTGTAAGAAAATAGTCTTTTAGCTTTACAGAGTTCACACGCAGAATATCATTAGATCCAATATGCCCCACAACTGTTTTCAGAGCAGGAATCTGTTTCTTGATGACTTCTGATAAATCCTATTCGGGGCGGCAGGGTATCCTAGTGGTTAGAGCGTTGGACTAGTAACCGGACTAGTACAAATCTGTCGTTCTGCCCCTGAACAGGCAGTTAACCCACTGTTCCTAAGCCGTCACTGAAAATAAGATTTTGTTCTTAACTGACTTGCCTAGTTAAATAAAGGTAAAATAAAAAAAATTCCCTTAGCTCCAGGAAAACAAAGTGTACGGGTATTTCGGATTTCCGCCAAATCTAATCATGGAGTGTCCCCAAAATAATGGTTGATGGCTGTTGTCCATTTCGAGCCGGAGCCCTCAGCCCAGCCCCAGCTAAGATTCCTCTAACTCGCCCCCCACAAATGACAGGAATAGGAGACCCTGGTGATGCCAATATTATATTACAGTAAGTAGGATACCATATATAAGTGGTTCCTCTCTTTTTACCAAGCACCTACAATCCATTCAGTCTATTCTGGTAGGCAACTTAAAATAAAACCGAACATTAATTCCACCTCCATTGGCTGTAATCGAATTCACTAACAACTTATTATATTACTACTTGTTACATTACAGCCATAGGTCTACAGTAGTGTCAGGAAGCACTGGGTCTATTCACCAATTCCACACTGTCATGAATATAAACACTTATGAAGCAACTAAGTGGTTACAGTCTCTGTAAGACTAAATAAAAAGGTATGTATTGAATTTAAACTCCCCAAACAAAACATGTCCACCGTATCCAAGCAGCACCATGTGACCTCCGACACTATTATTCTCCGCACGTTTTGTAAACCCTGGGTATTGTGAGAGAAGGTGTCCCCTCCTATATACCACCTACACTACCGTTGTAAACAGAGGCGGTGGTGAAAATGTTGAATTAACCATACAACCTTAATCTGGAGAAATTCACTAGAAACATCCTAGTTCTGGGACCTTCTCTCTCCTGGCCCATGTTAACCCCACTACCTGTCAACAGTAACTGTGTTGTAATACCACCTGCTAACAGTTACTGTGTTGTAATACCACCTGTTAACAGTAACTGTGTTGTAATACCACCTGCTAACAGTAACTGTGTTGTAGAAGCACCTGCTAACAGTAACTGTGTTGTAATACCACCTGCTAACAGTAACTGTGTTGTAGTAGCACCTGCTAACAGTAACTGTGTTGTAATACCACCTGCTAACAGTAACTGTGTTGTAGTAGCACCTGCTAACAGTTACTGTGTTGTAATACCACCTGCTAACAGTAACTGTGTTGTAGTAGCACCTGCTAACAGTAGTAGTTGTAGTACTCTGTGGCTGAAAGGATGATTATGTAGTACTTTTATGTAGCCTGGTGCATTGGAACCTATGGAATAGTCACCCACCCATCTGACTCTCCAGGGAGGCTCATTCAAACTACTCAAATTGAACATTACACTTACAGAGATAACCACCATGTTTTATGACTTCCTGTTCTAGATCAAAACAGATGTGACAACAGATTGCCCCAAGGCTGAGATGGTAAGTTCCAGATGAAAATATATTGTGTATAAAGGCAGATGGAGGGGTTGCGGGTTCAAATCCTGTGGCACGATTGTAAAAAAAAAAATATGAGGAGCTGAACTGGAAACAAAATGGCTGCAGGTAAAGACCCGAGACCATCTGCCGTTGTGCCCATGTGCAAGGCGCTGCATTCTGGCTGACCCTGTGCCTCTCTACATGTGTGTCTGGCAGGGATGTGAATGGACAATAAAGCATCTATTCTGTTGTATTATATTCTCTGCTTGTTCCCTGTAGAGTATCTTGCCGCTGGACCGTCCAAGACACCTCGGACTGTAAGTACTGGGCTTAATGAAATACTTTAAAGTGGGGCGGCAGTTAGCCTAGTGGTTAGAGTGTTGGGCCGATGACCGAAAGATTGCTGGTTTGAATACCTGAGCGGACGAGGTGAAAAATCTGCCGATGTTCCCTTGACCGAGGCACTTAACACTAATTTGCTCCAGGGGTGCCATGCTACTATGACTGACCTTGTAAAACAACACATTTCACTGCGCCGATCCGGTGTATGTGACAGTAAAACATGTAGTTTTTATTTTTATACTGCTATTCAGACAAAGTGTTACTCCCTATATAATGGAATCTTTCCAAACTCGGTGCTGTTGATTTGAACAATCCAAATCCTGTTTACCCCTCTCTTTAAATTTCCCAACGAGTATTTATTGTATTTTAAAGCAATTTAATTTGATATCATACGAGATGAAAGAGAATGTAAATGTTACTTATCATATTGGTCCGATATACATTTGTTTTTGTATTATTCATTCATTCTTAATAAAAAAAGTAAATTTTTGTGCAATTTCTTTGTGTGAGAATTATTTTTCTCCAGGTGTCCTGAATAGAAGCAGAAAAGAATCTTAACAAACCTCACCATCCATGTCACGTGTCACTTTATTGCAGCTGATTGTACAGTCAGTTAAAAGGCATACAAAAAGAACGCGTTTAGATGATAGTCGTAGTAACTATTAGGAATATGATTGGTTAGGCATGTAGTAAGCCTTAATCAAATGACACCTGAAACCAATATATATCAAATGTAAAGTCTTGTCCAACATGAAATTATTGTAATCAGAATACAATATCAAATATATTTCTAGGTGTTACAAAAATGACATTTAAGCACTTGTTGAGTTTAAGGGTTGTATTTGTTCCTGTTTTCTTGAAAACAATTGTTGGACAAAATAGCTTTTTCAGGATATTGCTTTAAACCACAGTTCCTTCCTAAAAAACACTGGGTTCAGACAGTAAAGAATAGACTAACAAAATAAAGAGATCTACTTTTAAATCATCAAAATATACATTTTACCATAACTTTCAGTGGCCCTCAATCACACAGGAAGTGAACACACTAATTGCACATCCCAAATGGAACCCAATTCCTTATATAGAAAACTGTTTGACCAGAACCCACAGGGCTCTCTTGGCATCCATTTTAGGAGCGAGCAGAGCTGCCGCATGTGAATAATGGTAAATGGAAGAATGTGCTGAGACGATACACACAGAGTTGTGCAGGCAGGTTGATGAGCTTTGTGAGAGTGAGTTGAGGGGGAAGAGCGATTTGGTACTGATGAAGTGTTCTTTGAGTTCAAGCTTTTTAGCGCCACTAGGGGGCAGTAGAAAACAAAAACAAATGTTTTATCACTCAATTTTCAAAGGACCAGGTCAGTGTTTCTCAGGAACATAGCCTCGTACGAACCTGATCTCACGAGCTTACATTCTGTTTCGTGGTATCATTGTTGTTCATTGGAAAAACACTGAACTAGGTACATACAGTACACAATATATACTTAGGAACATTTAGTGAAGAATGGGGGAATCACTATGGTAACAAAAGAACAACATATAAAACCTTGTAGATAACAGAATTTAAACGACAGACTAAACTCCCATAGAACACTGCCCTAAAGAGCAAAAAGACAGTGACTGCTCATTTGGTCGAAAATGAGTTAATGTCATTAAATAAATGCTTAATCATGTGGACAAGTATCCTGCCTCATGTTGTGTTTTGGAGAAAATGTTTAGCAGTAACTGCATGAAGTAAATAAAAACAGGTAAGGGCAAGGTAAATAAAACACATGTTTCTCAGTTCCACATTATGAGCAGTTACTGCCTTTTTGCTTGGTAGGGCAGAATAGCTCTCCCATGTCATAGTTCTCCCATGTCATAGTTCTCCCATGTCATAGCTCTCCCATGTCATAGCTCTCCCATGTCATAGCTCTCCCATGTCATAGCTCTCCCATGTCATAGTTCTCCCATGTCATAGCTCTCCCATGTCATAGCTCTCCCATGTCATAGCTCTCCCATGTCATATGCCTGAAGTAGCCTTCAACAGCATTTCATTTCCTCATTGTACCAGCCTTACTAAGGTATATGGGTAGTACCATCTAAAGAAGATATATTATCTGGGCAATAATAAGCAAATAATAAAACCTGAGTGCCAATCTGCCAACTCCTTGTCACTCGGTTAACCCCGGGCACCAAAGATGTGGATGTCGATTAAGGCAGCCCCCCCGCACCTCTCTGATTCAGAGTTGTTGGGTTAAATGCGGAAGACACATTTCAGTTGAAGGCATTCTGTTGTACAACTGACGAGGTATCCCCCCCCCCTTTCCTATCCCTTCATTGGCAATACAACAAAAACAGACGGGTACTCAGGCGAAGCAAATAAACTGTCTGTCTTTTAAAAGCACTTGGTCAGTAGTTTACACAGTACAACAGCACCAACCAGCATGGCTGTCCACCATGTTACATACCAAGTAAACCCAGGTATTTCACCCTATGTGATATACTCTTCCACCCAGCTTGGTCCTTGACAACTTCTATGTGTGATTGTCATGTGGCATGCCAAACATTGGCAAGACGGCACAAAGTAACCGATCTGGGACCAGGCTAACCTAAATTAGGGTCTGTGTACAAAGTAATCGCCCCTCAGTGGTATACCATACACACCGAAATAGGTCTCTCATGATTACACTAATAGTGAACTATTTTGAACTAACTCCAGATCCAGTTGAATGGTAATATGATACCTTTACGATGTTGAATGTGTGTCGTATTGGGAAATACTACTGTACATTAATACTGTTTGAGCACCTGTGAATCAGAGATGCTAACGCTAACCCAGATCTACATTTGCTGACTCAAAAACAGCTTTGTGGTAACTACCGTGTCTTCAGAACGTATTCAGACCCCTGGACTTTCTCCACATTTTTTTACGTAAACACCCGTATTTTAAAATGGATTCAATTACATTTCTTCATCATCATCATCAATCTACACACAATACCCAATAATGACAAAGCAGGTTTAGAAAATATATATATATCAGGTTTGGAGAGCATTTTGTAATGTAATGTAATGTATATATCTATATATATATATATATATATATATATTGACATAAGTATTTAGACCCTTAGCCATGAGATATCAAAATTGAGCTCCGATGCATTCTGTGGTAAATTCAATCTGTTTTTGCTTTGTCAATATCGGGTTGTGTGTGTAGATTTCTGAGGGGAAAAACAATGTAATAAATTGTATAATAAGGCTGCAATGTAACAAAATGTGGAAAAAGTGAAAATACTTTCCAAATGCACTGCTAAGAGTGGATATATCTAGCAGTCCATTGTTGTATATTGCGTGGTGCAGTGGTTCAGTATATTGCTGCAGTGGTTCAGTGTAAGCCAAATATGTGGTGCAAAATCGCATGGTGCAGCCGTTCAGGGGTGCAGCCATTCAGTATATTGCATGGTGCAGCGGTTCAGCATATTGCGTGGTGCAAGTTCAGTCACTTCAGTATATAGCTAGTGGTTCAGTGGAGTGGTTCATATCGTGGTGCAGCAGTCCATTGTTGTAGCAGTTCAGTATATTGCATGGTGGTGCAGTGGTTCAGTATATTGCGTGGTGCAGCAGTTCAGGCGTGGTGCCCAGGTTTAGTATATAGCGGTGCAGTGGTTCAGTATATTGCGTGGCGCATTCAGTATATTGCAGTGGTGCAGCAGTTCAGTATATTGCATGGTGTTATTGCGTGTGCAGTGGTTCAGTAGTAAATTGCATGGTGCAGTGGTTCAGTATATTGCGTGGTGCAGTGGTTCAGTATATTGCGGTGGTGCAGTGGTTCAGTATATTGCGGTTCAGTGGTGCAGTGGTTCAGTATATTGCATGGTGCAGTGGTTCAGTATATTGCATGGTGCAGTGGTTCAGTATATTGCATGGTGCAGCGGTTCAGTATATTGCATGGCGCAGCGGTTCAGTATATTGCACGGCGCAGCGGTTCAGTATATTGCAGTGCAGTGGTTCAGTATATTGCATGGTGCAGTGGTTCAGTATATTGCGTGGTGCAGTGGTTCAGTATATTGCATGGCGCAGCGGTTCAGCATATTGCGTGGTGCAGCAGTTCAGTATATTGCATGGTGTTGCAGTTAAGTAAATTGCATGGTGCAGTGGTTCAGTATATTGCGTGGTGCAGTGGTTCAGTATATTGCGTGGTGCAGTGGTTCAGTATATTGCGTGGTGCAGTGGTTCAGTATATTGCGTGGTGCAGTGGTTCAGTATATTGCATGGTGCAGTGGTTCAGTATATTGCATGGTGCAGTGGTTCAGTATATTGCGTGGTGCATCGGTTCAGTATATTGTGGTGCAGTTCAGTATATTGCATGGTGCAGTGGTTCAGTAGTATATTGCATATATTGCATGGTGCAGGTGCAGTGGTTCAGTATATTGCATGGTGCAGTGGTTCAGTATATTGCATGGTGCAGTGGTTCAGTATATTGCGTGGTGCAGTGGTTCAGTATATTGCATGGTGCAGTGGTTCAGTATATTGCATGGTGCAGTGGTTCAGTATATTGCATGGTGCAGTGGTTCAGTATATTGCGTGGTGCAGTGGTTCAGTATATTGCGTGGTGCAGCGGTTCAGTATATTGCGTGGTGCAGCGGTTCAGTATATTGCGTGGTGCAGTGGTTCAGTATATTGCATGGTGCAGTGGTTCAGTATATTGCATGGTGCAGTGGTTCAGTATATTGCATGGTGCAGTGGTTCAGTATATAGCGTGGTGCAGCGGTTCAGTATATTGCGTGGTGCAGCGGTTCAGTATATTGCGTGGTGCAGCGGTTCAGTATATTGCGTGGCGCAGCGGTACGATTCCCAAACTATTATTTTTGGGTCTGATTGACTGCAACCCTTGGTGATATTATGTGAACATTGTTCATTAAGACATTTGTGTAGTATTGTGAAATTGGGCTTTGATTAGTGGGATGGGCTAAACGGTTTGGTACAGTGGCAGAAAATGGTCTAGGTGGGAACACTTACATGCCTTTGGAAAGGATTCACACCCTTTGACTTTTCCCACATTTTGTTATTGTTACAGCTTGAATTTTAACATGGGTTAAATTGAGATTTTGTGTCACTGATCTACACACAATACCCCATAATGTCAAAGTGAAATGTCGTTTTTAGAATAAGTATTCAACCCGTTTCGTTATGGCATGCCTAAACAAGTTCAGGAGTAAAGATTTGCTTAATAAGTCACGTAATAAGTTGCATGGAGTTACTCTGTGCAATAATGGTGTTTTAACATGATTTAAAAAAAATGACTAGCTCATCTCTGTATCCCACACATACAATTATCTGTAAGGTCCTTCATTCAAGCAGGGAATTTCAAACACAGAACCATAAAGACGAGGGAGGTTTTCCATTTCCTCGCAAAGAAGGGCACCTATTGGTAGATAATTAAAATAAAAAGCCAACCATGAATGTCCCTTCAAGCATGCTGAAGTTATCAATTGCGCTTTGGATGGTGTATCAATACACCCAGTCACTACAAAGACGCAGGCGTCCTTCCTTACTCAGTTGCCGGATACTGTAGGAAGGTAACAGGGATTTCACCATGAGGCCAATGGTGATAATTTGGTGATAACAGAGTTTTAAAGAGTTTAATAGCTGGGATAGGAGAAAACTGAGGATGGATCAACAACATTTTGGTTACTCGACAATACTAGCCTAATGACAGAGTGAAAAGAAGGAAGCATGTACAGAATATAAATATTTCAAAACATGGATCCTGTTTGCGATAAGGTACTAAAGTAAAACTGCAAGAAATGTGGCAAAGACATGAACTGTGTGTTATGTGTTATGTGTTTGGGGCAAAAGTGTTATGTTTGGGGCAAATCCAACACAACACTGAGTTACAATCTACATATTTTCAAGCATGGTGGTGGTTGCATCATGTTATGGGTATGCTTGTCATCGGCAAGGACTAAGGAGTTTTTTAGGATAAAAATACATTTAATATAGCTAAGCAAAGGCAATATCCTAAAGGAAAACCTGGTTCAGTCTGCTTTCCACCAGACAGTGGGAGAAAAATTCACCTTTCAGCAGGGCAATAGACAGTGGGAGACAAATTCACCTTTCAGCAGGGCAATAACCTAAAACACAAGGCCAAATATACTTTGTAGTTACTTACCAAGACAACATTGAATATTTCTGAGTGGCCAAGTTACAGTTTTGACTTAAATCAGCTTGAAAATCTATGGCAAGACTTGAAAATGGCTGTCTAGCAATGATCAACAACCAGAGCTTGAAGTTTTGCAAAAAGTCTCTCTGAGACTTACCCGAAATCACCCACAGCTGTAATCGTTGCCAAAGGTGATTCTAACATGTATTGACTCAAGGGGGTTGAATATGTATCTATGTATTTATTTCTTCTTCCACTTTCACATTTGATCATTGACAAAAGAAAAGGGACAATAAAATTAATTTTAATTCCACAAAATGTGTAAAAAGTCAAAAGGGTGTGAATACTTTCTGAATGAACTGTATAATACCAGACATATGGTGCATCATCTATATGGTACATACAGTAACCCATATCATATATAACATGATCTCAACATTTTTCTGTGTACAGGGCCCTGCGTGCCCCCCCAAAAAACACTCTATATTCCCTATATAGTGCACTATTTTTGACCAGCCCCCATGGGACCCCTGTGGGCCCTGGTTAAAAGTAGTGCACTATATAGGGAATACGGTGTCATTTGGGACGGAACCCAAGACTCATTCGTGGGTGTACTGTACGTTATACTGTACGTTCTACTGTATTTAACACAGAAGTGTACCGTTTCTGATGAATATAGGATGTGATTGTGTAGACAATGGTGGTTGTGTCGTGTCAGAAGTTTGTTGTGTTGTTCAATTCCTCAGAAAAATGACGTCAAGTGTTCCAGCCACATTAGTCCACACTACAATGAGATTTGTGTAGCAGGCGTCAGGCGATGCCATGAGAACATGAGGGATAACATGTGGCCTAGCAGAATAAGTGTACATTTGTCTCGTATTCAAAAAGTTACAAAACAGGATTCTCCGTTTTCTGCCTGTCTTTATGGACTGAATGAAAAGTCTTCGTTATATCTACAACCATTTTTAAGCTATTACAGTAACATTGCTGTGGTCATAATAATTTCTCCTCAGTCAGTCAGTCAGTTGGGTATTCCTTGGCTTTCTCCTCAGTCAGACAGTCAGTTGGGTATTCCTTGGCTTTCTCCTCAGTCAGACAGTCAGTTGGGTATTCCTTGGCTTTCTCCTCAGTCAGACAGTCAGTTGGGTATTCCTTGGCTTTCTCCTCAGTCAGACAGTCAGTCAGACAGTCAGTTGGGTATTCCTTGGCTTTCTCCTCAGTCAGACAGTCAGTCAGACAGTCAGTTGGGTATTCCTTGGCTTTCTCCTCAGTCAGTCAGTTGGGTATTCCTTGGCTTTCTCCTCTGTCAGACAGTCAGTCAGTTGGGTATTCCTTGGCTTTCTCCTCAGACAGTCAGTCAGCCAGACAGTCAGTTGGGTATTCCTTGGCTTTCTCCTCAGTCAGACAGTCAGTCAGACAATCAGTTGGGTATTCATTGGCTTTCTCCTCAGTCAGACAGTCAGTCAGACAGTCAGTTGGGTATTCTTTGGCTTTCTCCTCAGTCAGACAGTCAGTTGGGTATTCCTTGGCTTTCTCCTCAGTCAGACAGTCAGTCAGACAGTCAGTCAGACAGTCAGTTGGGTATTCCTTGGCTTTCTCCTCAGTCAGACAGTCAGTTGGGTATTCCTTGGCTTTCTCCTCAGTCAGACAGTCAGTTGGGTATTCCTTGGCTTTCTCCTCAGTCAGACAGTCAATCAGTTGGGTATTCCTTGGCTTTCTCCTCAGTCAGACAGTCAGTCAGTTGGGTATTCCTTGGCTTTCTCCTCAGTCGGACAGTCAGTCAGTTGGGTATTCCTTGGCTTTCTCCTCAGTCGGACAGTCCGTCAGTTGGGTATTCCTGGCTTTCTCCTCAGTCAGACAGTCAGTCAGTTGGGTATTCCTTGGCTTTCTCCTCAGTCAGACAGTCAGTCAGTTGGGTATTCCTTGGCTTTCTCCTCAGTCAGACAGTCAGTCAGACAGTCAGTTGGGTATTCCTTGGCTTTCGCCAAAGCAGCAGGGTCATTTCAGTCCACCCAAAAGCTGGGTAACTGGCACAGTTGGCACATGCTTGTTTTAAGGAAGGAGAGAGAAAGGGGAAGCAGCCAGCTCTGCTCTCCCTCCCTCTACATGGTTACGTGTGTCTCAGTAAGAGCAATGGTGCTAGTAATGCCAAGGTCGCAAGTTCGATACCCGCTGGGATCACAAATCCCCAAAATGTCTGTACTCACTTTACTGTAAGTCACTTTGAATAATTATCAAGTGTCTGCTAAATGACATATATTAGGAACAGGAAGCCAACCCTGTCCTCCCTCCATCTACATGATTCCAGGCTTAATGAAGGAGAGTATGGTAATGTCCCCCAGCTAGCATACTGCTCCCGTAGTGATTGTTAAGGCATGGTGATTGCCCTATGGTTATTTTGCATACGAACTTCCAAGGAACCAAATGTGCTAGCTGGGGTGAAACTACCTTCTAGACGACGCCATTGTTGTTGCTGTTCTTTAGGACAGGAAGCTCAGGGCAGAAGCAGCCGTTAGTCTTCCGGCTGGTGTCTACATCTCGGGCCTCGCGTCTCCTCTTTCTGCTCTGCCACCTCCTCGCCACGGGCTCCAGGAAGAGAGAGACAGAGGAGAGCAGGTAACACACCCCCGCTAGGTAGAAGGAGCAGTCGTAGGTCTGTGTGTAGTCATACAGGAAACCTAGAGGATGGAAGACAAAGGGAAGACAAGTCATTCAATGAAAAGAGAGAAATGGACATCCACATTAAAAGGACAGAAGACACCACCGCGAAGGGAGGAGGCCAATAACATCACTCCTCAATGAGAGAAACAACGGACACAGAAGAATCATTACTCCTCAATATTCAACAGCCTGCTCCTAAATATACAACAGCCTTTGGCCTGCTCCTCAATATACAACAGCCTTTGGCCTGCTCCTCAATATATAACAGCCTTTGGCCTGCTCCTCAATATACAACACATACTGTGGCCTGCTCCTCAATATATAACAGCCTTTGGCCTGCTCCTCAATATACAACAGCCTGCTCCTCAATATACAACATACTGTGGCCTGCTCCTCAATATACAACAGCCTTTGGCCTGCTCCTCAATATACAACAGCCTGCTCCTCAATATACAACAGCCTGCTCCTCAATATACAACATACTGTGGCCTGCTCCTCAATATACAACAGCCTTTGGCCTGCTCCTCAATATACAACATACCTCAATATACAACAGCCTTTGGCCTGCTCCTCAATATACAGCAGCCTGCTCCTCAATATACAACATACTGTGGCCTGCTCCTCAATATACAACAGCCTGCTCCTCAATATACAACAGCCTACTCCTCAATATACAACAGCCTTTGGCCTGCTCCTCAATATACAACAGCCTATACAACAGCCTTTGGCCTGCTCCTCAATATACAACAGCCTGCTCCTCAATATACAACAGCCTGCTCCTCAATATACAACAGCCTGCTCCTCAATATACAACAGCCTGCTCCTCAATATACAACAGCCTGTGGCCTGCTCTTCAATATACAATAGCCTGCTCCTCAATATACAACATACTGTGGCCTGCTCCTCAATATACAACACATACTGTGGCCTGCTCCTCAATATACAACACATACTGTGGCCTGCTCCTCAATATACAACATACTGTGGCCTGCTCCTCAATATACAACACATACTGTGGCCTGCTCCTCAATATACAACATACTGTGGCCTGCTCCTCAATATACAACACATACTGTGGCCTGCTCCTCAATATACAACACATACTGTGGCCTGCTCCTCAATATACAACACATAATCCTCATTTTAGATTATTTTTTTACAAACACATTAATAACGTCAGCAATACCAGAGAGAAATTGACATCCCCCGACACCACACGTTATAATGAAAGAAGACACCACAGCAAAGGGAGCACGTTAGTAACGTCATTCAATAACAGCATACTACTCACATTTTATTTATTTATTTTTTATTTTTTTACCTTTATTTAACCAGGCAAGTCAGTTAAGGACATATTCTTATTTTCAATGACGGCCTGGGAACAGTGGGTTAACTGCCTGTTCAGGGGCAGAACGACAGATTGTCAGCTCGGGGGTTTGAACTCACAACCTTCCGGTTACTAGTCCAACGCTCTAACCACTAGGCTACGCTGCTGCCCCACATGACGATATATGTCAGAGTTAACGGCACTCTTTTAATCATTATGCCAACTGAACAATACATGGGGGGGTTCTAAACCACTGAAATACATTCTACACGAGGCTACTCTAAATTTAAGGACCCACGATATAATCTAAAAGTGGTGGTAATATCTGAATGGAACAGATGGAGACATGGTACATCACGTCCTGAATAAGTAAGCTCTATTTTTGGCCATGTTAGATCTGTAGTTCATCGTTATGGCTCTTCAGGTTACCAGCCTGAAGGGAAGAGAACAGCTAGGGCTAGCCCATTCCAGCAGGAATTGGATAGATAACACACAGTCTGTATATATGTTTGTTTACCCCTAAGCAAGTCAGTTAAGAACAAATTATTATTTACAATGAAGACTACCCCGGCCAAACCCTCCCCTAAATCCGGACGACGTTGGGCCAATTGTGCGCCGCCCTATGGGACTCCCGATCACGGCCGGTTGTGATACATCCCAGGATCGAACCAGGGTCTGTAGTGACACATCTAGCATTGAGATACAGTGCCTTAGACCGCTGCGCCACGTCATATAAAGCTGGAGGGGGAGGGGGAACGCTAACACAGCTAACATAGCTAGCTGGTCGTGGGGAGGGAAGGGGGGGGTGCCAGGTCATGGTGCCAGGTCATGGTGAGTTGAATTCATCCTGCAGGACTAGCAGCATGAATGGCAAACACAGCAGCATGCTATTTCCGGACCCCAATGACCCTGGAATGCAGATCTCCTCTCAGACCCTGGAATACAGATCCCCTCTCAGTTCTCAGGACAGCCTGACAAAGTGGGAGACCCTCCCACCTCTCCCACCAAACCAACCCCCCCTTCTCTCTGTGTCAATCGTGTCGTCGTAACTTCCTGTGTAGTTTTTATTATTACTTTAATGTTTTATTATACTTTCTATTACTATCTATATTATTAACACTGCATTATTGGGGAAAAAGCTCTGGAGTTAAGAAATTCACTGTACTGTTTTACACAAGTTGTATCCTGTGTACGTGGCGAATATATTTTGAAACTTGGAAGTTCAAATAGTACCTCAAATCAAATCAAATATTATTTGTCCCATGCAGACCTTACCGTGAAATGCTTGCTTACAAGCCCCTTACCCCTCTCCTACAGATTGAAGTCAAAAGTCAGCAGTTAGGGGAATGCAGTGTTTTTTTCTTCTTCTGGAAATAGGAACACCAGTGTTCATAGATCACAGTTCAAAGATGTGAAGGTGTTTTGAACTTATTTTAGTTTGCCATATATATCTAGTAGACTAAATGAATTGTAAAAATGAAGCTGGTTGAGAGAATGCCAAGAGTGTGCAAAGCTGTCATCAAGGCAAAAGGGTGGCTACTTTGAAGAATCTCAAATATAATGATTTGTTTAACACTTTTTTGGTTACTACATGATTGCATATGTGTTATTTCATAGTTTTGATGTCTTCACTATTATTCTACAATGTAGAAAATAGTACAAATAAAATCACTTTTGACTTTTGTTATTGTACATTTAGACTAGTTTAGATGATGAAATACCAGTTTATCAATGGCAGCGAAAGAGAGGAAAGCCCTTCTTAGATAATGTCTTGGCTGGTGTGGGCATTGCGTAACCCAGAACAACCTACTAACATGGGCTCATATTCACAAAGCATCTCAGAGTAAGAGTGCTGATCTAGTTGAGTTTATTTAGATCATAATCAATAAGATTAATAATAAATATAATAATAATATATGCCATTTAGCTGACGCTTTTATTCAAAGCGACTTACAGTCATGTGTGCATACATTCTACATATGGGTGGTCCCGGGAATCGAACCCACTATCCTGGCGTTACAAGCGCCATGCTCTACCAACTGAGCCACAGAAGGACCATGGATAGAGGGGACCTGATCCTAGATCAACACTCCTACTCACGAATACGGGCCCTTAGGTGTAAACGTGACCTTTTTTTAATTTTTTTAGAACATTTGAAGCACAAACTTGTTCTGGCGATTGAAAACAGATTGTAAACCCAAACAAATGGCCAATGTGAACAGTCAAAACAGTCTGGACTGAAATCAAGTAAGACTTAGCTGGCCTTACAACCCACATGAAAATATACTACAGGGGTCTTCTCTGGGTCTGGGTCTTCTTTTTTAATGTGGGAGGGTTTTAAACCATGTTAGTCAGTCTTCTTTCCCCCCAGTATTTCTAATTTCTAAGAGGGGGTGTGGTATATGCACAATATACCACGGCTAAGGGCTGGGTCCAGGCACTCTGTGTTGCGTCGTGCATAAGAACAGTCCTTAGATGTGGTATATTGGCCATATACCACACCCCCTTGGGTCTTATTGCTTAAGTATACTACAGTAAATATGACTTTAGTCTGCAAAAACACTACAGTGTTTTATAGTATTTTTTTCATGCGGGAAAAATGAAATGAACACAACTTTGTTTTTAAAAACTTTTTACCCCTAATTCTCCCCAATTTGTAGTTACAACTACCCGTATGGAGAGATATGCGTCCTCTGAAACACGATCCAACCAAGCCGCACTGCTTCTTGACACAATCCCTGCTTAACCCGGGAGAGGACAACAACAACAACGTGTCGGAGTAAACACACCGGCGACCGTGTTATGCATCCGGTCCACCACAGGAGTCGCAAGAGCGCGATGGGACAGAGACATCCCTGCCGGCCAAACACTCCCTTAACTCAGACAATGCTGGGCCAATTGTGCGCTGCCCTCAGGGTCTCCCGGTCGTGGCTGGATGCAACAGAACCTGGACTCGAACCAGGATTTCTAGTGACACAGCTAGCAACTGCGATGCAGTGCCTTAGACCACTGCGCCACTCGGGAGGCCCGACAATGTTATTCTATGGCTTAGCTTGCCTAGAAGGGCTGATCGCTATGCATTTCTGTCAATCAACCCACAAACGGCTAACTATAGGTTGATTTTCACCTGGCTGTTTCTGTTTTCGAAACATGAACACACATGTTAGCTAATCTACTCAAACTTCACCAGTTAGTTAAGAACAGCTGTGGTCACACACACACACACACACGCACGTACACACACACGCACGCACGCACGTACACACACACACACACACACACACACACACACACACACACACACACACACACACACACACACACACACACACACACACACACACACACACACACACACACTACAAGTGAGAAAAATAAATCACTCATCTGTCATTGTGTGTGTGTGTGTGTGTGTGTG
This sequence comes from Oncorhynchus keta, assembly GCF_023373465.1. Taxonomy (NCBI): domain Eukaryota; kingdom Metazoa; phylum Chordata; class Actinopteri; order Salmoniformes; family Salmonidae; genus Oncorhynchus; species Oncorhynchus keta. The sequence continues at coordinate 8,139,213 of NC_068447.1, forward strand.
TGTGTGTGTGTGTGTGTGTGTGTGTGTGTGTGTGTGTGTGTGTGTGTGTGTGTGCGCGCATGTGCATGCATGCAATGCGTGTGTTTCAAGTTCCACGTTTTTATTGTCACGTGCACACGTGTCTTTCTTGTGTGTAACACTCCCTCACCTGCGAGAGGAGGTCCTGTCAGACAGCCGAGGCCTACGAAGAACATAGAAAATCCCATGGAGTTGTTGAGTTTCTCTTGCCCTACCAGATCCACCTGAGGAAAGAATTAACAAAGAAACATTACACCACCAGTCAAAAACGAACTAGTGTTTGTTACCAAACTATCTAGGTAGGAACACAAACCCAGGTTTAGTACAGTGCCTTCAGAAAGTATTCACACTCCTTGACATCATCCACATTTTGTTGTGTTACAGACTGAATTTAAAATGGATTCATTTGAAATTGTGTCTCACTGGTCTACACACAATACCCTATAATGTCAAAGCGGAATTATTTTTATAGACATGTTTAGAATTTTTAGAATTTTTTTTAAATGAAAAGCTTAAATGTCTTGACTCAATAAGTATTCAGCCCCTTTGTTATGGCCTAAATAAGTTCAGACATTTAACATTTACATTTAAGTCATTTAGCAGACGCTCTTATCCAGAGCGACTTACAAATTGGTGCATTCACCTTATGACATCCAGTGGAACAGTCACTTTACAATAGTGCATCTAAATCTTAAAAGGGGGGTGAGAAGGATTACTTATCCTATCCTAGGTATTCCTTAAAGAGGTGGGGTTTCAGGTGTCTCCGGAAGGTGGGGATTGACTCAGCAGGTAAAACAATTATAAAAACAAGTCACATAATAAGTGGCATGGACTCACTCTGTATGCAATAATAGTGTTACTGAGTGGCCGAGTTACAATTGTGACTTAAATCAGCTTGAAAACCTATGGCAAGAAATGGCTGTCTAGCAATGATCAACAATCAACTTGACAGAGCTTGAACATTTAAAAAAATTTAAAAAAAGAAATTGGGCAAATATTGTACAATCCAGGTGTGCAAAGCTCTTAGAGACTTACCCAGAAAGACTCACAGCTGTAATCACTACCAAAGTGTGATTCTAACATGTATTGACTCAGAGGTATGAATTCGAAATTCACACAACCAAGGGTTCAGTTCTTATAGCCCTGGTGTGTTATGGTGACGCCTAGTGGTGTAGTTTGGCTGACTTTGAGTGCAGCGACTAATCATTCTCAAATTCATTAGAGGCTAATCCATTGAGTCTATATAACAAATCTGGAATCAATCTGCTTTATAGTTCACGAGAACAACATTTTGAAAGTATTTTTAGCATTAGCACACGTGCTAACTTGCATCTAAAATGTACAATAACGGACATTTATTTTAATGCAGCAACCATTTTTCCCATTAGAGTCTAAATGCTAAACTTGGAGTGAATCTGACACATGGTTCATGAGGAGGAGATGATTGTAGATGATTTTGAGCGTTAGCGTTACACGAATGTTGTTAATAGTTTCCTTGTTTTTTGAGATATCTTAACGAAATGCAGTGTGGGTCATATTTGGGACATCCATGATAGCGACGACAAGTGTCAAGTTGATAGGCCACTGTGGAGTGGATTTACAGTGGTTTAAATGGACATGTAATATCCTCTTTTAAACAATCCCTTAGCTTTTTTCAAAGTAAGTTGAGACATGTACAATGGTATCTTTGGTGTCTTTCCACATTTGGGATCTTTGATATCTTTCCACATTTGTTGTCATTTGGTCCTATGGTTAGTGAGAAGAAGGTATTTTAAGTATTTTTGAGCATTTTTGTGCTCATGTATGTGCTCATTAGTATCTACAGGTATAGTGTGGTCTTCTTTCGAAAGCATCAATGTTATTTTATCAAACTCTTTAGGGATAATTATGATGAGTCCAAATACCACTTTTGGCTTGAATCTGACTTTTAGTCCATGAGAAGATGATTTTTGATGATTATTTTAAGCATTAGCGTTACATAGTCTAAAAAGTTAATGGTTAATAGTTTGCTTATTTTTAAGACATCAATGCCAAACTTAACATGGTTCCCAGCAAGCACACTTGGTTCCATTGGTTCTGGGAATGAAGCCATAAGTTTCCTGATCGGTAAAACTGAAAGTCTTTCAAACGTTCTTAGAACGGATGTGAAAATTTAGCCTGTTCTAGGAACGTACATTTTTAAATTGCAGGGAGGTTCTGAGAACATTTTACTATGGTTCCCTGAAAGGTTTTATTAACGTTCTGAGAATGGAAATTCTAGGTTGTTTGAAGGTAATTAAATAACATTCTGAGAACATGTTGCAGTAAGACTTTTAATAACACTGCTAGTTTGGGTTAACTCTTTTGGACTCCAAGCATAGGCCACATGGAAATGACCTTGCTTGGGCATTAATAATGCAAACACATTTATTTTGTATTGTGACACACATCAGTGAGATTTGAACCTATGATGTTCTGTTCTTTATCCATGGAATTAGTCCACCACGCCAACAGGATGAAGCTAGGAGACCATGTTTCTTTTAACTCAAACAAAACTGTTCATTTTAGTATTCTCAAACAGACCCCATTTAAAAAGAAACAAGCACTCATTAAGATCAGGTGTGGCCAATTAGTGGGCATCGCCAACACACCTGAACACACTTAACAAGATGGAGGAAAGAGAGAGCTTTGTTGACGCTGAGAACGGAATTTATGTTTCAGAATAACATTCTTAGAATGTTCTTTGAACATTACTAATGTGTTCTTGTTGTTTAACAAGATGGAGGAAAGAGAGAGCTTTGTTGACGCTGAGAACGGAATTTATGTTTCAGAATAACATTCTTAGAATGTTCTTTGAACATTACTAATGTGTTCTTGTTGTTTAACAAGATGGAGGAAAGAGAGAGCTTTGTTGACGCTGAGAACGGAATTTATGTTTCAGAATAACATTCTTAGAATGTTCTTTGAACATTACTAATGTGTTCTTGTTGTTTTAATGGAAAGTTTTCTTAATCTTCTGTGAACCCGACTTTAACCCTTTCCAGCCGTCCATAAAAGAATAGGAAATATGTTTCTGATGGTTGTCACGTCAATATATCTGTGATAAAAATAACTTTTTTTTCTCATAAAATCTCCTTTCGATAGGTTACGATATCTGCATTAATAATATATGATTGGTTTATGGGTTAAGAGGCAGGAATTAGGCTCTCTCTCAAAAGGAAAAACTCAACATGAAAATGGCTCATTTGATACTGCTGCCAGAGGGACGCACCTCTCCCTTTCTCAATCTGACAGGTTGTAACAAAATGTGGCAAGGCCATCATTCAGATTTGGACAACAATAAGGTAAATAAACTGTATAATAAATATTTATGTTGGTAATGATAATATTTACATCTTAGAGTATTTGTTCTGAAAGACAAGATGACTCTGTGAAATGACATTTTGACGCCTGGTGACCTAACTAGCTATCACACTGAGTAGACTTGAAAAGTAGAATCAGCTTGAAAGTGAGTTGACCATTTCTAAAGTAAAAATTAATATCATCTGATCAATGACATCGATATGTTTTTAAGTACATGAAAAGCTTTGAATCGGAAATGTAGTGTTGGCTATCTAGCAAGATTGCTTGCTAACTAGGATGGCTAGTTAGCCTGTGTTGGTCAAGTCAGTCACCCAAGACGGAGCAAGGTAGCCTACTTCATTTAACTCGTCTTGTCTTTTTGATGTTACAATTTTCTTTGATAACTGTACAAAATAAAATGTATTTGTCATTAGATATTAGAGCTAAAAAAAAGTGACTGGCTAATGGTGAAGGAAAATTGGATGGCTATATTTTACTAGCTAAACCTTTATGTATAATAGCTTATAAATAATGACATTGTGGTGGTCAGCTTGGTAACTAAATGTTCCTGGTCTAGCTGGTTTGCTACTTAAAGGCATAAATTGGTCCTAATATTTCAGTTATGGACTATCATATATGCAATTATATGTTTTCTCAAATGTGACTCATTTCAGGAAACTAGGTGTATGTCGCAAGTCACTACTTCACAGGAGAGGCACTTGAATGTAAAATAAATGTTTTATCAAAATGCGTTTTTTTTGGGCAGAAATGCCTTCTGGAACATGTGAACTTTCATGTGCTTTAATAACTAATGTGTATTCCATCCGTAAATATTTATTAAATTGTTAAATTGCGAGCCTAGTTGGTTTAGCCATGAAAGAAAGACAGGAACCTTCCAGCTAGCTATGATTGGCTGTGATAATGGATAGGCTGGATATGCCGGAAGATGAGTTTGGATTGGTCTGTCATGTAGCATGCTTCTGTCTATAACGTGAGCTGCATTGAGAACCACAAGTTTTGCTACTTTTCTCAACAACATTGATGCCCTGAATTTAGCAGGCGGTTGAAGTGGAAAAATCAGTTGGAAAAAGTGGCGGGCTACTTTCTGCACATTCCACGGTCAGTGTGAACCGGAGTGACTTGACACAACGCTGGCCAAAACCAAATGAAGTTAAATGGTCCCAGTCTGCCGTGAAGCATTCATCCATGTATACCGGTAACCGTCTAGTTACATTTTCAGATATTATACGTTAAACAATTTGTCAGAAAGTAATTTTCATTGCAAGCTAAAGTATAACGTTCACTAGCTAGCAAACTTTAGCTTGCTGGCTTGCTAGCAAACGTTACATGTACAATCTGTGAAGTAATATTATTAGAATCAGAAATCCATTTGAATTGCTACTTATAGCCTAATGTTAGCTAGCTAGCTAACATTAGACCTAGTTGGTTAGCTTTTTAGCTACCTGGAGATTCATACTACAGCTATGACAATGTTTGTATTGGTAGTAGTATGAGTTGGGATTATGCCAGTTCGTTGTTTAGATATCTAGCTAGCTACATATGTAAACAAAAGACTTCACTTTGCGAGTTGAGTTAGCCAGGTGTGTCTGGGGGTGAATAAGACCATCTATTGTATTTTCACTGACGTGTGTACATGTCTAGACAATAGTGACCCATCTACTTAGCTAGATGTGGCTGTGGGGTGGTTATAGCATTTCCTTCACATTACCCTTCAATTTAGACAAGTGTGTTAGGTAAGCGTCATCTAATAATTACAATTTTTATCTGGACACTTTCTTTTTTTGATATTGCTACTTTGGAAGTAACCATTTCAAAGTCAGATTAAGATATAAGCCAAGTATATTTTTACCTGGAGTTTTAAAGTTTTAAAGAATTCCTCATGAAGTTGGTTGAGAAAATACCAAGAGTGTGCTGTCATCCAGGCAAAGGGTGGCTACTTTGAAGAATCTAAAATCTATTTTGATTTGTTTAACACTTTTTTGCTTACTACACGATTCCATATGAGTTATTTCATAGTTTTGATATCTTCACTATTATTCTACAATGTAGAAAATAGTAAAAAATAAAGAAAACCCCTTGAATGAGTAGGTGAGTCCAAACTCTTGACTGGTACTGTGTACTTAGATATCTCTCGCCTTGAATCTAAGTCTTTCTGTTCGTGCTCCACGTCCCTGTAAGCGTAAACGCTCTGTCTTGCCTGATAGCATGTTTCAGTCGTATGATGTTGATTACACCGGCACCGGAATCCATCCCTTTCAGGCCTGAACGTCCAGTTGGTTTAGATCTTGGCAGGGTACGTCAGGCAATCCTGTCAACCACTCAGGAAAGACTTAAAGGAGATAGACTTCTATGTAATGTTTGTCACACAGGCATTGGAGGGAGAGGTTTGTGGGTTCATAATCCAGGTTGGGGTATTGTTTTGAAGTGCCCTTCCTATGGTGATTCCCTCTGAGCGTGGCTAGAGGTTACACCTACAGAATTCGACCTGTTTCTTGGACTACTCATTTACACGGGATTTACCGAACTGCCTGACCTTCATTGATACTGGGGTACAAAGTCTTCTCGGGGTTCTTGGACTAGATCTTTCATGTTGCTTAATCACTTCAAAGCTCTGTTGGCTTCTTTACACGTTGTGGATCCTGCCACTGAGGATAATACAGATAGGGTTTGAAAACTGCAGTACTCACTGCACCACCTGATAACAGACTTGTAAAAAGCTCTATCAGCCAAACCAACACATAGCCATTGATGAACACATGGTCAAATCCAAAGGGGCAATCAGGATTCAAGCAGTATATGAAACGGAGGACAAGGTGGGGATTAAGATGATGTTTTGCTTCATCTGACACAGGCTACACTTAGACGTCAAAGTTTAAACCAGCAGACGGGATGGTCGTGTGGTTGAGGAATTAGACATATGAAAACCAAGGTTAAAAAGGTTGGTTCGACAAATTTTATGCATCGTAAGTAGTCAGAGATCAGGGGTCCAATGCATTTGGGACTTGTACGGTAAACTGGAAACAGTTGCCTGATGCATTTAAGTACTTTAAAAAGTGGGAGCGTCAAACCGAGGGGTGGAGATATGTGTTGGTGTAGGATAGTGGGCAATGTATCGGCTATACAGTGGAGAGACACACATACTGTTGCTTGCCATTCCAATTTTCACAATGTAAATGATTCCACTCCAGTAACAAGGCTAGTCCAACAAGATGGTGTCTGGAATAGGGAAATGGTCCACCAGTCTGCTGGAATCCACAATTACAATCGACAGATGGATGGGGTTGACAAGTCTAACCACGAGGCTACCCTGCCGCCCCAGATGGGTGGGGTTGACAAGTCTAACCACGAGGCTACCCTGCCGCCCCAGATGGGTGGGGTTGACAAGTCTAACCACGAGGCTACCCTGCCGCCCCAGATGGGTGGGGTTGACAAGTCTAACCACTAGGCTACCCTGCCGCCCCAGATGGGTGGGGTTGACAAGTCTAACCACGAGGCTACCCTGCCGCCCCAGATGGGTGGGGTTGACAAGTCTAACCACTAGGCTACCCTGCCGCCCCAGATGGGTGGGGTTGACAAGTCTAACCACGAGGCTACCCTGCCGCCCCAGATGGGTGGGGTTGACAAGTCTAACCACGAGGCTACCCTGCCGCCCCAGATGGGTGGGGTTGACAAGTCTAACCACGAGGCTACCCTGCCGCCCCAGATGGGTGGGGTTGACAAGTCTAACCACTAGGCTACCCTGCCGCCCCAGATGGGTGGGGTTGACAAGTCTAACCACGAGGCTACCCTGCCGCCCCAGATGGGTGGGGTTGACAAGTCTAACCACGAGGCTACCCTGCCGCCCCAGATGGATGGGGTTGACAAGTCTAACCACGAGGCTACACTGCCGCCCCAGATGGGTGGGGTTGACAAGTCTAACCACTAGGCTACCCTGCCGCCCCAGATGGGTGGGGTTGACAAGTCTAACCACGAGGCTACCCTGCCGCCCCAGATGGGTGGGGTTGACAAGTCTAACCACGAGGCTACCCTGCCGCCCCAGATGGGTGGGGTTGACAAGTCTAACCACGAGGCTACCCTGCCGCCCCAGATGGGTGGGGTTGACAAGTCTAACCACGAGGCTACCCTGCCGCCCCAGATGGGTGGGGTTGACAAGTCTAACCACGAGGCTACCCTGCCGCCCCAGATGGGTGGGGTTGACAAGTCTAACCACGAGGCTACCCTGCCGCCCCAGATGGGTGGGGTTGACAAGTCTAACCACGAGGCTACCCTGCCGCCCCAGATGGGTGGGGTTGACAAGTCTAACCACGAGGCTACCCTGCCGCCCCAGATGGGTGGGGTTGACAAGTCTAACCACGAGGCTACCCTGCCGCCCCAGATGGGTGGGGTTGACAAGTCTAACCACGAGGCTACCCTGCCGCCCCAGATGGGTGGGGTTGACAAGTCTAACCACGAGGCTACCCTGCCGCCCCAGATGGGTGGGGTTGACAAGTCTAACCACGAGGCTACCCTGCCGCCCCAGATGGGTGGGGTTGACAAGTCTAACCACGAGGCTACCCTGCCGCCCCAGATGGGTGGGGTTGACAAGTCTAACCACGAGGCTACCCTGCCGCCCCAGATGGGTGGGGTTGACAAGTCTAACCACGAGGCTACCCTGCCGCCCCAGATGGGTGGGGTTGACAAGTCTAACCACGAGGCTACCCTGCCACCCCAGATGGGTGGGGTTGACAAGTCTAACCACGAGGCTACCCTGCCGCCCCAGATGGGTGGGGTTGACAAGTCTAACCACGAGGCTACCCTGCCGCCCCAGATGGGTGGGGTTGACAAGTCTGATCCAGGTGATCAACTCCTACAATGTTTTGCAGAATACCCAGAAGTGGTGGATTTAATTATTATTATTATTATTTTTTAATCCCACTGTGTTGACATTACAGTTGTCAACCGTTACCTTTGGCAGTGTAATCAGGCAAGGAAAATCAGAAAACTGATTAGAAACAGATTAGATTCAGAGAACCTCACCGTCAGTTAGGTGGTATTTATATTAATGACAGGTATCCATCTTGTGACAGACCTTTGTCTGAGAAATTAGAACGAGTAAAGGGACTCAGATGTAGCACAGATGTTCACTAGTAATTTTGCCTCTCTTGCATGTGTAAGCGATGTGAAATGGCTAGCTAGTTAGCGGTGGTGCGCGCTAATAGTGTTTCAATCAGTGACGTCACTCGCTCTGAGACCTTGAAGTAGTTGTTCCCCTTGCTCTGCAAGGGCCGTGGCGTTTGTGGCGCGATGGGTAATGATGCTACGTGGGTGTCAGTTGTTGTTTTGTGCAGAGGATCCCTGGTTCGAGGCGAGGAGAGAGACAGAAGCTATCCTGCTACACACGTTTCCCTTTCCTGCATGTTTTCCCTTTATGTTGGTAATGATAATATTGGGCTCAGCGAAGTGGTATTAAATTGAGGGAATGAATCCGAGCTTCACGCCTGTGGAAGGCGGGGCTTCCAACAAGTCTTCCCATAGTATTTTGTACCTCATTTCCCTCCTTCAGGAAACAATAGTTATATTCATGACATTACATTCTCAGACTGGGAAGGCATAGATCAGCAAACAGTGAACAGATCCTTCAAAGATCCTGTTAAGAATGGTTGGTCAGCACTTTAAAAAAAAAACTGTCGGAAAACATTATCGCTATGGAACAAATGGTACTAGCAATTTCTCAAGAAATCGCTCATCTCCCCTGTATGGTTACTTTCTTTATCTTCATTGATTGGTGGGTGGTATCTAGGTCACCTTGAAAGAAAATAAGTACTTGCACGCTTTGCCAGTATCAACAGTAGATTATTAATTATTGACCTTGAATTGTCTCTCAGCTGAGACACTGCGTAAGTAAGTTCACAGCAGTGTGCAATCTTCTTAAATTATATAATCTAATTACCCAGTGAGAAGTCATAGAAAAGATGCAATTTTTAAAATATTATTAAATTGGAATTTCCGTGAATTGACTTAAGTTCTTCAAAACGACACCAACCCTGATGGACTGGTTCCTTACCAGGACGGGCAGTACCATGTAGCTCCCGCAGAACATGGACCCAAACACTGATATTGATATATTGTATGATTAGGCTTGTGTGTGTGTGTGTGTGTGTTGTTTTCTTACCAGGACAGGCAGTAGCAGTGCCATGTAACCGCCACAGAAGATGGCAAAGAAGACAGCGTAAACCATGAGCAGCATGTAGGTGTTAGCCAGTGGGGCAAACAGGTTGACCACTCCACACAGGATCAGGTAGGCCTTGTGATAGTGGTACTTATGGAACAGGTTCTTATCCGCTAGCCAACCAGAGCCTAGCTGGGCTATAGTCTCTGTGATACCTGGAGGGGGAAGGAGAGGGAGAGTGAGGGTGAAGGGGAAGGAGTGGGGGAGGGAGAGGGGGAGGGAGGGGGAGGAAGGAGAGGAAGAAGGAGAGGGAGAGTGAGGGTGAATGAGAGAGGGGGGAGTGGGGGAGGGAGAGGGGGGAGGGAGAGGGGGTAGGGGGAGGGAGGGGTGGAGGAAGGAGAGGAAGAAGGAGAGGGGGAAGGAGAGGGAGAGTGATGGTGAAGGAGAGGGGGGGAGTGGGGGAGGGAGAGGGGGTAGGGGGAGGGAGGGGTGGAGGAAGGAGAGGAAGAAGGAGAGGGGGAAGGAGAGGGAGAGTGATGGTGAAGGAGAGGGGGGGGGAGTGGGGAGGGAGAGGGGGTAGGGGGAGGAGGAAGGAGAGGGGACAAAGAAAGAGAAGGGGAGGGAGGGAGAAGGAGAGGGAGAAGGAGAGGGAGAGTGAGGGTGAAGGAGAGAGGGGGGGAGTGGGGGAGGGAGAGGGGGTAGGGGGAGGGAGGGGTGGAGGAAGGAGAGGAAGAAGGAGAGGGGGAAGGAGAGGTGGAGGAAGGAGAGGAAGAAGGAGAGGGGGAAGGAGAGGGAGAGTGAGGGTGAAGGAGAGGGGGGAGTGGGGGGGGGAGAGGGGGAGGGGGAGGGAGGGGTGGAGGAAGGAGAGGAAGAAGGAGAGGGAGAGTGAGGGTGAAGGAGAGGGGGGGTAGGGGGAAGGAGTGGGGAAGGGAGACGGGGGTAGGGGGAGGAGGAAGGAGAGGGGACAGAGAAAGAGAAGAAGGGGAGGGAGGGAGAAGGAGAGGAAGAAGGAGAAAGAGAGGGAGAGGAGAAACATCTGTATTAGTCTGTATCAAGACTATTGATGACTTTAATGATGATTTTATATAATGTTCTTTGTCGTCAACGGATCATTTCATTACTCATGTACCTGTCCTATTTAAAGGTGGGTGGGCTGTTGAGTGAGTAGTGCCTTTGTCCAGGTTTCAATCAATCAGTAAATCATTCAGAAAGAAAGCGAGAGACCAACCTCTATTAGAGAGAGAGAGGGAGGGAGAGTGACAGAGAGTGAGTGAGAGAGAGAGCGAGCGAGAGAGTACTGCAGCAGTCTTCAAACATGATGTGTGACATCTGTGACATCCTCCATCTCAGTCTCCTCCCACTCAGTCTCCCACAGAGTTCCCATCTGGAGTCCCGTGTTCCGTCTCGTGTTGGAGAGAATGTCCAGGAACACGTTCCATTTAGCAGGACACCACGTAGTGGAACACTCCGACAGAGAGCTATCTAGCCTGAGTGCCAGTCTGTTTGTGCTATTATTACAACTCCTTGTCACTCATTGTGATGTTTGGCTTTACTATGACAGCAATGGAGTAAACAAACTTCTCTTACGTGTAGAATAAAGAATGACAGTCACATCATTTCTATTTGTGATGTTTTTATCTGCAGGGTTCTATACTGTTTTCCTACTCAAGGTAAAGCAAGATACAGAGGTTAATAAGTGCAGTGGCTTATCATAAGCAACCGAGTGTTCCTTCATAATGCCCTTACAACCGCTGACAACAACAACAACAACTTACGACAACAACAGCTGACAACAGCTTACGCCAACGGCTGACGACAACCGCTGACGACAACAACAACAGCTTACGCCAACGGCTGAATGTGGTAGACAAATCAATAGATGACAGCAAAACAAATATCTAATGAGTAGATAAGATCTGCATCAACTACTGTATTCTTGATCATCTGTCACATCGCAGCTATTGATTATGTTTTGAATTCATTAGTTCTAGTGGCTGATAATAACTATGCATCTAGAATGGGTTAATACTAAATGGCAGCCTATTCCCTATTTTTTTTTATTTTAATTTTACCTTTATTTTACTGTCAGTGTTCTGCCATGGCCAGCAAAGAGCCCGGATCTCAATCCCATTGAGCACATCTGGGACCTGTTGGATCGGAGGGTGTGGGCTAGAGCCATTCCCCCCAGAAATGTCCGGGAACTTGCAGGTGCCTTGGTGGATAAGGGTGGGGTAACATCTCACAACAAGAACTGGCAAATCTGGTTCAGTCCACGAGGGGGAGGTGCACTGCAGTACTTAATGCAGCTGGTGGCCTCACCAGATACTGACTGTACTTTTGAGTTTTGAGTTTTGAGTTTTTGACTTTTGAGTTGTTGAATCTTGTTATATTCATACAAATATTTACACATTTTGTTTGCTGAAAATAAATGCAGTTGACAGTGACAGGACGTTTCTTTTTTTGCCGAGTTTAGTATATCATAGAACAAAACATGACTTCATAATTCATAAAGGTCATGTTAACTGACTAATAGTGTCACATAGGCTTAGGAGATCTGATATGTTTTCTTCTATGTTAACCTCAGACTTAATTTTCAGCATTTATCCCACAACCCTCCTAAGACCCCATTCATTTCCCCATAGGCTTTGACCAATGAGCCATGGGTAACTAATTTAATTTTTCCCCCCTCCGGAGAACAGACTAGCCCTGAGGTTCTTCCCCCTCCGGAGAACAGACTAGCCCTGAGGTTCTTCCCCCTCCGGAGAACAGACTAGCCCTGAGGTTCTTCCCCTCCGGAGAACAGACTAGCCCTGAGGTTCTTCCCCTCCGGAGAACAGACTAGCCCTAAATTCCCCTCCGGAGAACAGACTAGCCCTGAGGTTCTTCCCCCTCCGGAGAACAGACTAGCCCTGAGGTTCTTCCCACTCCGGAGAACAGACTAGCCCTGAGGTTCTTCCCCCTCCGGAGAACAGACTAGCCCTGAGGTTCTTCCCCCTCCGGAGAACAGACTAGCCCTGAGGTTCTTCCCCCTCCGGAGAACAGACTAGCCCTGAGGTTCTTCCCCCTCCGGAGAACAGACTAGCCCTGAGGTTCTTCCCCCTCCGGAGAACAGACTAGCCCCGAGGTTGTTCCCCCTCCGGAGAACAGACGAGCCCTGGTGTTTTTTGTCTGTTTTACTCACAGCAGGTTGGTGGAAGTTTATTTTATTATTTTATTTTTTTACAGCTGTTTCTGAAGAAACGCAGGACAATGGGTTTCAATAGAGCTGCCTCTCTCTCTCTAGCCTGGTCCCAGATCAGTTTGTGCCATCTTGCCAACTTATGACAACTCAAGACCCCACATGAAAAAAATGTTACAGTTTACTATAGAATACTACACTACTTACTATAGAATTCTATACTAAACTGTATTATACTGTAGAATACTACACTACTGTAGTATCCCTCAATCACGTGTAGTACTTACTACAGTATGTGGTAGTATACTGTAGAATACTATAGTAAATACTACAGTATTATCAGCAAAAAAAGCACTGTAGTAAATACTACAGTAATATATGCAAAAACACTACAGTGTCCAAAAACACAACACTTTTTGAAACTATAGTAAATACTACAGTATTTAATTAGCATATACCCCACCCACTCCCCTCCCCCATTTCACAAGTTGTGCCACCCATAAGTTATAAACCTGTATGCCAAGTATAGACCATATACAGTTATGTGAAAATGTATTTGGCCCCCTTTCTTATTTTCCCTATTTTTCCATAGAAACGGACTGTTATTAGATCTTCAACCAAAACTTGGTATTAAATCAAGGGATCTTGAGTTTACAAATAACAAAACAAATGTTTTATTTATTTATTTAATTAAACAGAGTTAAGAAACACCCAATGTCCCCTGTGTGGAAAAAGTAATTGCCCACTTACACTCAATTACTGGTTGTGCCACCTTTAGCTGAAATGACTGCAACCAAACGCTTCCTGTAGTTGTCTCTCACATGTCATCCAAAAAGTTGAATTAATTTAGCCAAAAAAAAAGCACCTGGAAGCACCTGGATGATTATCAAAACTCTTGGAAGAATGTTCTATGGACAGTATAACTTTTTAGAAGACATGGGTCCCCGTTATGTCTGGCGAAAACCAAACATGGCATTCCATCTTAAGAGCGTCATAAGAACGGTCAAGCATGGAGGGTAGTGTGATGGTTTGGGGTTGCTTTGCGGCCTCAGGACCTGGACGACTTGCCTTAATAGAAGGAACCATGAAATCTGCTCTGTATCAGATAATTCTACAGGAGAATGTCAGGTCCACACCCGTCTGTGAGCTGAAGCTGAAGTGCAGCAAGACAATGATACAAAACACACAATCAAGTCATGAAAATTGATAGAAAGCAACAAAAAAATCGAAGTTTTGGAATGGCCTAGTCAAAGTCCAGACCTAATACCAATTGAGATGTTGTGGCAGGATTTGAAACGAGCAGTTCTTGCTTGAAAACCCAGAAAAGTCGTTGAGTTAAAGCAGTTCTGCCTGCAAGAGAGGGCCACAATTCGTCTACAGCGATGTGAGAGACTGATCAACAACTACAGGAAGCGTTTGGTTGCAGTCATTGCAGCTAAAGGTGTCACAGCCAGCTATTGAGTGTAAGGGGGCCATTACTTTTTCATACAGGGGCATCGGATGTTGGATAACTTTGTCCATAAAATAAACTAAATAAGTATGTCATTGTTGTGTTATTTGTTCCCTTTATCTTTTGGTTGAAGATCTGATAACATTCAGTATCAAAAAATATACAAAAGTAGAGAATTAGAAAGGGAGAAACTTTTTTTCACAGCTCTGCAAAGTATTATATAATAACTTCACTATCTTCAAAGGGATATTCAATAATATATATATATAACACATGAATTTCAAGTACAGATTCAACGACAAAGACCAGGGAGGTTTTCCGATGCCTTGCAAAGAAGGGCACCTATTGGTAGAGGGGTAAAAAAATATATATATTTTAAAAACACCATTATTGCACACGGAGTGAGTCCATGCCACTTATTATGTGACTTGTTCAGCAAATTGTTAATCCTGAAGTTATTTAGGCATGCCATAACAAAGGGGTTGAATACTTATTGACTTAAGACTTTTCAGCTTTTGTTTACTAATTCATTAAAAAAATTAATTCTAAAAACATAATTCAAGTTTGGCATTATGGGGTGTGTAGATGAGTGACACAACATCTGCAAAAACGTCAAGGGGTGTGAATACTTTATGAAGGCACTGCATACTACAGTTTTCATTACTAGAGTATTTATACTACAGTTACCTGTAAATACTACAGTATTCACTGTAGTGTTGTTAATGACTTTGGTCTGCAAAAAACTACAGCGAATACTACAGTAAAGCCTGCAAAAAAACAGTACAGTGAATACTATAGTATCTACAGTATATCATAGTATACTATAGTATGTTTTCATGTGGGACAGCACAAACAGATTTGGAACCAGGATCTCTCTCTCTCTCCACTTCCTGGAAGCCAAATGGCTTGGGAATGGGAAGTCACAGATGTTTGTGAGGCTCTCACCTCTGTCAGTCATCTAACCAGACAGGCATGTGTTATAGTGCTACACGCCTCCCAGCGATAACCCTTAACAAGTTAAAGGTCCAACTACAAGGCAGAAGGATTGCTTTTCAATTCCTCTCACTTCAAACAGACATTTAATCAAATAAAATGTATTTTATAAAGCCTGTTTTATATCGGCAGGTGTCACAAAGTGCTAGTGAGGTTTCCCTGTTAAAGCAGCCCACATGAAAAAAAATACTACAGTTTTCTATAAAATACTACAGTACTTACTATAGAATTCTATAGTAAACTGTATCCCTCAATCATGTGTAGTACTTACTATAGAATGTTGTAGTATCCTGTAGAATACTACAGTAAATACTACAGTGTTATCTGCAACAACAAAAACACTGTAATAAATACTACAGTTGTCCACAAAAACACTTCCCTTTTTTAACTATAGTAAATGCTACAGCATTGAATTTGCATGTACCCTGCTCATTTCCTTCCCCTGTGTCGCAATTTGTGGCACCCAGAGGTGAGAAACCTGCATGCTAAGTATTGTGTTCCCTACAGGTTATTAAAAAAAAGCAGAAGCATTGTACTATCTGTTCAGACCCCAGTCATACATACCGATTCTAGAAAATTAGCTCTTTAAGAGTTTCTCCAGTAGGTTTCCTGAAAAGAGAAACCCTCCACTTCTATGTCAAAAAATTATATATAGTAAATTGTCAGGACCCGGTTACGAACCCGGGTCTCCGGAGTGAGAAACAGTCACTTAACCAACTGAGCCACGAATAGTCGGCAGAACCCAGAAGATGAGGCAGACACAGCAGTACTTGAGACGGTGTATTTAATGAAGTAAAAAGTGAAGTTCTTCAGGAAAACATGTAACTCCACAACCTCAAAAGGAATTCCACAAGAACAAAGGTAATCCTCCAAGACAAAAAAGGTAAATCCACAAGGTGGAAGGTAAAGCACAAAAAGCCTCAAAAGATACTCAAAAAACAAACAATAACAAAAAAAACAGAATTCCACAAGAGAGTCCACCGGGATCAAAAAGAGTTCAGAGTACTATAGGGCTATGTGCTAACATACAAACACAGAGCAAAGAACTGAGGAAAACAAAGGGTTTAAATACAATCAGGGGAAACGAGGCACAGGTGCAAATAATAATGGGGATCAAGGGAAAACAAAAGGTCAAAAGGCACAATGGGGGCATCTAGTGACCAAAAACCGGAACAACCCTGGCCAAATCCTGACAGTAAATACAACAGTAATATCCATAAAAACACTACAGTAAATACTACAGTATACTGAAGTCTGCAAATACTACATTATAAACTTGGTGGTTCAAACCCCGAATGCTGATTGGGATTACATATTTTTACTGCTCTAATTATGTTGCTAGACAGTTTATAATAGCAATAAGGCACCTCAGGGGTTTGTGGTATATTGCCAATATACCACGGCTAAGGGCTGTATCCAGGCATGGAGAACCTTAGTGGATGGCCTATGCTCTGAGTTAAAGGGTTTAACACAGTGAGGTCTTTAGTCCACAAAAACACTACAGTGAATACTACAGTAAAGTCCGCAAAAACACTACAGTGAATAGTCTAGTTTTTGTACCATAGTATACTATAGTATTTTTTTAAATGTTGGAGGGTTTTAAACCACGTTAGTCAGTCCTCTTTCCCCCCAGTCTTTCTCATTACTAAACCATCTCTGTTGCCTCATCTCCCCATCTCTTTTGTAAACATCACCACCTCAATGATTATGAGGGAACAATATCAACCAGGCACTTCAACATTGGACAAAAAAAATGTATAAATCGTAATGCCCTCTTGTCGCCACGGCAACCGCGTTTAGACACTAAGCCGTTGCCTAGCGACCCCAGTGGATTGGCCGATGGTGGCCTGACACGAGGCCTGGTCTGGAGCATAGAAATGTAAATAATAGAACGCATAAACATGGACTGGTATGGGAATGTGCATTCCATTAATTATATTTATATGGTCTGGACTATGGTGGCCCTCCTCTCTGTCTGAGCTCAGCTAGCTGAAAGGACCTCTTTCTATGGAGATGGGGAGGGAGGCTGGGGGACATATTGGGTTTGTTGTGGCGTGTGTGGGTCGCTCTCTCTCTGTCTGTGTGTGTGCTTTCTGGGAGCATGGAACATGACATGGCAGCAGAATGTGAGACAGAAAGCATGTGTGCTGAGAATAACTCAATGCTATCATCCCTGCTCCTCTCACAGGCAGGCTCAGACTCACTTACTTTAATACACAAAGTCTGTGAGGAGCATAGGCCATCCATTTATGTTCTCCAGGGCACCCTCTGCTCGTTTAGAGGTACTTTGGGTTCAAGACGGAAATAGAGACATCCATACCCACTGTTGATTTTGTCTGGGGTCGGCATTCACTGACTGGTTCCCGGCCCACATGGACTCTGTGTTAGACCTACATTCATTCACATACCACTCCCATTCCCTCTCAGAAGCCAGAACCAAATTGTGTGCACTAGCTAGCTATCTGCTCAATATGACAGTCTGTCACAAGATACATCTCCAGTCATTACAACACACAGAGCAAAGGACTGTTGTAACAGACATTCTCTTGGGAAAACGTTTGGCTGAACTAGTTACCCATCAATCACAACTCACCAATATAGCACATTCATCACGCCAACTGAAGACACATGGGGTTTAGACCCAAAAAGGCACCATATTCCCTTTAATAGTATTGAAAGACCTTTCTTGCTCTTTCCCAACAATGCAATACTGGTATTATACCATATTACAATGTGCAGGGATACTGGAGTGGGAGGGTTAGATATGTATAGGGGTAAGGTAACTATATACAGGGACAGTTCCAGGGTCAGTGCCAACACCATATTACAATGTGCAGGGATACTGGAGTGATAGAGGCAGATACAATATGTATAGGGGTAAGGTGACTAGGCATCAGGATACATGAGTAAACGGAGTAGCAGCAGCTTATATGATGATTGTATGTGCGGGTGTGTTCGTGAGTGTAGAGTCAGTATGAATGTGTGTGTGTGGTATGTGTGTCTAGTGTGTAGTGTGTGGGTTAGAGCTGGGACGATACAAGTATTGCAATATTTTTTTCCATGGCAACAATGAAAAACACGAAGCAGACCAAACTCTTTGGTCCTTTAAAAACCTTCTGTATGTAACATATTGTGTTCTATAGTCTGGAAAATAAATACATGTGACTCTGGATGACATCATAATGTCATAATGTCTGGATGACATCATAATGATGTTTGTTTCCAACACCAGGTGTGTTTTCCTAATGACGTTAAATCCGCTTTGTGTTTTCTTTCCTTGCCACAATACAAACAACTATCTCCGATACTGGTATGGTCCCGGCCCTTGTGTGTGTGTTTTTGTTCGACCTTATGTTATATTTAGTTCTACATTGAGTCTAACTATCTATGCATAGTCCCTTTACCCCTGACCTACATGTACAAATGACCTCGACTAACCTGTACCCCAGCATTCACTCAGTACCGGTACTACCTGTATATAGCCTCGTTATTGTTATTTTGCTGTTACTTTTTTTATTTTTTACTTTAGTTTATTTAGTAAATATTTTCTTAATACTTATTTTATTAAAACTGCATAGTTGGTTAAGGGTTTGTAAGTAAGCATCAAGTCAGATAGTCCGTGTGGCCATTTTGTTAGCTATTTATCAGTCTTATGATTAAGAGATAGAACTTTTTCAAGAGCCTGTTGGTGTCAGAGATGTGGCTCCGGTACCGCTTGCCATGCGGAAGCAGAGAGAAGAGTCTATGACTTGGGTAGCTGGAGTCTAACAATTTTCCCTGTCTTCCTTTCACACTGCATGATATAGTGGTATTGGATGGCATGGGGGTCTCGGCGCCAGCGATTGTACTGGGGAGTCCATACCCCCCCTCTGTAGCGCCATGCGATCGAGGGCAGTGCAGTTGCCATACCAAGCGGTGTTGCACAGATCCATACCAACTACTAACATGGTACTCCAAGAGCGTCTGCTAAATTATTCTAATGCAAATGTAAGTGTGTGTGTGTACTTGAAATTGTTAAAAAGCACATTCAGCCATCTGGCTTTAGCTACAGTATGCACGTGGTGTGTACAGCTAGGCTAGCAGTCTGGTCAGAGGAGAAAGATGTTTATACTGGGGTGTGCCCCTATATACTGCACTACATTTGACCAGGGTCCTATATAGATAATGGAGAAAGAACCATTTAGGACGCAAGCCTGGTTTTCATACAGAGTGGCCTCAGCCTCATCAATGGGGATACTACTGGGCTGAACTCGACGGCTCGGGCCATTGGGCCAAAGTTCAGGTTTTATATAAGAACGTTTTACATAAGACTACTGCAGCTAGGGTCTGAGTCTGCGCTGCGACAGTACTCACAAATAATTCATAAATAGTGTAAGAGGAACAAGATAACTATAGCTGAGGTCTATTTTTTGTTTGCCTCACTTCTAAAAAAACTATTTCTAATAATCTATCCAACCACAACTTCACAAAGCTGGTTCTACCTCTAAACACAGTGCCCTGAAAACGACACATTCGAAGATATAGTATGCAAAGAAAACTAGGTAGTCGGCTGGGCTCGTTCTACATGACTAGGCATACGGAAAACTGGACATTTTGAATCTTGCATATGTTCATAGAAAGATTTGAACACTCGGCTCATTCAATTACTGTACTGGCTTTCCAGATTGATTGCCAACAGCTTGAGGTCGTTTGGATCAATTACTTTGCCAGTCATGCTCTATTGGTCACATCGGCAAAATTGCCACGGGGGACATGGCAAAATGTGTTGAAATGCAGGAATCTAGCTGTTTTACAAAAACAATCTGCTTTCCCAAAAACAATATTGTTATTATTTTTGGGGGGTTGGGGAGTAGGTCCCCCGGAGCCCCAAATGCGTTAGTCCGGCCCTGCTCTGACGCACTGCATGTCCTCTGCTCAGCGATGCGATCTATAGACATTCGCACTGCCTATTCGCACTTCTCCCTCACTCATTTCAGTCAGGGGCGAGATGAGGGGGAGGCCCCCCGAGTTGTCATCAGCCTCCCCTGAAATATGATTGGTCACCCTTGGTGATCCCCTCCCCCCATTGTCATTGGGTCAGAGCGCAGTCAAACTCGGCTGACTTGAAGAGGACAAAGACGGAAAGCTCGTTCTGGTTTTCCCTTTGTACGAGATTAAAACTGACCCGGCACCTCTGGCAGGCTAAAACGAACGCACCAAAACAGTACCATGTCGTCTTCTGGCGCTGACCCGGCACCTCTGGCAGGCTAAAACGAACGCACCAAATCAGTACCGCGTCGTCTTCTGGTGCTGACCTGGCACCTCTGGCAGGCTAAAACGAACGCACCAAAACAGTACCGCGTCGTCTTCTGACGCTGACCTGGCACTTCTGGCAGGCTAAAACGAACGCACCAAAACAGTACCGCATCGTCTTCTGGCGCTGACCCGGCACTTCTGGCAGGCTAAAACGAACGCACCAAAACAGTACTGCATCGTCTTCTGCGCTTCTGTCATTAGAAGGAAAAGTTACCTGAATGACCTAGTGGATATTGACAGAATACGGTCGGGAGACAGACTAGGGAGTCGGGATCAACATTCAACGACACAAATGTCAGTTTTTGTCCATGGTATGTTCACAGTCAATTATTATATTTAAAAAGAAACATGGGAATGGGCATAAGGTAAGGAGAACTCCACCTATAATAAAACTATAATAAAACTCAGTCTTCATCTTTTGTGTCTTCATAATATAAATAAATATGTATGTGTGCATCATTATAATGCAACTCAGTGTTCATATTTTGTGAATTTGTTATATTTGCCTTCAAATACCTTCATTAATGATGATGGCGACGTATCCTTCCATTTGCACTGGGTTTACAAAATACCCTTTCATATAGGCCTCAAAATACCCTTTCATATAGGCCTCAAAATACCCTTTCATATAGGCCTCAAAATACCCTTTCATATAGGCCTCAAAATACCCTTTCATATAGGCCTCAAAATACCCTTTCATATAGGCCTCAAAATACCCTTTCATATAGGCCTCAAAATACCCTTTCATATAGGCCTCAAAATACCCTTTCATATAGGCCTCAAAATACCTTTTCATATAGGCCTCAAAATACCCTTTCATATAGGCCTCAAAATACCCTTTCATATAGGCCTCAAAATACCCTTTCATATAGGCCTCAAAATACCCTTTCATATAGGCCTCAAAATACCCTTTCATATAGGCCTCAAAATACCCTTTCATATAGGCCTCAAAATACCTTTTCATATAGGCCTCAAAATACCCTTTCATATAGGCCTCAAAATACCTTTTCATATAGGCCTCAAAATACCCTTTCATATAGGCCTCAAAATACCTTTTCATATAGGCCTCAAAATACCCTTTCATATAGGCCTCAAAATACCCTCTCATATAGGCCTCAAAATACCTTTTCATATAGGCCTCAAAATACCCTTTCATATAGGCCTCAAAATACCTTTTCATATAGGCCTCAAAATACCCTTTCATATAGGCCTCAAAATACCCTTTCATATAGGCCTCAAAATACCCTTTCATATAGGCCTCAAAATACCCTTTCATATAGGCCTCAAAATACCCTTTCATATAGGCCTCAAAATACCCTTTCATATAGGCCTCAAAATACCCTTTCATATAGGCCTCAAAATACCCTTTCATATAGGCCTCAAAATACCCTTTCATATAGGCCTCAAAATACCCTTTCATATAGGCCTCAAAATACCCTTTCATATAGGCCTCAAAATACCCTTTCATATAGGCCTCAAAATACCCTTTCATATAGGCCTCAAAATACCCTTTCATATAGGCCTCAAAATACCCTTTCATATAGGCCTCAAAATACCCCATCCATACGATCCATTTGGGAAGTTTTCAGACCCCTTCATTTTTCCACATTTTGATACGTTACAGCCTTATTCCAAAATGTTTTTAAAAAATCAAAATAATAATAATATCATCAACCTAAACCAAATACCCCATAATGACAAAGCAAAAACAGGTTTTTAGAAAAAAAAAAATATATATATATATTTATTTTAGAAATATCACATTTACATGAGTATTCAGACCCTTTACTCAGTACTTTGTTGAAGCTCCTTTGACAGTGATTACAGCCTTGAGTCTTCTTGGACATGATGCTACAAGCTTGGCACACCTGTATGTGGGGAATTTCTCCCATTTTTCTCTCAAGCTCTGTCAGGTTGGACAGGGAGTGTTGCTGCACAGCTATTGTCAAGTCTCTCCAGAGATGTTCGATTTGGTTCAAGTCCGTCTCTGGCTGGGCCACACAGGGCCATTCAGAGACTTGTCCCAATGCCACTTTTGCATTGTCTTGAATGTATGCTTAGGGTTGTTGTCCTGGTGGAAGGTGAACCTTCGCCCTGGGCTGAGGTCCTGCACACTCTGGAGCAGGTTTTCATCAAGGATCTCTCTGTAATTTGCTCGGTTAATCTTTCCCTCAATCCTGAATAGTCTCCTAGTCCCTGCCGCTGAAAAACATTCCCATGCTGCCACCTCCATGCTTCACTGTAGGGATGGTGCCAGGTTTCCTCCAGATGTGATGCTTGGCATTCAGGCCAAAGAGTTCAATCTTGGTTTCATCAGATCAGAGAATCTTGTTTCTCATGGTCTGAAAGTACTTTAGGTGCCTTTTGGCAAACTCCAAGTGGGCTGTCATGTGCCTTTTACTGAGGAGTGGCTTCCGTCTGGCCACTCTACCATAAAGGCCTGATTGGTGGAGTGCTGCAGAGATGGTTGTCTTTCTGGAAGGTTCTCCCATCTCCACAGAGGAACTCTGAAGCTCTGTCACAGTGACCATCAGGTTCTTGGTTACCTCCCTGACCAAGGCCCTTCTCCCCTAATTGCTCAGTTTGGCCGGGTGGCCAGCTCTAGGAAGGTCTTGGTGGTTCCAAACTTCTTCCATTTAACAATGATGGAGGCCACTGTGTTCTTGGGGACCATCAATGCTGCAGGCATGTTTTTATACCCTTCCCCAGACCTGTGCCTCGACACAATCCTGTCTCGGAGCTCTACGGACAATTCCTTCGACCTCATGGCTTGGTGTTTGCTCTGACATGCACTGTCAACTGTGGGACCTTATATAGACAGGTGTGGCTTTCCAAATCATGTCCAATCAAATGAATGTACCATTGGTGGACTCCAGTCAAGTTGTAGAAACATCTCAAGGATGATCAATGGAAATAGGATGCACGTGAGCTCAATTTCAAATTTCATAGTGAAGGGTCTGAATACCAAAGATTTTCTAAAAGCCTGTTTTTGCCCTTTTCACTATGAGGTATTGTGTGTAGATTGATGAGGAAATAGTGGTCCTTCTGTGGCTCAGTTGGTAGAGCATGGCGCTTGTAACGCCAGGGTAGTGGGTTCGATTCCCGGGACCACCCATATGTAGAATGTATGTACACATGACTGTAAGTCGCTTTGGATAAAAGCGTCAGCTAAATGGCATATATTATATTATATTATTATTATAAATTGTTGTTGTTTTTTAAATCCATTTTAGAGGAAGGCTGTATAGAAACAATGTGGAAAAAGAGTCTGAATAAAGCACTGTATACACCTCCATATATACACCTCCATATATACACCTCCATGTATACACCTCCATGTATACACCTCCATGTATACACCTCCATATATACACCTCCATATATACACCTCCATGTATACACCTCCATATATACACCTCCATATATACACCTCCACATATACACCTCCACATATACACCTCCATATATAATACTCCATATACACACCTCCATATATACACCTCCATATATACACCTCCATATATACACCTCCATATATACTACTCCATATATACACCTCCATATATACACCTCCATATATACACCTCCATATACACACCTCCATATATACACCTCCATATATACACCTCCATATATACACCTCCACATATACACCTCCACATATACACCTCCATATATACACCTCCATATATACACCTCCATATATACACCTCCATATATACACCTCCATATATACACCTCCATATATACACCTCCATGTATACACCTCCATATATACACCTCCATATATACACACCTCCATATATACACCTCCATGTATACACCTCCACATATACACCTCCATATATATACACCTCCATGTATACACCTCCATATATACACCTCCATATATATACACCTCCATATATACACCTCCATATATACACCTCCATATATACACCTCCATATATATACACCTCCATATATATACACCTCCATATATACACCTCCATATATACACCTCCATATATACACCTCCATGTATACACCTCCATATATACACCTCCATGTATACACCTCCATATATACACCTCCATATATACACACCTCCATATATACACACCTCCATATATACACCTCCATGTATACACCTCCATATATACACCTCCATATATACACCTCCATATATATACACCTCCATATATACACCTCCATATATACACCTCCATATATACACCTCCATATATACACCTCCATATATATACACCTCCATATATACACACCTCCATATATACACCTCCATGTATACACCTCCATATATACACCTCCATATATATACACCTCCATATATACACCTCCATATATACACCTCCATATATATACACCTCCATATATACAACTCCATATATACACACCTCCATATATACACACCTCCATATATACACACCTCCACGTATACACCTCCATATATATACACCTCCATATATATACACCTCCATATATATACACCTCCATATATATACACCTCCATATATACACCTCCATGTATACACCTCCATATATACACCTCCATATATATACACCTCCATATATATACACCTCCATATATATACACCTCCATATATACACACCTCCAAATATACACACCTCCAAATATACACCTCCATATATACACCTCCATCTATACACACCTCCATATATACACCTCCATGTATACACCTCCACATATACACCTCCATATATATACACCTCCATATATATACACCTCCATATATACACCTCCATATATACACCTCCATATATACACCTACATGTATACACCTCCATATATACTACTCCATATATACACCTCCATGTATACACCTCCATATATACTACTCCACATATATACTACTCCATATATACTCCTCCATATATATACACCTCCATGTATACACCTCCATGTATACACCTCCATGTATACACCTCCATATATACACACCTCCATGTATACACACCTCCATATATACACCTCCATATATACACCTCCATATATAGACCTCCATACACACCTCCATTTGTATACACCTCCATGTATACCTCTCCATGTATACACCTCCATATATACACCTTCATATATACACCTCCATATACACCTCCATGTATACACCTCCATATATACACACCTCCATTTGTATACACCTCCATGTATACACCTCCATGTATACACCTCCATATATACACCTCCATATATACACCTCCATATATACACCTCCATATACACGCCTCCATGTATACACCTCCATATATACACACCTCCATATATACACCTCCATTTGTATACACCTCCATGTATACACCTCCATGTATACACCTCCATATATACACCTTCATATATACACCTCCATATACACCTCCACATATACTCCTCCATATATATACATCTCCATATATACACCTCCATATATACACCTCCATATATATACACCTCCATATATACACACCTCCATGTATACACCTCCACATATACACCTCCATATATATACACCTCCATATATATACACCTCCATATATACACCTCCATATATACACCTCCATGTATACACCTCCATATATACACCTCCATGTATACACCTCCATATATACACCTCCATGTATACACCTCCATATATACACCTCCATATATACACCTCCATGTATACACCTCCATATATACACCTCCATGTATACACCTCCATATATATACACCTCCATATATATACACCTCCATATATACACCTCCATATATACACACCTCCATATATACACCTCCATATATACACACCTCCAAATATACACCTCCATATATACACCTCCATATATATACACCTCCATATATACACCTCCATATATACACCTCCATATATACACCTCCATATATATACACCTCCATATATACACCTCCATATATACACACCTCCATATATACACCTCCATATATACACCTCCATATATACACACCTCCATGTATACACCTCCACATATACACCTCCATATATATACACCTCCATATATACACCTCCATGTATACACCTCCATATATACACCTCCATATATACACCTCCATATATATACACCTCCATATATACTCCATATATACACCTCCATATATACACACCTCCATATATACACACCTCCATATATACACCTCCATATATACACCTCCATATATACACCTCCATATATACACCTCCACATATACACCTCCATATATACACACCTCCATATATACACCTCCATGTATACACCTCCATATATACACCTCCATATATACACCTCCATATATACACCTCCATGTATACACCTCCATATATACACCTCCATATATACACCTCCATATATACACCTCCACATATACTCCTCCATATATATACACCTCCACATATACTCCTCCATATATATACACCTCCATGTATACACCTCCATGTATACACCTCCATGTATACACCTCCATATATACACACCTCCATGTATACACACCTCCATATATACACCTCCATATATACACCTCCATATATAGACCTCCATACACACCTCCATTTGTATACACCTCCATGTATACCTCTCCATGTATACACCTTCATATATACACCTCCATATACACCTCCATGTATACACCTCCATATATACACACCTCCATTTGTATACACCTCCATGTATACACCTCCATGTATACACCTCCATATATACACCTCCATATATACACCTCCATATATACACCTCCATATACACGCTCCATATATACTACTCCATATATACACCTCCATATATACACACCTCCATGTATACACCTCCATTTGTATACACCTCCATGTATACACCTCCATATATACACACCTCCATATATACACCTCCATTTGTATACACCTCCATGTATACACCTCCATGTATACACCTCCATATATACACCTTCATATATACACCTCCATATACACCTCCACATATACTCCTCCATATATATACACCTCCATATTTACACCTCCATGTATACACCTCCATGTATACACCTCCATATATACACACCTCCATGTATACACACCTCCATATATACACCTCCATATATACACCTCCATATATAGACCTCCATACACACCTCCATTTGTATACACCTCCATGTATACCTCTCCATGTATACACCTCCATATATACACCTTCATATATACACCTCCATATACACCTCCATGTATACACCTCCATATATACACACCTCCATTTGTATACACCTCCATGTATACACCTCCATGTATACACCTCCATATATACACCTCCAAATATACACCTCCATATATACACCTCCATATACACGCCCATATATACTACTCCATATATACACCTCCATATATACACACCTCCATGTATACACCTCCATTTGTATACACCTCCATGTATACACCTCCATATATATACACCTCCATATATACACCTCCATTTGTATACACCTCCATGTATACACCTCCATGTATACACCTCCATATATACACCTTCATATATACACCTCCATATACACCTCCATGTATACACCTCCATATATACACACCTCCATTTGTATACACCTCCATGTATACACCTCCATGTATACACCTTCATATATACACCTCCATATACACCTCCATATATACACCTCCATTTGTATACACCTCCATGTATACCTCTCCATGTATACACCTCCATATATACACCTTCATATATACACCTCCATATACACCTCCATGTATACACCTCCATATATACACACCTCCATTTGTATACACCTCCATGTATACACCTCCATGTATACACCTCCATATATACACCTCCATATATACACCTCCATATATACACCTCCATATACACGCTCCATATATACTACTCCATATACACCTCCATATATACTACTCCATATACACCTCCATATATACACCTCCATGTATACACCTCCATGTATACACCTCCATGTATACACCTCCATATATACCTCTCCATATATACACCTCCATATATACACACCTCCATATATATACACCTCCATATATATACACCTCCATATATATACACCTCCATATATATACACCTCCATATATATACACCTCCATATATACACCTCCATATATACACACCTCCATATATACACACTTCGATGTATACACCTCCATGTATACACCTCCATATACACCTCCATATACATACCTCCATATATATACACCTCCATATACACACCTCCATATATACACCTCCATATATACACCTCCATATATACACACCTCCATATATATACACCTCCATGTATACACCTCCATTTGTATACACCTCCATGTATACCTCTCCATGTATACACCTCAATGTATACACACCTCCATATATACACACCTCCATGTATACACCTCCATGTATACACCTCAATGTATACACCTCCATATATACACACCTCCATATATACACACCTCAATGTATACACCTCCATATATACACACCTCCATATATACACACCTCCATATATATACACCTCCATATATACATCTCCATATACACCTCCATGTATACACCTCCATGTATATACCTCCATATATACACCTCTCCATATACACACATCCATATATACACACCTCCATATATACACCTCCATATATACACACCTCCATATACACCTCCATATATACACCTCCATATATACACACCTCCATATATACACCTCCATATATACACACCTCCATATACACCTCCATATACACACCTCCATATACACACCTCCATATATACACCTCCATATATACACACTCCATATACACCTCCATGTATACACCTCCATGTATATACCTCCATATATACACCTCTCCATATACACACATCCATATATACACACCTCCATATACAAACCTCCATATACACACCTCCATATATACACCTCCATATATACACACCTCCATATACACCTCCATATATACACACCTCCATATATACACACCTCCATATATACACACCTCCATATACACCTCCATATATACACACCTCCATATATACACACCTCCATATATATACACCTCCATATATACACACCTCCATATATATACACCTCCATGTATACACCTCCATATATACACACCTCCATATATATATACACCTCCATGTATACACCTCCATATATACACACCTCCATATATACACACCTCCATTTGTATACACCTCCATGTATACCTCTCCATGTATACACCTCCATATATACACACCTCCATATACACAACTCCAAAGATACATCTCCACATATACACCTCCATATATACACACCTTCATATACACACCTTCATATACACAACTTCATATATACACACCTCAATGTATACACCTCCATGTATATACACCTCCATGTATACACCTCCATATACACTCCTCCATATATACTACTCCATATACACCTACATATACACACCTCCATATAAACACACCTCCATATATACGCACCTCCATATACACACCTCCATATATACACCTCTCCATATATACACCTCCAGATATACTACTCCATATACACCTCCATATATACGCACCTCCATATACACACCTCCATATATACACCTCTCCATATATACACCTCCAGATATACTACTCCATATACACCTCCATATACACACCTCCATATACACACCTCCATATATACACACCTGCATATACACACCTCCATATACACACCTCTATACACACCTCCATGTATACACACCTCCATGTATACACACCTCCATGTATACACCTCCATATACACCTCCATATATACCTCCATGTATACACCTCCATATATACACCTCCATATATACACCTCCATATATACACCTCCATGTATACACCTCCATATATACACCTCCATATATACACCTCCATATATACACCTCCATGTATACACCTCCATATATACACCTCCATGTATACACCTCCATATATACACCTCCATATATACACCTCCATATATACACCTCCATATATACACCTCCATATATACACACCTCCATGTATACACCTCCACATATACACCTCCATATATACACACCTCCATGTATACACCTCCATGTACACACCTTCATATATACACCTCCATATACACCTCCAAATACACACCTCCATATACACACCTCCATATACACACCTCCATATATACACCTCCATATATACACCTCCATATATACACCTCCATATATACACCTCCATATATACACCTCCATATATACACCTCCATGTATACACCTCCATATATACACACCTCCATATATACACACCTCCATATATACACCTCCATATATACACCTCCATATATACACCTCCATATATACACCTCCATGTATACACCTCCATGTATACACACCTCCATATATACACACCTCCATGTATACACCTCCATGTACACCTCCATATATACACCTCCATATACAGTGGGGCAAAAAAAATATTTAGTCAGCCACCAATTGTGCAAGTTCTCCCACTTAAAAAGATGAGAGAGGCCTGTAATTTTCATCTGACTAGGTCTTTCCCTTTACTAGGGAAGGTGTTATTACTACCCTATATTCAACAAGGTATATTCAAATTCAACTGTTTAATCATCAAGGGTACAAGTATGAGTATCCTGAGAGATTATTGTCTTTGGTCACCATCCTTGCTTGTTTGCACTGTGGAAATGTCGTGAAAAAGTGAGATTCTGTGGGTTGATAAAGCCCTGAGACATGGCTGTAGACCCTACTGCCTACTTGCCCGGTATGGTGTCCTAATGCCCACAGCCTACTTGCCCTGTAGGGTGTCCTAAATCCCACAGTCTACTTGCCCTGTAGGGTGTCCTAAATCCCACAGCCTACTTGCCCTGTAGGGTGTCCTAAATCCCACAGCCTACTTGCCCTGTAGGGTGTCCTAAATCCCACAGCCTACTTGCCCTGTAGGGTGTCCTAAATCCCACAGCCTACTTGCCCTGTAGGGTGACTGAATGTGTACAGCCTTGTCTCAGGGGAAGGTTGATTGACTGTCTGAGACTCACCTGCCACAGAGATGATGAAGGAAGCATCCATGGCATCTATGCCCAGGTTCCTGGCCCGGGCAGACAAGTGGAAGTAGGGGATGAAGTAAGCCAGCTGGCTGAATACCACGGACCAAGTGTAGATGCAGAAGAAGGGGTTCTTCAACAGGGAGAAGTCTAGGACTCTGTTATTTTTCACAGCCGGTGGGATGTGATCATCCACAGTGGTAGAACCATTAGGTGAGGAGAACCCAAACACAGCGGAACCGTTTAGGCTAATGGTACCGTTCTGTTCCATGAGGCTGGGGCTGTCTATGGTGGCTGTGGGAGGGGATGCCTCCTGAACGTCCCTGTTCACGCTGTTTTGTACCAGCTTGGTCAGTTCAGGGTTTGGTGGAGGTGGGGGGGGGATGTAGTTGCTCTGACCCAACCCATGTGTGGAGACCTTCTCTGAGGTCTCAGTGTCCCAATGCAGGGGTTGTGGAGTGGAAGGAGAAGAGTCTGATTTGGTGATGCCATTGGTTAACATTGTGGATCTGTTAAAGCAGCATCCATTCTGAGGGCGGTCCTTCTCCTTCTCTGGATCTATCAGAGGGCTTTTTTGGATGGATGAAGATGAGGATGAGGAAGGGGGTGGTGCAGGCTTAATGTGGATGGGTCTTAGCAGCATCCCAGAGGCCACCAGGTTTAACATCAGGCCTCCTAGGATCAGCAGAGCTCCTATGGGAGGAGCATAGGGGTGTTACGGGGTCATTCCAGAAGAGCATTATGATATTCCCATAATAATTAAATCATTTTCACATCCCAATAACAGATGTGTGTGTATATGTGTGGGTGTGTATATCTGTGTGTGTGTCAGTACCGTGCCAGGCATACTGATCCAGCAGCAGCTGAGTGAAAGGGGCGAGGGCGAAGGTCAAGCCCATCCCAGACCGCCCGATGGAGTATGCCGTCGCTAACCTCTTACGGAAATATGTTGCCGTGACAACAGAGGTGGCTTGGTACAGGAGTGCAAAGCCCAGGCCTGAGAGGGGTTACATGACATACAGTATATAGACAGCAGTATGTTGACACCCCTTCAAATGAGTGGATTTGGGCTATTTTGGCCACACCCGTTGCTAGCAGGAGTATCTTTCTTTCTCTCTCTCGGAGGACCTGAGCCCTAGGACCATGCCCCAGGACTACCTGACATGATGACTCCTTGCTGTCCCCAGTCCACCTGGCCATGCTGCTGCTCCAGTTTCAACTGACCTGAGCCCTAGGACCATGCCCCAGGACTACCTGACATGATGACTCCTTGCTGTCCCCAGTCCACCTGGCCATGCTGCTGCTCCAGTTTCAACTGTTCTGCCTTACTATTATTCGACCATGCTGGTCATTTATGAACATTTGAACATCTTGGCCATGTTCTGTTATAATCTCCACCCGGCACAGCCAGAAGAGGACGGGCCACCCCACATATGCTCTCTCTAATTCTCTCTTTCTTTCTCTCTCTCGGAGGACCTGAGCCCTAGGACCGTGCCCCAGGACTACCTGACATGATGGCTCCTTGCTGTCCCCAGTCCACCTGGCCGTGCTGCTGCTCCAGTTTCAACTGTTCTGCCTTGTTATTATTCGACCATGCTGGTCATTTATGAACATTTGAACATCTTGGCCATGTTCTGTTATAATCTCCACCCGGCACAGCCAGAAGAGGACTGGCCACCCCACATAGCCTGGTTCCTCTCTAGGTTTCTTCCTAGGTTTTGGCCTTTCTAGGGAGTTTTTCCTAGCCACCGTGCTTCTACACCTTCATTGCTTGCTGTTTGGGGTTTTAGGCTGGGTTTCTGTACAGCACTTTGAGATATCAGCTGATGTACGAAGGGCTATATAAATACATTTGATTTGATTTGATTTAAAACTGAGCACACCGCCATGCAATCTCCATAGACAAACATTGGCAGTAGAATGGCCGGTACTGAAGAGCTCAGTGACTTGGGCACTGTTATAGTTTCCAACAAGTCTGATTGTCAAATTTCTGCCCTGCTAGAGCTGCCCCAGTCAACCGTAAGTGCTGTTATTGTGAAGTGGAAACGTCGAGGAGCTCAGCCACAAAGTGGTAGGCCACACAAGCTCACAGAACTGGAATAACAAGTGCTGTAGCGAGTAAAAATCGTCTGTCCTCAGTTGCAACACACACTACAGAGTTACAAACTGCCTCTGGAAGCAATGTCAGCACAAGAACTGTTCGTCGGGAGCTTCCTGAAATGGGTTTCCTTGGCCGAGCAGCTGCGCACAAACCTAAGATCACCATGCCAAGCGTCGGCTGCATTGGTGTAAAGCTCAACGCCATCGGACTCTGGAGCAGTGGAAACGCATTCTCTGGAGTCACAATTCACACTTCAAATCAAATTTTATTGGTCACATACACATGGTTAGCAGATGTTAGTGCGAGTGTAGCAAAATGCTTGTGCTTCTAGTTCCGACCATGCAGTAATATCTAACAAGTAATCTAACAATTTCACAACTACCTTTTACACACAAGTGTAAAGGAATGAATATGTACATATAAATAAATGGATGAGCAATGGCCGAATGGCAAAGGCAAGATGCAGTAGATGGTATAGAGTACAGTATATACATATGAGATGAGTAATGTAGGGTATGTAAACATGATATAAAGTGGCATTGTTTAAAGTGACTAGTGATACATTTATTACATCCAAGATTTGAGTCAGTATGTTGGCAGCAGGATGCCAGGAGAACACTACCTGCTTGAATGCATAGTCCAAACTGTAAAGTTTGGTGGAGGAGGAATAATGGTCTGGGGCTGTTTTTCATGGTCCGGGCTAGGACCCTTAGTTCCAGTGCAGGGATATCTTAACGCTACAGCATACAATTACATGCTAGATGATTCTGTGCTTCCAACTTTGTGGCAACAGTTTGGGGAAGGTCCTTTCCTGTTTCAGCATTACAATGCCACTGTGCTCAAAGTGAGGTCCATATAGAAATGGTTAGTCGAGATCGGTGTGGAAGAACTTGACTGGTCTGCACAGAGCTTTGACCTCAACCTCATCAAACACCTTTGGGATGAATTGGAACACCGACTATGAGCCAGGCCTAATCGCCCAACATCAGTGCCTGACCTCACTAATGCTCTTGTGGCTGAATGGAATCAAGTCCCCGCAGCAATGTTTCACAATCTAGTGGAATGCCTTCCCAGAAGAGTGCAGGCTGTTATTGCAGCAAAGGAGGGACCAACTCCGTATTAATGCTTATGATTTTGGAATTAGATGTCCACATACTTTTGGTCATACAGTGTATTTATGATAATGTATTTTATGATCATCACAGATTCAGACAGATTTCTATTTTTTTCATTAAAAACATGATTTGTCACCAAATACCAAAATAAAAATGCAAGACAGAAAAAAAAAACACAGTTCAAGTATATCAGATACCTCAAGACAAGTACTTTCAAGTATTTTACACATATATTGGACTCCAGCCTAGTCTGCTCTGTAGCTCTTTTAACCTCTTTTAACCTCTGATAACTTACCCACAATCAGCCCCATGCTGATGTATAGGAATACCACACTGGTGGCAAAGACACTCATGAGGAAGCCAACACTGACCAGCACAGCCCCGGCTATAGAGGTCACTCTGTTCCCCAGCTTCGCACACGATACAGCGGCCAGGGGACCTAACACAGGAACAAACAGAAAAACATGAAAATGTATCCCATAATTCATCCATTCACAAAGCTCTTAGTAGGACAGACAGGTGTCAGATGTTGTCAGTGATGCAACACAAGAGCCAGAACCCCAGACCCCAGACCCAGAGGGACGAGTGATGTGGTCAGACTTTGGTTTTATGTGAACTCTGACCTCACACATACACACACTGCACACATCTGAATTAAACATGCGCACACAGATACAGTACAGTGGGGGCTGCTGAGGGGAGGACGGCTCACAATAAGGTCTGGAATGGAGTAAGTAAATGGAATGGCATCAAACACCTGGACACCATGCGTTTGATGTATTAGATACCGTTCCAATCATTCCTCTCCA
The DNA here is from genome assembly GCF_023373465.1 of Oncorhynchus keta. NCBI lineage: Eukaryota > Metazoa > Chordata > Actinopteri > Salmoniformes > Salmonidae > Oncorhynchus > Oncorhynchus keta. The sequence continues at coordinate 8,174,652 of NC_068447.1, forward strand.
GCCGTTATCACGAGCCCATCCTCCCCAATTAAGGTGCCACCAAACTCCTGTGATACAGTAGTAGTCTGAGTGTTTTCATGTCATGTGAACGCTGACCTCCAGAGAGCCGCAGGCTAGACATGATCGAGCCGATCCAGCTGATACTCTCTGCCGACCCTCCGAACTCATCCTGGAATGTCACGAAGAAGATCCCAAACGTCTTCAGGGTCCCCATCACCAGCACATTCACCTGGAGTCAGACAGAAAGAGGGAGGCAGGTAGGCAGAGGTGTACACACACACACACACACACATGATCTGCCACACTACAAAATGCAGGGTTGGGGGGTCAGGGTTCGGGTCAATTCCCTTTCTATTGCAGTCAATTCAGGAAGTACACTGAAATTCCAAATTGGAATTCGGTTTACTTTTACGAATCGACTGGAATCTAAATGAAATTGACCCTAATTCTGCATAATTGTATAACATATGAACAATTATATATATTTAAAAAAAAAAATAATCTAGAAACATGTCCAATAGATAAACATTTGGTGAACCTCCAAACACTCAAAGATGAGGAAAGAAGTCGTACCAGGAAGCAGTGAAGTACAACCATCCAGCCCCAGCCACCATCTGGGGAATCCTCATAATGAATCTCCTTCTCTTTATTCTCCTCTTTCTTCATACAAGCATTCAGGGCGTTATTTCTGTTGAACAGGCTGAGCTTGGCAGCCTTGGGCTCGCTGCAAACATACCACAACAATGCAACACTTTTCAAAGTAAACAATAGCTATGGAACACTTTCAAAGTAAAATGTTACAATGTAATGCTTACAAAAAAAACATAATGGAACACTTTCAAAGGACTGTAAACCACCACATCTATAGGCTTAGTTACTCAGCCACAGCGCATTCTGATAATAATCCTAATCATGAGCCATACAGTAAATCTCAGCTAAACGCTTGATGAGAACGTAAGAAAAATGTTCGGTATAGAATTATATCATCTACTGTATACTGTACTGGTATATATTGCACATGAAAAGCTGTGGTCAGAAAAGCACTTTATTTATTTTATGAAATAAGTCATACTCCAAATGTACTGTATGTAATCAATACAAAAACCTCAAAGTAGTGGCTCATTTGTTCTAATTTCACCTCTACTGACAAAGCTTTAGTTGTACAGTAGCTACCAAAGACATTGCAATGTCTTCATATCTTAAAGAATAGTTTTAAAGTAATCAACCGTGGCTACTATTTCATTCCCCCCACTCCAGTTGGTAATAGTGATGGATAAGGACAGGTTCCTGACTCCTATTGGTTAGTGCAGACAGAGCCCCTGGACAGATTATTTCAGGGTTGTTAACATTAAGGCCTGTGACGATACCAGTACCATATTATTATTTTTTTCATGGCAAAAATGGAAAACCCCAAAGCAGACCAAACTCTTTGGTCCTTTAAAAACCTTCTGTATGTAACATATTGTGTTCTATAACCTGGAAAATAAATACAGGTGACTCTGGATGACATCATAATGTCATAATGTCTGGATGACATCATAATGATGTTTGTTTGCCAACAATAGGGATGTTTCTTTAACAAGTTAAGTCCGCTTCGTGTTTTATTTCTTTGCTAAGATACTAACAAGTATCGCGATACTGGTATCGTCCCGGCCCTCGTTAACAGGTTAACAGGTTAACAAGCACTTTAGTGTTTTAGGTGTGTTTACAAAACGTGTCTGAAGTACAGTAGATCTCCTTGGTCCGACTGTCTGTGGGTGAATTTGAAGATTTCACACTCGGACATATAGAATGGTCTAAATTAAAATGTGTAAACTCCTCCCACCCAGGGAACTCGGCCTGTATGTCGCAGCACACGTTAATATTTCAACACGCACCATCTATAGAGTCCCTTGAGTAAAAGCGCTGTCAGCAACACTATACTTGTCCCAGGATATTGTACATTTCCTATAGACACTGGCCAAGTGCAATGCTACTGACAGCGCTTTACTCAAGGGACTCTATAGATAGAGAGTTAAGGATACTGAGAGGTTGGGAGTTCTTCTTAGAGACTGTAAATTATCATGTATCACCCATCTAGCTACATATGATTATGTGTGTGTGTCATGGATCACCAGCAAGGACAAGGTCCCAGCTTTGTGTGTGTGTGTGTGTGTGTGTGTGTGTGTGTGTGTGTGTGTGTGTGTGTGTGTGTGTGTGTGTGTGTGTGTGTGTGTGTGTGTGTGTGTGTGTGTGTGTGTGTGTGTGTGTGTGTGTGTGTGTGTGTGTGTGTGTGTGTGTGTGTGTGTGTGTGTGTGTGTAAGTAAGTAAGCAAAACCCCAGCTTTGCTAACATGAATCCGTAGCCTTGTGTCGTGAGGTTCTCCCTGGAATTAGGAGTGGTTGAGGAGATTGACTTGTTCATGACTCTTTAAATCTGTCTAAGCCAGCTGTGGGGTGATAATGACTGCCAGCCAACTGTGTGGTGATAATGACTAGCAGTGCGTCCCAAATGGAGCCCTATTCCCTTTGGACCAGTGTACTATAAAGAGAATAGGCTGACATTTGGGACAAACGCCCAAGCCGGGACTTGGTCGCTCCATAAACCAGACAAAAAACACTTTAACATGCAAACAAACTTGACCTGAAACCAGTACCTTCCAACTACTTTGCAGACGCTGCATTGTTGGACATCCGATTGCTACAGATATAGGATCTTAATTTGATCACCCTGTTTCAGGAGAGCTTACCTGAGGTTTAAAAAGGCTTCTGAACTATGACATTTTACCTATGAAATTTCAGACTTGATTTTCCCGTACGAAGAACATATCAACCCCTGCAAAAATGTTGCTTCATTAAATTATAATCCACATTTTCTGTTGCTGCATGATTATTTTCTTGCTGTAGCAACCTGGCTCAAATTCAGATCCTACATCTGTATATCATATGATGTGGTTAGCTGGTATGTCAGTCTGCAATGTAGGTCAGCCTGGCCAATGTTTGGTTGTGTTGATGAAGCTCTGTAGATTAATCACAAAAGCATTCCAAGAAACACCTCCACATTTCCAAGATTCCTGCCAGCCCAACCCAGCTGCTAACAACGTCCTTCCTCAGGAACATATATCCCAGTTAGACAACAAGTCCTCAATAGCACCTAGCAGTTTGCACTTGTATTTTCTCACTAAATCAAATAAAATGTTATTGGTCACATACACATGGTTAGCAGATGTTAATGCAAGTGTAGCAACATGCTTGTGCTTTGAGTTCCGACAATGCAGTAATATCTAACAAATAATCAAATAAATTCACAACAACTACCTTATACAGACAAATGTAAAGGGATGATATATATATATATATGGATGAGCGATGCCGCACGGCATAGGCAAAGATGCAGTAGATGGTATAGAGTACAGTATATACATATGAGATGAGTAGCACTAGCACTGACTGCTGCTTTATTAAGGAAAACATTTACTTACTGCCATTAATACAGGTAACGAGTGGAGGACAGAGGAGCCTCTTAAAGAAGAAGTTACAGGTCTGTGAGAGTCAGAAATCTTGCTTGTTTGTAGGTAACCAAATACTTATTTTCCACCATAATTTGCAAATAAATTCATTAAAAATCCTACAATGTGATTTTCTGGATTTTTTTTTTTTCTTCTCATTTTGTCTGTCATAGTTGAAGTGTACCTGTGATGAAAATTACAGGCCTCTCTCATCTTTTTAAGTAGGAGAACTTGCACAATTGGTGGCTGACTAAATACTTTTTTTGCCCCACTGTAAGTGATGGATACTGTCTGATCCCTGACCACACAGACGCATTACAGTAGTTAGGCCTAGGTTAAAGATATCCTATGGAGGGCTTGGTTTTTAATCACATGAAAGGGAAAAATATAAATATATATTTTTTGTATGTTGTGCTATTCGTCAGAGTGCCTTGAATTGAAAATATACTGCACATCCTAAAACATACACACACATCCCTACTTGCATGCTTCATTTGGCTTGGTCAAGTATCCAGCCCTACTTGCATGCTTCATTTGGCTTGGTCAAGTATCCAGCCCTACTTGCATGCTTCATTTGGCTTGGTCAAGTATCCAGCCCTACTTGCATGCTTCATTTGGCTTGGTCAAATTATCCATCCCTACTTGCATAGTTCATTTGGCTTGGTCAAGTATCCATCCCTACTTGCATGCTTCATTTGGCTTGGTCAAGTATCCAGCCCTACTTGCATAGTTCATTTGGCTTGGTCAAGTATCCATCCCTACTTGTATGCTTCATTTGGTTTGGGCAAGTATCCATCCCTACTTGCATAGTTCATTTGGCTTGGTCAAGTTATCCATCCCTACTTGCATGCTTCATTTGGCTTGGTCAAGTATCCATCCCTACTTGCATAGTTCATTTGGCTTGGTCAAGTATCCAGCCCTACTTGCATGCTTCATTTGGCTTGGTCAAGTTATCCATCCCTACTTGCATGCTTCATTTGGCTTGGTCAAGTATCCATCCCTACTTGCATGCTTCATTTGGCTTGGTCAAGTATCCATCCCTACTTGCATAGTTCATTTGGCTTGGTCAAGTATCCATCCCCATCAAAGAGAACCTCTCAAAATTGGTTACCAAAGATGCGCTTCTCCAAAGAAACACATTTGACTATTACTTACAGTACATTTGGAAAGTATTCAGACCCCTTGACTTTTTCCACATTTTGTTACCTTACAGCCTTGTTCTAAAATTGACGAAATATTTTTTCCCCTCATCAATCTACACACAATAAGTCATAATAACAAAACAAAAACAGGTTTTTAGATAAAAAAAAAAACATGTATTAAACATACATAAGTATTCAGACCCTTTGCTATGAGACTCGAAATTGAGCTCGGGTGCATCCTGTTTCCATTGATCATCCATGAGATGTTTCTACAACTTGATTGGAGTACACCTGTGGTAAATCAAATTGATTGGACATGATTTGGAAAGGCACCCACCTGTCTATATAAGGTCCCACAGTTGACAGTGTATGTCAGCAAAAAAACTAAGCCATGAGGTTGAAGGGATTGTCCGTAGAGCTTCAAGACAGGATTGTGTCGAGGCACAGGTCTGGGGAAGGGGGTGACAAGTGGCCTGGCGGGTAGGAGTGTTGGGCCAGTAACCGAAAGGTGACAAGGTAAAAATCTGTCATTCTGCCCCTGTGCAAGGCAGCTAACCGACTGTTCCCTGGTCGCTGTGGATGTTGATTAAGGCAGCCCTCCACACCTCTCTGATTCAGCAGGGTTGGGTTAAATGCAGAAGACACATTTCAGTTGAATGCATTCAGCTGTACAACTGACTAGATATCCCCTTTTGTTTCTTAAATGAAAGAAGTTTGAAACTACCAAGACTCTTCCTAGAACTGGCCGCCCGGCTAAACTGAGCAATCGGGAGAGAAGGGCCTTGGTCAGTGAGGTGACCAAGAACCCGATGGTCACTCTGATAGAGTGCAGCAGAGATGGTTGTCCTTCTGGAAGGTTCTCCCATCTCCACAACCATCTCTGCAACACTGTGTATGCCTTTACTGAGTAAAGGGTACTTCAATAAATGTCATATTTCCTTTTTCTTTTTTATAAATGTGCAAAAATGTACAATAACCAGTTTTTTTCTCTGTCATTATGGGGTACTGTGTGTAGATTGATAAGGAAAAAAACAATTTAATACATTTTAGAATAATGCTGTTAACGTAACAAAATGTGGAAAAAGTCAAGGGGTTTGAATACTTGCCGAATGTACTGTATACAAAATACTAGCCCCCATTAATATGGCATTTTAGGAGGACTGAATAGTTTTAAGGAGCGTATCTTTGGTAATCGGACGAGGGGCGCTCTTTGAAAATGGGGATGGATAAGCAAAATGAAGTATGCAGGTGAATTGTGAATCATGAAAAAGCATGAAGGCAAAAAAAAACTCAAAGCACTTTCAGTAGACCATTTAAAACACCTTTATTCATAGGCTACTTTCCTATTTTTCCACTTCCATGGGCCCTGTGTGTCACTGCTGGATTGGCTGCACTTCCACTCTCAACTGTGTTACCGTTAAAACCTGCTTTTTGTGAGTCTTAAAATGGTCACTTTTGCGATTGTTTTTAAGGACAAACCTCAAATATTACCGCCCCTCCCATCTCAGTACAAGCGAGCTGATGTAAATTGACGAAACTATCCAGGGTGTGCCAGGTTTTACATGACGGAACTGCAAACTAATGTGCGTTTGACACTAGCGCCTGAGCACCAGCTGAAAGTAGAACCCTTTAGTGAGAGAGAGAGAGAAACAGAGAAAAAAAGAGAGAGAGAGGGAGAGAAAGAGAAACAGAGGAGAAAGACAGAGAAAAAGAGAGCGCAAACAGGTCGATCAAGCTGATCAGAACATGATGCTGGTTGAGCACGGGCGTTTCCTGTCTATCGGCTGGGAGCAACAAAATGGAGTCATGTTCAAATTTGCCGAAGGCAGTGCGGGGAGGGCTTTGTATGCATCACAGAAGTTAGAGTAGCAATGATCCAGAATGCTAGAGGCTTGTGTCACGCATTCGATATGCTGATAGAATTTAGGAAGTATTGTTCTCAGGTTAGCTTTGTTAAAATCCCCAGCTTCAATAAATGCAGCATCAGGATGTATGGTTTGCAGTTTACATAGAGTCCAGTGAAGTCCTCTCAGGGTCGACTAGGTATCTGCTTAGGGGGGGGGGGGTTACACGGCTGTGACTAATCAAAGAGAATTCTCTTGGAAGATAATGCGTTGGCATTCGACTGTAATATATATAATAATAATATATAGACTGTAAGGAATTCTAGGTCAGGTGAACAAAGGGACTTGAGTTCCTGTATGTTGTTGTGATTACACCATGAGTCGTTAATCATAAGGCATACACCCCCGCCCTTCTTCTTACCAGAGAGATGTTTGTTTCTGTCGGCGCGATGCATGAAGAAACTGGGTGGCTGTACCGACTCTGACAACGTATCCCGAGTGAGCCATGTTTCCGTGAAACAGAGAATGTTACCATCTCTGATGTCTCTCTGGAAGGTAACTCGTGCCCTAATTTCATCCACCTTGTTATCTAGAGATTGGACATTGGCGAGTAATATGCTCGGAAGCGGTGGATGCTGTGCTCGCCTTCTGAGTCTGACCAGTAGGTAGGCCGCTCTGTCTGCCTCTCCTGCGGCGACCACGTTGTTTTGGGTCAGCCGCTGAGATAAGATCCCATGTCCAGGGTGAAGCTCAGATGGGGCAGTAGGGTAGCCTAGTGGTTAGAGCGTTGGACTAGTGATTGAAAGGTTGCAAGTTCAAATCCCTGAGCTGACAAAATCTGTCATTCTGTCCTTGAACAAGGCAGTTATCCCACTGTTTCTAGGCTGTCATTGAAAATAAGAATTTGTTCTTAACTGACCTGCCTAGTTAAATAACAGTTAAAAAACAAAGGATCTGCTTTGGGAAAGACCAGTTCCTGGTTGGTAAGTTGACATCACTTTTATATCCAATAGTTCTTCCCGGCTGTATGTAAAAACATTTTAGATTTTCTGGGCTAACAATGTAAGAAATAATACAAAAAAAATAACAAATAACTGCATAGTTTCCTAAGGACCTGATTTATACTGTTTTATACATATTATTATTGGTAATTAGATTCATTAAAAGCAGCCATAGGATCTCTACAGTCATTAGTGGGTACAGGTATAGATACAGGCGGAGGTGTCATTTTACCTGTTGTGTTCTTTAGGTAGCATGGTGAAAGCAGCAGCAGCAGAGAGAATTCAAAAGATTTGTTGTCTACTGTAGCGTCATCCTCTGGTGTGTCTGGATAGGGAGATACATCTACAGCTGTGTCAAGGTTAGCCTTGCACCTGTAACAACATACACACAAGTTAGAAATAACTTGAAAATCACCCTAGAAAATGTTTAACCTCAAGGTCTTTTATGGTTCGATAAAAGCTAAATTAAATGAAATTCATGGCAACCGTGTGACTTGTCTTGAGAGAGAAACTTTCCCTGACTGAAGTTGAAGTCAGCAAGCGTTGTACACAGATAACCACCCATCAAAGCGTAAGCACGAAGACACAGTATTTAAATGAGATCCATTTGATTGAGTTCTCACAATGACCACCTTTGCAGAATGATGCAACTTTCTTCTTGCCTTTCCAGATTCCTGTCGGGGAGATCAAATAGATCGAACAGATCACGAAGGAGGAGACAGGGATCAGGACTAAACTAGTCTTGAGATAATGAACGGGGCAAGAACCCCGTTTTTAAAAACACTCGGCTAGATGTCAACGATGACCACTAGCACAATGACCATCTTTCTTTGAGAAACTCTGAAAAAGCAGAGACATCTCTGGACAAACAGACAGAGAGACAGACATAAGGTAGGCGAGGGGGACAGACAGATCTAAAGCAATAGTCTGACCATAGCACTCTGTCATCAGCCAAAATGGTTGAAAAATGATGATTATCTATAGATTGTGTTTTGTTATATTATTCAAATCAAATTGGAGAGTCAGTTGAAGCTGTCCTACAAAAACTGTCATGTCATTACAGGGCATCTTAATATTACTCTACATTTTGCTTTAAGAGCGCGAGCAGCTTCAAACTAGATCATGCCGGATTGGATTTCCTTCCTGCAAGCCAGGGCTGAAGTAAGCTAAATGTCACCTCTGGCATGCATGACATGTATTGAACCACCACAGACCTGGTGCTCAGTCTGTCGGGTTATACCAGGGAGGAGCTCAGAAGCAGGAGGATGAGCTATTGTGGGGGTGGGACTGTAGGGTGTGTGTCAGGGGTTTCCAGCCCTTAGCATTATCTCTGAGTTTCTATGCAGTGCTAAGGGCCCTGATGTGGAGGCTGCTAGTATCTCTGGCCCTGAGCAGTGCTAAGGGCCCTGATGTGGATGCTGCTAGTATCTCTGGCCCCGAGCAGTGCTAAGGGCCCTGATGTGGAGGCTGCTAGTATCTCTGGCCCTGAGCAGTGCTAAGGGCCCTGATGTGGAGGCTGCTAGTATCTCTGGCCCTGAGCAGTGCTAAGGGCCCTGATGTGGAGGCTGCTAGTATCTCTGGCCCCGAGCAGTGCTAAGGGCCCTGATGTGGAGGCTGCTAGTATCTCTGGCCCTGAGCAGTGCTAAGGGCCCTGATGTGGAGGCTGCTAGTATCTCTGGCCCCGAGCAGTGCTAAGGGCCCTGATGTGGAGGCTGCTAGTATCTCTGGCCCTGAGCAGTACTAAGGGCCCTGATGTGGAGGCTGCTAGTATCTCTGGCCCCGAGCAGTGCTAAGGGCCCTGATGTGGAGGCTGCTAGTATCTCTGGCCCTGAGCAGTACTAAGGGCCCTGATGTGGAGGCTGCTAGTATCTCTGTCTCTGAGCAGTGCTAAGGGCCCTGATGTGGAGGCTGCTAGTATCTCTGGCCCCGAGCAGTGCTAAGGGCCCTGATGTGGAGGCTGCTAGTATCTCTGGCCCTGAGCAGTGCTAAGGGCCCTGATGTGGAGGCTGCTAGTATCTCTGGCCCCGAGCAGTGCTAAGGGCCCTGATGTGGAGGCTGCTAGTATCTCTGGCCCTGAGCAGTGCTAAGGGCCCTGATGTGGAGGCTGCTAGTATCTCTGGCCCTGAGCAGTGCTAAGGGCCCTGATGTGGAGGCTGCTAGTATCTCTGGCCCCGAGCAGTGCTAAGGGCCCTGATGTGGAGGCTGCTAGTATCTCTGGCCCTGAGCAGTGCTAAGGGCCCTGATGTGGAGGCTGCTAGTATCTCTGGCCCTGAGCAGTGCTAAGGGTCCTGATGTGGAGGCTGCTAGTATCTCTGGCCCTGAGCAGTGCTAAGGGTCCTGATGTGGAGGCTGCTAGTATCTCTGGCCCCGAGCAGTGCTAAGGGCCCTGATGTGGAGGCTGCTAGTATCTCTGTCTCTGAGCAGTGCTAAGGGCCCTGATGTGGAGGCTGCTAGTATCTCTGGCCCCGAGCAGTGCTAAGGGCCCTGATGTGGAGGCTGCTAGTATCTCTGGCCCTGAGCAGTGCTAAGGGCCCTGATGTGGAGGCTGCTAGTATCTCTGGCCCTGAGCAGTGCTAAGGGCCCTGATGTGGAGGCTGCTAGTATCTCTGGCCCCGAGCAGTGCTAAGGGCCCTGATGTGGAGGCTGCTAGTATCTCTGGCCCTGAGCAGTGCTAAGGGCCCTGATGTGGAGGCTGCTAGTATCTCTGGCCCCGAGCAGTGCTAAGGGCCCTGATGTGGAGGCTGCTAGTATCTCTGGCCCCGAGCAGTGCTAAGGGTCCTGATGTGGAGGCTGCTAGTATCTCTGGCCCCGAGCAGTGCTAAGGGCCCTGATGTGGAGGCTGCTAGTATCTCTGTCTCTGAGCAGTACTAAGGGCTTTGAGGTTGAGGCTGCTAGTATCTCTGGCCCTGAGCAGTGCTAAGGGCCCTGAGGTTGAGACTGCCGGTATCTCTGACTCTGAGCAGTACTAAGGGCTTTGAGGTTGAGGCTGCTAGTATCTCTGTCTCTGAGCAGTGCTAGGGCCCCTGGGGTGGAGGCGTGCTAGTTATTGACACATACTATAGTATGTCACATTATACGCCACATAGCTAGCTGTGTGCTATGTCTGGACAGCTACCATATCCATCTTCTGTGTGAAGAGCTAGCATGTCTGGATAGCTAAGTTAGCATATTAATTTCCCAAGGGGCTCTGGTCTCATCTGTCTATCTATATAAGAACCCTATGATGGAAACCTTCAGGTCAGCCAAAATGTTAGTTAGAAGCTTTCTCGCTGGGCAGAAACTGGATGAATCGCTGTTGTTTCCACGTTGCTGTTTCAATTAAAATTCAATGTATTTTTTCCCTGAAAAATAAATTGGATATACCAAAAAGTCATCAAAGTAAACTCATTTCAAGAATTGTTAAACATTTTTTTTTAAATTAATCACCCAACTTTTAACCGAAGTCCAATGATATGATTGACATTTTTTTTGCCTTCACTTTGTAATCACATAGACGTCGAATTGACATTGGCTATGCCCAGTGGGTTCAGTTACAGCATCCAACTCCCTTTGGAGTGTTGCGTCAACAATGGCTTAACAGGCAATTAATTACAATTAATTACTAGGCATGTTGATTGCTTTGTCCTGGAGTAGATCAGGTTGAAACAGGATATTGGTCAGGTTGAAACAGGTCAGGTGGTCAGGTGACCATAAGAGTTCAATTAAAAGAACAAAACCTGTTGAACTCATTGTTTCGTTGGAAAATGAAAGATTCTCTCATTTCAGAGTAATTGTTCTCATCTCAAGGGTTTTCCAATATTTGAGAGCAAACAACTCAAATTAAGATATTTGATCATTGTATGTTTTGAATACAATAGCTTGAGATAATGTATCAGTTTCCTTTTTAAGGATTTACTGTACGAACAAGCTCTGTGACCACAGATCTGTAGCCACAACTACTGTAGCTTTGCCTCCCCATATGACTCCATATTATAGTAATACAACACAATACTAATAGCAAACTCTCACATTCTTGAATCCGCATTAGTCATGAGGAATGGTGAGATTAAGTTGCTAAGAAGCTGCTTGGTTATTAGGTGAAAAAGATTTTGGCTTAGTTTATTATCCCTGAAAAGGAGAATGGAACGACCACACACCACAGTATTGTGAACTCATACGCCAAAGTATTCAAGTACTATTTCAAATCTTTAAAATACGTTGTGTTTGCATGTCCTCACCGGGAGTGCCAGGTGGTCAGGGTTTTATATTGGTTCCACTTTTGGCGGCAGGTAGCCTAGTGGTTAGTGCGTTGGACTAGCAAGATCAAATCCCCGAGCTAACAAGGTAAACAATAAAATAAAAATGGCCTTCTGCCCCTGAACAAGGCAGTATTTAAAAAAAACTCTGTCATTGAAAATAAGAATTTGTTCCTAACTGACTTGCCTGGTAAAATAATTAAATAAACTTGAACTGGGAGAGTTTCAAATTTAAAAAAAAAACTATTTGAACCGAGGTCTGGACCATACAGTAGTATTGTAAATATAAACTCATAGAGAGGTCTCTTACCATATACAAATCTGCTGGATCAGTTGCTCTCTTTTAGATCAGAGTTTTATTGTTGCATTGTGGCCCCTCACTCACCCTACCTACAGTCACAACTCTGTTTGGGGGGGAAAAAAATAGATAAATCACTACCCACTAGGCTGTTTGAATTCAGTTCGAGAAACACACAGGTCATAAATGTTTGAATTCAGTTACAGTAACCTTATAACAACCAGATGACCAGGTGAAGAACACAGAAATAACTGAACATTAAATGGGCAATCTGGGATTGGCACATCACTTTTGGGACTTTTAAATTAATGACATTTAGCCAGATCCCAGATTTCTTCATTAAGTTACTATGTAAGACCATATGAACATATATTTCCCCTCCCAAAGTATTTCACACAAGATGGATAATCACGACTAATTGTCACCGCTAATTAATTTAATAAAGGACTTATGGGTTGATAGATTCGATCAAACTACATCGGTGCAGTGCCCGTGAACTCCAACGCGCGCAAAATTGAAATTACAACAAATAAAACGTAGTGTGTAGCAGCAATCATTAATAGTAGGCTACAGCCAACAAGAAAACAAAATAGCCTCATATAAATTATTATGTATTTGTGACTTTTTTTAAAACAATAAAACCATATCCCCAAAGCCCTATAAAAATAAATACAGAAATGCAAAAATACTTCAGTATAGAACACTTAGCTATTGATTCATGAAAACTGAAATTACAGTATTTAACATACTTATGCATACCTTAATCTTCCATCAGATTTTGAAGTATTTTCCTCTTGATCTCCAATAGTAAGAAATATCGATGGTGTTCTGCGCTCGAAGAGCTAGATGGGAGATGCCTACATTTTAGGTGCACACTGTCCTTTTGATAGTGCACTTATTAATAGGCTGCTTCTACTTGAAGTTTCCTTGACATACACATCGACATTGCAGGACCCGTTCCTTTGAGGATGAATGAGCCATAACTTTATTTAACTGTGTGTATTCCCCCTCAGAGTTCAACAGAACTTTTGCGATTCATTGAGAAGGGTCGCGTGAACCAAAGTCGCTCTCACAGGGGCTGACACGTGACTGGCACGTAACGATCGCTCTGAAAACCTCCCAAAGGAGTATAAAAACGTCTCACTGCTCTGTCAAAACAGCATGTTAATAAAGGCTAAACATTGAGAATGAGCACGAACAATGTTAACAGTTACAGATTATAGAGATGATCGGAGATAGAGGGTCTTTCTACAGGTTGACAGCCAGCCTAGGCGTTATCGCTGACTGCAGTGGTCTCGCCGCATGTAACGGGACATCCCATCCACTGCAGAGGAACTTTGGCGCAAGGTCTGTATGACCTGAAAGCCAATTGTGTAATAATGAGATTATTAAAATGGTATAAAACCATATAACGACTAGGTTTTAAAACTAATACGTTCCTTCCACACTTTGGCCTATTATTTGCACAGAATTTCCTCAGCAGGATGCCAAGAGAAATGCTGAACCAGCTAAAGGAGAAAATGGACACGAAGGTCAGAAGATTAAACTGACCGGATCCCAGTTAAAGTTTATCGACCTGAGATGCCCTAGAAATGCATTGAACTGGAAACGCGTTCACTGAAAGCATGTGCACCTGCTGAGACAGTGAAGATATACACAGTTCACATGCCTGCTCACTGTAGTAAAACATAGATCGAATTAAAACGAGGGAGATAAAAAAAGAGCGAATGCGAGAGAGCTAAATGATAAAGCAGACCAATCTATAAACATCTCACATCATGCAACTCATTTTATGAAGGAACTTGTGACCAAATTCCATCTGTTAACTCGGGGTAAATATGTTCTTTATTTTTCCAGTATTTGAATATATAAAACTACAGGGAATGTGATGCATCACACACACACCTAAGTTAATTCAGTGAGCTAGTCAAGAACACGTTGTGTTCCAAATAGCACCCCAGTCACTATATAGTGAACAACTTTTGACTAGGGCCCATTATATAGGGAATAGAGTGCTATTTGGTACAGAGACAATGAATCACTGACAATGACCTCTGACATTAGCTGCATTAAAAAGGTCAGTGTGTTCCGAGTCTAGGGTGGCCTTTAGATTGGTGGGAGGTGAGGGTGGTGTAAGTCTTCTGGCTGTAATGGGGACTGGAGGCTTGGCCCGGAATCAATGTTCAACTCCTGTAGGTTTGTAGGTCATATTTACTTACTGGAATTCTTTGCATTTTGGTAGATCACCTGCCTAATGGGCCAATCACAGAGCAGGTTCAACTTGTATGACCACTCAGCTCACTTGCCCCAGGCAATAGGTGCAACCCTTAATGTCAACCCTTTAGTGGGGGAAATGGAAAACTGACAAGACCAGCATCGGAAGACTCAGTTCAGACATACCGTACAACGAGTCCCCCCCCCATTTAAAAACCAGATACTGCAGTACAATATAGAAGTACAGAGTACCAACTACCACATTCAGCACCTCTAGGCCAAGTTTACTGCAGTATCCCATTTTTCATGATACTTGAAAACATACCACACTAAAAAGAGTTTAAGTCCAGACACGCACAGTACAAACACAACCAAGTCCCGACTTTGCAGAAATCATAGACACCATTACAAACTGTGACATTGCTTTTAATATGAACATATACAATATTTCTACATGGATTTGAAAAATCAGACCTGATTTCAGATGTCCAAAAAAAAAGTATTAGCCAGTTATTGAATAAGAAAGTCACCCCCAAAAACAGATCAGGCCCTATTGAACATACACAAAACACAACTCAAATGGTATGTATGTACTTGACTTTTAAATATGACTCTTGGCCAAACAGTAAAAAGAAAACACACAAAAAAAAATCTTCTGCAACTTCAATGTGACCTCCCAGATCCAGACTTTATATTGGGTATGATTATTTAGCATTAGTGAACAAACAGATTTACAAAACAGCCTCGTCTATCTTCATTAGGTGACCTCATGACGCCATCTTATGAACAGCTACAGTGATGGCTCCATGTGATCTCACTAGAATATTCCTGTGTTGGGGGTGGGGGGGAGAAACAATCAATGAAAATGTTTACCATCGTAAAAAGCCTGTGGCCAATCAATTGCTTTTCAAATCAAGGCATGACTAAATAAAATGCAATATTCAAAATCACTAACCAACAACAAAAATACTCAACAGTATGCAAATAAACATCACTATTAAAAGCAGTATAGTATTACTACTGTTCGCATTGTTTTAGAGATGAGGAAACAGTTGCCACAGCAAACATGTCATGTGACCTGCCTATGGTATTGAAAGACCAGAGCCCATATTAAGAGTCTTAAAGTAGGATAGCAGCTCCCACCTGTCCATTAGCGTTGCACGGTACACCGAAACATAGGTACTTTAAAAACTGGAATTTGTTTTACGGTCGGTATTGCTGTTAAATGTCTCTCACGTGATTGAGAGGTTAGTCTGTCAGCACAGCCTCTTTATAGCGTGAAGAGCAAAGTGCCTGCTCCAAGTACTAATTTATTGCTAGAGTTGTTGGCGAAGCATTAGCTCCCCAGTCCACTCCTGCAGCACAGCATCTAACACACTCGAATAAAGCAACATGAAATGTTGAAACTGTTCGCAAAAACTAAATGTCCATACAGGCTAGAACACTTATATAAATGTAAGACAATACCGGTAGCTAAGCTTCCAGCTTTAAAATTGTAGGCTAACTTTCCTTGCTAGCTTACAGTTGAATTCACTACCTAGTAATACTTTGTGATAATATGCAAACCATAACGCATATAATACGCTGATTTCAAACCTGACTGTCACCAAAAACTGCTTCACTTGGTTTTCCTTTGCCTCGTGTCTGGTTTCCACTAGATTCCTTTATTTTTAGCTCTTTTTTTAAATAGCAGAAAACAAAAGTATACATACAGGAAGTATACAAAACGCTAGGGGGGTACAAATGACTGATTATAACAAAGACCTTAAAAGATGCACACACTGATTGGTTTTAACAGCTTTCTTATTAGAAGATCGTAGAACAGTCAAGAATATTAGCAATGATAAAACTATGAATATATTTCCATTAAGAGTTTACATGTTGAGCAGGTATTCCCAAACTGGGGGTACGTGCAATAGCGTATTTTCTTTCTTCACATTTTCAAACAGTACATTTATATTTTCCAGTGGGGGTATACATTTGGGCGAGGTCCCCCCCGACAAGGCAGTTAACCCACTTTTCCTAAGCCGCCATTGTAAATAATAATTTGTTCTTATTAACCGACTTGCCTAGTTAAGTTAAATAAATATGAAGCAGTGCACATACTTATAATATCCACAAGGTGGCAGCACAGTCAATGAACTGGACAAATCTACATATTTGTCACATGCTTTGCAAACAAGTGTAGACTTAAATTTAACTAGGCAAGTCAGTTAAGAACACATTCTTAATTACATTGACAGCCTACCGGGGAACAGTGGGTTAACTGCCTGGTTCAGTGGCAGAACGACAGATTTTTAGATTTATCCAACATCTTACTGGGCCCACCCTACCAAGGGGCTTTCTATTGACATTGCTTCCATTGTTGATGTTGCTTTATCTGATCACTGGATTTTTTTTTACTACCTTGTTGCCAATAGCACAGGGTAATACTGAACACGTTAAGAAACGCCAGCTTACCTCTGAAGTTGCTACAGACCTGAGTATGAACAATACTCCATCACCTATTCTACCTTCCTCTTGTGATGATTTAGTTGATAACTTTAATAGCAAATGAAAGGCAACCATTAATGCCATAGCTCCAGTAAGGTTGAACAAGTCCACATCCAAACAGAGAGGCCCTTTGATGAGTGAGGAAACAAATACATTAAGAGGGAAATTGTAGAAAGGCAGAGCGGAAGTGGAGAAAGTCAAAGTCGCAGGTCCATTATGATATTCTGAGTGAGCAACTTGGCGTATATAACAAGTCAATTAGAAAGATTAGCCTGTCTGGCATATCGAACTTGATCACTAATAATCACAATAATTTGAGTGTGCTTCTCGACCATGGATAGCCAGATAAAATCCTACCACCGCAAACCTATAAGACAACAAACATTAGGCTGGGTATCAGTCAAACAAGACCCGATGAGAAGTTTAATGATGTGTCCTAACCTACCACGCAAAGGCACTATGGATCCCCTCCCGGTTGACACAGACATGCTCAGGAAAGTTATCACAACTTAAGCCTTCAACTGCCTTCTCTATCCGATCCCCACCAACATATTCAAAACAGTTTTTATTTGCAAAACAGAAGAAGCGCAAGCTATTGTTCTTCAGCTTTTAGCAATTGGTCAGCCAATCTCCAACCTTTCACTATATAGCAAAAATTCTGGAGAAATTGTTTGAACCTGAACCAGTTCTCGTAACCACCACAGCAAAAATAAAACGATTTAAAAAAAAAAGAAAAAAAAAATAGTCTTGAGCCAAAGCACAGAGAATCTGGCTGTACATTCACAGGCAATACAGATAAAACACCAGCTAAAAAAAAACCTAGGTGTCATTTTATATCCTGAACTCAAATTTCAAACACCACATTAGGAATGTGACCAAAATAGCTTTTAACTCCCTGAGGAACATTGCCACGGTGCAGCATTAAACTACTGTAATGCCCTCCTGTCTGGTCTACCAAAGAAAGCCATTGGTCAACTGCAAAACACAGAATGCTGCAGCACGGGTACTGACAAAGACCAGACAGAGAGAACACATTACACCGGTTTTAAAGTCTCTGGACTGGCTGCCTGTTAGAAGAATCTTAAATTCAAAACTATTGGTTTTTAAATCAATCCCAGATTGCACTTCCCGATACATGTCAAGACATGCTTTTAAGTTATGTACCCAGTAAGTCCCTCAGGTCCTCTGGCACTGGCCTTTTAACTATCCCAAAGCCCATGCCCAAGAGGCATGGAGAAACAGCCTTTTAACTATCCCAAAGCCCATGCCCAAGAGGTATGGAGAAACAGCCTTTTAACTATCCCAAAGCCCATGCCCAAGAGGTATGGAGAAACAGCCTTTTAACTATCCCAAAGCCCATGCCCAAGAGGTATAGAGAAACAGCCTTTTAACTATCCCAAAGCCCATGCCCAAGAGGTATGGAGAAACAGCCTTTAACTATCCCAAAGCCCATGCCCAAGAGGTATGGAGAAACAGCCTTTAACTATCCCAAAGCCCATGCCCAAGAGGCATGGAGAAACAGCCTTTATCCCAAAGCCCATGCCCATGGAGAAACCCAAATCCCAAAGCCCATGCCCAAGAGGTATGGAGAAACAGCCTTTTAACTATCCCAAAGCCCATGCCCAAGAGGTATGGAGAAACAGCCTTTTAACTATCCCAAAGCCCATGCCCAAGAGGCATGGAGAAACAGCCTTTTAACTATCCCAAAGCCCATGCCCAAGAGGCATGGAGAAACAGCCTTTTAACTATCCCAAAGCCCATGCCCAAGAGGCATGGAGAAACAGCCTTTTAACTATCCCAAAGCCCATGCCCAAGAGGCATGGAGAAACAGCCTTTTAACTATCCCAAAGCCCATGCCCAAGAGGCATGGAGAAACATCCTTTTAACTATCCCAAAGCCCATGCCCAAGAGGTATGGAGAAACAGCCTTTTAACTATCCCAAAGCCCATGCCCAAGAGGCATGGAGAAACAGCCTTTTAACTATCCCAAAGCCCATGCCCAAGAGGCATGGAGAAACAGCCTTTTAACTATCCCAAAGCCCATGCCCAAGAGGTATGGAAAGGCAGCTTTTAATTATTACGCCCCCAGCCTCTTGAATAGCCTGCTAGAGAACATGGTCCAAAACTGTGGACATCTTTAAAGATCCATTTTAAAAACACCTTTTTAGCCATTGTTTGTATTGTTATTATTTTGTTTTTAAATCCTCATGTTTGTTGTGTATTTTTTTTCTCTTTCTTTCTGTGAAGCACATTGCATTCCATGTCTGAAATGTGCTGTATAAAAACTTGATTTGATGCATAGCTGCTAATGTGGCTGTCATCCTGAACTACAAATCCCATGATGATCCTAAAGTGAAATCCCACCCACCCGGGGCACCAAGCGATGCAAAACAAACTTGCCCTAATATTAACTGGATGCGATTCCTCACCCTGAATCTGACTCCAGGCACACTGTGGGACTGTCTGTAGGGTCTCTGGTGAGAGAGGCTGCCTGTCTGGCCAGTACAGATACCACTCCCCCATGCTCATCAGACAGAGAGCCACGACCTGAAATAAACACAAGGAGACAAAGTAGACTCCGATTCAGTCATATGGAATGTCAAAATGTAGGCTGATCTTGTGATAAGTTACCTAGTATCAAAAGTGGACCTGACACAATTGCTAGGCGTCACCAGAGATAACAGGATTTAGCTCTAGCAAGCATACTATTATTTGATGCATTGCATTGTCTAATATTTGTTACCATTGCCATTTCAAGGATATATTTTCTTAGTTTTCAAACATTCAGTTAGTCTTCCGTTGAAGTGTTAAATGTTAGTTACCAGACATAGGCTGAAGAACAGTTTAGCTAGCTAGCAGCATTTCCCCCAATGACGAATGACTAGCTATGGAACCCTGACCTGTTCACCGGATGTGCTACTTAGTACCTTGTCCTGGAAGCCGACTGACACTTACTCCTGAGGTGCTGATGTGTTGCACCCTCTAACCACGGATTATTATTTGATCCTGCTGGTCACCTACGAACGTTTGAACATCTTGAAGAACGATCTGGCCTTAATGGCCATCTACTCTATCGCCATAGCCTGAAAACGATTGGCCACTCCTCGGGGCCTGGTTCCTCTAGGTTGCTTCCTAGGTTCCTGCCTTAATAGGGAGTTTGTCCATAGTCGCTATGGTTCTCTGGGTATCTCTGCATAAGCACAGAGACAACTGCTGATACAGGGCATTGTGAAATAAATGTTATTGATTTGACGACGAATGCGTGTGGTCGTCAGTTAAACATTTTGTCTGCTGAATAATCAGATACATAAAAAGACAGCAACATGAAATGAGGACTTTACCTACAGCCTAGAATATGTCCTTGTTGGTCCGTGCAGAGAACTCCGACAATGGCTGGATTCTTCATGCTATCATATCAAAACAACATTTGAGGAATATTTTCACATAATTAAACGATTTGGTACAATCAAATAATTTTCAATCAAATAATTTTCGATCAAATAATCACGTACGTGTCATCCAGATGTTGCTCGAGAGTCGACTCCATGGTTATGATAGCGTTATCTGCAATTAATAACTGGGACATATACCGATAATTTGTTTGTGATTGTCTGCTTTCTGACTTTTCTCGAGTCAGTCAGCTGATGCGCATTCCTACGGAAACCATCGAAGGCTAAATTACACCAAACGCGATTCCTTTTGATTTTTTTCTGGAATGGAAAGGAGGGTGGAGAAAGAACACAACTTTACAAAATAAGAACAGTTGCTTCTCTCCCAAAAGCAATAGACATACAACAATATACGCTTATTGGTAAGTTACCCCCACTTTACATGAGTGGTTCTCAAACGTCTCCTCAGGACCCTTCTTCTGTAGGTTTTATGGCAGACTACAACCCAAAAAGGTGCGTTACCGCCACCAACTGGACAGGGTTGAGAAAACCAAGGCAAAAAATACAACCCATACGTGGTAGGGAAAACTTAATCCACCCAAAATAAAACAAATAAAAAAAACACATTAACAAAACCAAAACCCTCACTTATTCCTTAAAATCTCCATATCTCCCTTTTCAGGCTCTATGACCTGACAGGGTGGTAATGGCTTGTGACAATACTCCATGCAACTCCTCCACTGAGAAGTTATTTCAGTCCTTGGAACCATTCCGTCACATCAACAATGATATGCATTTTCCTGAACTCCCTCTCCACCATGGCAGTGCCATTAATCCCCATAGCTAGAAAAGGCCATCTACTTAACCTTTAACATATCTGGGTCCTGCTGCTGAACGACAACGCCTGCAGCCTTCAGTGAAGGTCTGTCTGCCATCATGGATTCTTCAGGAGCACCATTCAAAACCTCAACCCTTTTAACAGCCGCTGCATACGAAATGCTCTGGACAGCCCTGTCTTTGGCCATCTCATTCTCTTTCACCCTTGGTCATTCCAAAGATGTGGCTTCATGGTTCCCACCACAAGTGGCAACATGTCACATTTTCATGACTTTTAAAAACACAGGATATTATCTTTTCCACATCTTGGCTTCTCCCTTCTGCAAACACTTAAAACATGTCCAAAAGCTTTACAGTGATCACACTGCATTGGCCTTGGGATACATGCTCTGACTCTGTAGTTTATATAGCCAAACTGCACTTGAGTAGGGAGAGACTCCACTTAAATAAAAAAAAACAGAACAGATACTCTTCACTTTCTCCTCATTGACCATACGATTCATCCGACAAACATCAATCACTCCAGGAATATTTTCCATCTCTGTAACGTAGACTTCCCAAAAGACGCCAGATATTACCCCCTGTAGACGTGCCCTGTTCCGAAGAGACACACAGGACACATCAAACTTTTCAAATCTGGTGAGACGCAACACACACATTTTCTGCTCCTCAGATGAACAAAAAAAAAATCTAAACAAGCCGGCCTCTCGTGATCCTCACAGCCTTCACTTTACCCAAAACTCTCTCCACCAGTTTGGGTATATCAAATAGATTCTTCAAAATTGGTAATCCAATCAGCTGCTCCTCATTAAGAAAATGGATTCCTACGGGATAAGAAGGGGCATTCTCATCCCTGTTTGCTAATTGCTCAGTTTTCTAATTTTTTAGACAATATTCCAATTCTCCTTGATTACCCCGCCATTATATTCACGCTCCACATCAACATCCACTTCCATCATCTTTTTCAATCTCACTCTCCTCAGTCAGGATCCCCCAGCCGTTCCATGTATTTGATATTTTCCAGAGCTAGCACACCTGAGTCAAGCCCTTGAATTGATGAATCGACTGAGCTTGTTCAGTGCTTCAACAAATTTGTGAAAAGTCTGAGGCTCCCCGAGGAGATGTTTGAGAACCAGTGAAGATTGATATCCTTTACCAACTAGGCCTTAAGTGATTGATAAATAAACAAAATGTGCATACATCCCAGAGTGATTCACTCAGTGAAAATGATTCCAAACTCAAATTTGACCCTTTTTATTAAAATAGATGAGCATACTGTGTATATCCCACGCTGAGTTACAGCCTCGCTGACACTGTGCATTTAGCTACAGTAAGCAAAATGAGAAGAGCACCCTGGGACTGCAGTGCCATCAGCCACCCTGATGTTTACATTTTTTTTAACCTTTATTTTACTAGGCAAGTCAGTTAAGAACAAATTTGTATTTTCAATGACAGCCTAGGAACAGTGGGTTAATTGCCTGTTCAAGGGCAGAACAACACATTTTGTACCTTGTCAGCTCAGGAATTTGAACTTGCAACCTTTCAGTTACTAGTCCAATTCTCTAACCACTAGGCTACCCTGCCGTATCGACTTTAGCCTAGGGGAGAGTGGGCTAAGATGAGCAAAATTTTCAGCATCACACCATCAAGGGAAATATAGTATTCTCTCCAAAAAAATATATCTATAAATATTTCAGGATGTTGTGTATCCCTGGAAATAATCAGAATTCATGTAAACATTACAGTTTCGAAAATATAGCTTGTTCAAAAAAAGTTCTCTCTTGGCACAACTTATGGGGAAAGTTGAGCCACGGGACAGGGTAAATTATGCCAACTACACTTTTCTGCACAGAAGGGAATATTACCACTACTTTTTTAAAACCATGTTTCTCTTTATTTCCCCAACACAATTCAACACAATAACAATGGCTTTTTAAAAACGTTTAATCATCGTAAGCACCTTTTAACACAGGTTTAATTAGGTGATAACGCCCGAGAAGCCGGTGTTTGTAGGATATATTGGCACGGGTGTTATTGGGCCAGAGACGAAGTCGAGGGTCGGCAAACTGTGTCAATATATACTCCAAACACCCCGGCTTCAAGGGCATTATCACTTTTATACAATGGGTTACCAACACATTCAAATAATGATTGACATATCTTAATTAAAAATGTTATTTTGATTAATTTATTCATACTATTTCATTCTTATGTAACAGTGTAGACTTTACGTCCGTTACCCTCGCCCCGACCTGGGCGCGAACCAGGGACGCTCTGCACACGTCAACAGTCACCCTTGAAGCATTGTTACCCATCGCTCCACAAAAGCCACGGCCCTTGCAGAGCAAGGGGAACCACTACTTCAAGGTCTCAGAGCAAGTGACGTCACCGATTGAAACGCCACTAGCGCTAACTAGCTAGCCATTTCACATCGGCTACACTTACACAAGATAATATATGGTCCCGACACAAATCTATGTTTGCTACCCAAGCTGTTTGCTACCCGTGCTCTCTCGTCAGGACACTGTTGTTCAGAGGAGCTAGCCAACACCACAGAAAACACAATCACTTCAAACTGGAGCTGGAAAGACTGCAAACTAGCTGCACTTCGTTTCATTTGACCTTTATTCCATTTGACCTTTTTTCATTTGACCTTTATTCCAATAGACATTTCTTTGTATGTATCCATAAAAATGATGCCTGCTGATTCATAATTTCAACTGGCTGAGAAAAGCTGCCTGCTTGTCTGTCTCATCCAGACTCCCGACACGCTCGTTACTATGGGACAGCTAGAGATCGAATTTGAAAATTGAAACAATGGTGCAAATGTTGGAGCAACAGACAGCAAGATTTATACAAATCTCTGCTGTTGAAAACTAAATGTTAGTCTAAAATAAATATGAGATAATGTCCAAATGTTTTTATAGTGGAGATCAAGTTTATAAATTGCGGCTGATGAGACAGCGTA
Source organism: Oncorhynchus keta (assembly GCF_023373465.1). Classification (NCBI taxonomy): domain Eukaryota; kingdom Metazoa; phylum Chordata; class Actinopteri; order Salmoniformes; family Salmonidae; genus Oncorhynchus; species Oncorhynchus keta. The sequence goes on from NC_068447.1 coordinate 8,198,559, forward strand.
TTGCGCAGTCAAATGGAACAGAGCAAACAGGTATTTAACGTAATAGATTTAGTCGGTGGTAACTTGTGGAATAGACAATGGCTGGAATGCGGTTTTAACCAATCAGCATTCAGGACTAGACCCACCTGTTGTATAACACCTAACAAATACTTTGTACTTAAAAAAATATGTTTAACATAGGCCCTATTGCTAACCCATATCCCAGCAATAATGCATTATATTACGCCTGGGAAGAAAACACTTAAATTTGCTCAACTTGCCGTTTGCTCAACCATTGGCTCAACTTAACCCAAGGCAAACATTTTTACTATATTAGCCCACACAGCTACAAGGATACACTTTCATGCTAGGTTTATTACCTTATAATGAACCTTATAGAGACCCCAACTGATGTATAGAACAATCTTAAAAATATCTACTTTGGTTTACATACAATCATGAAACCTCGAACACAAATACATTTGACTTGGCGAAAATACTTTTTGGGGACTTAACTTGCTTACCACTTTTCCCATGTGTTTTCTTTCTTCACAGACTCCATGAAATGATGGCCTCTTCCTAAATATTTGGTCAAATCAAACAAGGGTGGCTCAACATATGCCTTTGGCTCAACTTACCCCACTCTCCCCTACATAACATATTTCATTTACACTTATTTAATGTTTTAAAGTCTTCTCTCGACAAATCAATCTTTCAACATGACATGTGCATAATTATTTAGCCTATGTTTGGTGAGGGTGTAAAAATATCACTTGTGTTTGGCGAGGGTGTAAAAATATCACCTGTGTTTGGCGAGGGTGTAAAAATATCACCTGTGTTTGGGAGTGAGGAAAAATATCACCTATGATAGGCGAGGGAGGAAAAATATCACCTATGTTTGGTGAGGGAGGAAAAATATCACCTATGATAGGCGAGGGAGGAAAAATATAATCTATGTTTGGTGAGGGAGGAAAAATATCATCTATGTTTGGCGAGGGAGGAAAAATATAATCTATGTTTGGTGAGGGAGGAAAAATATCATCTATGTTTGGTGAGGGTGTAAAAATATAATCTATGTTTGGTGAGGGTGTAAAAATATCATCTATGTTTGGTGAGGGTGTAAAAATATCATCTATGTTTGGTGAGGGTGTAAAAATATCATCTATGTTTGGTGAGGGAGGAAAAATATCACCTGTGTTTGGTGAGGGAGGAATTATCTTCAACTGATGCTCGACAGGGCTTTTAGGTACAGGTAACTGCCAAAATAATGGAAACACTTGAGTAAATGAGGAATACAAAGTATATTGAAAGTAGATGCTTCCACACGGGTGTTGTTCCTGAGTTAATTAAGACACTTTATGTCGGTGTTTCCTTTATTTTGGCAGTTATCTTCTATGATAGGATCATATCTGAGCCACCACCAATCTGTGTCCTTATCATGGTGCTATAAAAACACATATTCTATTCAACTCAACAGAAGTGTCTGGTAAATATTTGAAAAGGGATGTTGATTCTTATCTGCAATCTGGACAAAGCCGGCTGGCCAAGCTAGCCAACTGCTGTGACACAGCCTGCTACGTCAACAATGTCTCTCTCTTTGTGTTCACTTACAGTATAAGCTCACACTGAAGAACTCTCATCTCAGGATTCAGGATTCAGCCTCCCTCAGATAATGGGATCTACATGAAATAATATAAATATATTTATATTTATGAAGTCAATATCCATATAGGCTTTGCAAATTGATTCATGCATTCATGAGTAGCCTATAAATACGCAACAGTACTGCTATGCTATCATATCATTCTTCCTGTAAAGATTGCGTCGACGGAGAAGAGCAACATTTCAACCAGGCTTAGGCTCGTTAGTTACTTTTTTTTACGTGTTTATCTTTACTTTTTACAGAAAGTTGTCCAGAAAGATAGGAGACTTTTGAACAAATCTCATCTATAAGACAGAATTGAATTGAAAGAATTGAAAAGCTGCAATATTAACACGAGGGTCCATCAAATGTATTTTCAGTCCCCTCCTATACTACCTGTTCAGCCACTACTGTGTGGCCACGCACATCATCTAGTTTGCTGACACCACAACTGTGGTAGGCTTGATCTCCGACAATGATGAGACAGAGAGGAAAGAGATGATGAGACATGATGAGACAGAGAGGCCTAAAGAGAGGAAAGCATAGACTTAGTAGTGTGGTGCCAGGACAACAACCTCTCCCTCAATGTCAGCAAGATCAATGAGCTGATTGTGGACTATAGGAGAAAGAGGGGATAGCACGCCCCCATCCACATAGACAGGGCTTTAGTGTACCGGGTCGAGAGCTTCAAGTTCTTTGGCATCCACATCACTAAGGACTTAACATGGTCCACACACCCGTGAAGAGGGCACGACAGCGCCTCTTCACCCTCAGAAGGCTGACAAGATTTGGCATGGGTCCTTGGATTCTCCCCCCCCCAAAAAAAATGTATACAGCTGCACCATCGAGAGCATCTTGACTGGCTGCATCATCGCTTGGTATGGAAAAGGCACCGCCCTCGACCACAAAGAGTTAGAGGGTGATGTGGCAGCCCAGTACATCACTGGGGCCGACCTCGCTGCCATCCAGGACCTTTATATCACGCGTGCCGAAAAATTGACAAAGACTCCAGCCACCCAAACCGTAGACTGTTCACTCTGCTACAGTCCGGCAAATGGTACCGGAGCATCGGCTCTCGGACCAACAGGCTCCGAGACAGCTTCTGCCCCCAAGCAATAAGACTTCTAAATAGCAATAAGACTGCTAAATAGTTAATTAAATGATTAACCGGACTATCTGCACTGACCCTATCTTTGCAAAGACTCTATGCACACTCACAAGACTATATATAAACACTATATTCACAGTCATCCACACACACACTACACTCTCACACAAAACACTAGATTTGCACACACATACAAAACAAACACACACACACTTATACACTCATCATACAGTGGGGCAAAAAAGTATTTAGTCAGCCACCAATTGTGCAAGTTCTCCAACTTAAAAAGATAAGAGAGGCCTGTAATTGTAACCATAGGTACACTTCAACTATGACAGACAAAATTTGAAAAAAAATCCAGAAAATCACATTGTAGGATTTTTAATGAATTTATTTTCAAATTATGGTGGAAAATAAGTATTTGGTCAATAACAAAAGTTTATCTCAATACTTTGTTATATACCCTTTGTTGGCAATGACATAGGTCAAACGTTTTCTGTAAGTCTTCACAAGGTTTTCACACACTGTTGCTGGTATTTTGGCCCATTCCTCTATGCAGATCTCCTCTAGAGCAGTGATGTTTTGGGGCTGTTGCTGGGAAACACAGACTTTCAACTCCCTCCAAAGATTTTCTATGGGGTTGAGATCTGGAGACTGGCTAGGCCACTCCAGGACCTTGAAATGCTTCTTACGAAGCCACTCCTTCGTTGCCCGGGCGGTGTGTTTGGAATCATTGTCATGCTGAAAGACCCAGTCACGTTTCATCTTCAATGCCCTTGCTGATGGAAGGAGGTTTTCACTCAACATCTCACGATACATGGCCCCATTCATTCTTTCCTTTACACGGATCAGTCGTCCTGGTCCCTTTGCAGAAAAACAGCCCCAAAGCATGATGTTTCCACCCCCATGCTTCACAGTAGGTATGGTGTTCTTTGGATGCAACTCAGCATTCTTTATCCTTTATCATCTGACCATATGACATTCTCCCAATCTTCTTCTGGATCATCCAAATGCTCTCTAGCAAACTTCAGACGGGCCTGGACATGTACTGGCTTAAGCAGGGGGACACGTCTGGCACTGCAGGATTTGAGTCCCTGGCGGCGTAGTGTGTTACTTATGGTAGACTTGGTTACTTTGGTCCCAGCTCTCTGCAGGTCATTCACTCGGTCCCCCCGTGTGGTTCTGGAATTTTTGCTCACCGTTCTTGTGATCATTTTGACCCCACGGGGTGAGATCTTGCGTGGAGCCCCAGATCGAGGGAGATTATCAGTGGTCTTGTATGTCTTCCATTTCCTAATAATTGCTCCCACAGTTGATTTCTTCAAACCAAGCTGCTTATCTATTGCAGATTCAGTCTTCCCAGCCCGGTGCAGGTCTACAATTTTGTTTCTGGTGTCCTTTGACAGCTCTTTGGTTTTGGCCACAGTGGAGTTTGGAGTGTGACTGTTTGAGGTTGTGGACAGGTGTCTTTTATACTGATAACAAGTTCAAACAGGTGCCATTAATACAGGTAACGAGTGGAGGACAGAGGAGCCTCTTAAAGAAGAAGTTACAGGTCTGTGAGAGCCAAACATCTTTTGCATGTGCTTAGCTCTATTCAGATGATTTTTTTACAAAAACAAAAACTTCTTATCTTTGGCAAGCATACCCACAACATGATGCAGCCACATCATGCTTGAAAATATGAAGAGTGGTACTAAGTAATGTGTTATGTTAGATTTGCCCCAAACATAACGCTTTGTATTGAGGACATAGAGTTCCCCATCCAAAGTGTAATTAATAACTTCACCGTGCTCAAACGGATATTCAATGTCTGTATTATTTTTATTATACATCTACCAATAGGTGCCCTTCTTTGCGAGACATTGGAAAACCTCAATGGTCCTTGCAGTTGGATCTGTGTTTAAAATTCTTATTTAGGCTTGCCAAAACAAAGGGGTTGAAAGCGTATTGACTCAAGACATTTCAGCTTTTCATTTTCAATTAATTTCAAAACATAAAAAAAAAAAAACATAATTCCACTTTGACATCATGGGGTATTGTGTGTAGGTCAGTGACACAAAATCTACATTTAATCCATTTTAAATTCAGGCTGTAACAACAACAAAATGGGGAAAAAAGTGAAGGGGTGTGAAAACTTTCTGACGGCACCGTACCAAGTCACTTTAACATGTATTCATTTACATATCTACCTCAATTACCTATTACCTAATGGGGTGGCAGGGTAGCCTAGTGGTTAGAGCGTTGGACTAGTAACCGGAAGGTTGCAAGTTCAAACCCCTGAGCTGAGAAGGTACAAATCTGTCGTTCTGCCCCTGAACCCATGTTTCCTAGGCAGTCATTGAAAATAAGAATTTGTTCTTAACTGACTAGCCTTGTTAAATAAATAAAATAAAAACCTGGAGCCTCTGTGTACATTGCTCCATTTATGTGTATTTTATTTTATTCCTCTTGTATTCACCGTTTTTCTTTTTATTATGATTTTTTAAACTCTGTATCATTGGATCGTAAGCAAGCATTTTACTTTAACGTCTACACTCGTTGTATTCGGCTCATGTGACACATAATGTGATTTAATGTGTCATTACATTCAGTTGACCCGTATAGTGTACACATCTCCTTCCGATTGATGTATAACTTTAATAAGCAATGATAATATTTTTTTCTCCTGTGTCCTGTGAGAGTACTACTAAACATTAACCCGTAGAAGCCTCATCTTTGAAAATGATAAATTCATCACCAAGTCTTTGTTCATGCATGCCTATCCATTGGTTGGTTGGTTGGTTCTTCACCTTGTTTGTTAGAGATCACCCATTATGTCACGTAGACACATTCTGAGAAAAGTCACCGTTACCCAAGTTGAACCAGATGCTTTCAGGCAAGACAGATGTCAACGTGCAGGGAAACAGACTGATGATTAGCGGCTGGAGTGAATGGTGATTGAAAAAAAGTACAACACATGATAGTACACTTTGACCTCCAGCAGACATGTCACACGCTCCCCCATCAGATATCAGTTATGTTGGATGGTCAGATAGCTGGTGTGTCCATCCACTCAAGATTGAAAGAAAATGTAGGACTTGAAGCTAAAACACTTATAACATGGGATGAGTCACTGGAGTTCAGTCAGGACATGAGTATATCCCGACTCCGCACATAAAGTCTCATAACAATGGTGAACAGTTTTCCTATCTACAAGTTTCATCTAACTATTCCCTATCTCCCAAATGCATGTGTTTGGCCTATAGTGTATAGCCTACAGCAGTCTATAGTGTATAGCCTACAGCAGTATATACTGTGTAGGCTGCAGTAGTCTATAGTGTATAGCCTACAGCAGTATATACTGTGTAGGCTGCAGCAGTCTATAGTGTATAGCCTACAGCAGTCTATAGTGTATAGCCTACAGCAGTCTATAGTGTATAGCCTACAGCAGTATATACTGTGTAGGCTGCAGCAGTCTATAGTGTATAGCAGTGAAGGCTCTTCAGAGGAAGAGGGGGAGGACCATCCACCTCCGTGAATTTCATAAAAATAAAAATAGTGAAACATTAAAGTTATCCTTTTTAGATAAAACTATGCTTAATATTTACACATCACCAAATAATGTATTAAAACACACTGTTTTGCAATGAAGGTCTACAGTAGCTTCAACAGCAGTCTGTAGGGTAGTACCATTGTGGCTCATGGTTCTCACCCCCTTCCATAGACTTCCATAGTAGTTATGATATGAAGTCCTCCAACCTATCAGAGCTCTTGCAGCATGAACTGACATGTTGTCCACCCAATCAAAGGATCAGAGAATGAGTCTAGTACTGAAAGCATAAGCTACAGCAAGCTAGCAGTGCATACATGTATTTTTAATTTTTTAATTTTTAAACATTTTTATTTAACTAGGCAAGTCAGTTAAGAACAAATTCTTATTTAAAATGACATCCTACTGTAGTAATTAAAATGTGGTGAGTAGTTGCCTCAAGAGAGAGAATGACAATTAGTCGAACATTTTATATCAAATTAATTTCTTCCAAAATTAAGGAGAAGAGAAGGTGAGAGGGAGAACTAGCTATATTTTGTAGTACTGTATATAGTTGAAGTCGGAAGTTTACATGCACCTTAGCCAAATACATTTAAACTCAGTTTTTCACAATTCCTGACATTTAATCAGAGTAAAATTTCCCTGTCTTAAGTCAGTTAGGATCACCACTTTATTTTAAGAATGTGAAATGTCAGAATAATTTTAGAGAGAATTTATTTCATATTTTATTTCTTTCATCACATTCCCAGTGGGACAGACGTTTACACACACTCAATTAGTATTTGGTAGCATTGGCTTTAAATTGTTTAACTTGGGTCAAACGTTTCGGGTAGCCTTCTACAAGCTTCCAACAATAAATTGGGGGAATTTTTGTCCCATTCCTCCTGACAGAGCTGGTGTAACTGTGTGATCACACTCTCCGTTAGCTGATGTGAGCAAGACCTTTAATTAAACAGGTCAAGATTCACAAGGCTGCGGGGCCAGATAGATTACCAGGACATGTAGTCAGCGCATGCGCCGACCAACTGGCAAGTGTATTCACTGACATTTTGAACCTCTGTAATACCTACATGTTTCAAGCAGACCACCATTGTCCATGTGGCCAAGAAAGCAAAGTTGTAAAAAATGATTTAACCTTTATTTAACTAAGCAGGCCAGTTAAGAACAAATTCCTATTTACAATGACGGCCTACCCCAGCCAAACCCTAACCCAGACGCCGCTGGGCCAATTGTGCGCTGCCCTATGGTACTCCCAATCACGTCCGGGTGTGATACAGCCTGGAACCGAACCAGGGTCTGTAGTGACGCCTCTAGCACTGGGATGCAGTGCCTTAGACTGCTGTGCCACTCGGGTAACCTGCCTAAATGTCTACTGCCCTGTAGCACTCATGTCGGTAGCCATGAAGTGCTTTGAAAGGCTGGTCATGGTTCACATCAACATCATCATCCCGGAAACCCTACACCCACTCCAATTCGCATACTGACCCAACAGATCCACAGATGACGCAATCTCAATCACACTCCACACTGCCCTTTCCCACCTGAACAAAATAAACACCTATGTGAGAATGCTGTTCATTGAATACAGCATAGTGTTCAACAACATAATGCCCACAATGCTCATTATTAAGCTACGGACCCTGGGACTAAACACCTCCCTCTGCAACTGAATCCTGGACAACACATCTGCCTCACTGATCCTCAACACGGGGGCCCCTCAGGGGTGGGTGCAAGCTTAGTCCCCTCCTGTACTCCCTGTTCATCCATGACTGCACGGCCAAGCACGACTCCATCATCATTAAGTTTGCTGACGGCACAACGATGGTAGGCCTGATCCCCGACAACGATGAGGTAGCCTATAGGGAGGTGAGGGACCTGGCAGTGTGGTGCCAGGACAACAATCTTTCCCTCAATGTGAGCAAGACAAAGGAGATGATCATGGACTACAGGAAAAGGAGGGCTGTAGTGGAGCGGGTCGCGAGTTTCAAGTTTCTTGGTGTCGTCATCACTCACAAACTATCATGGTCCAAACACACCAAGAAAGTTGTGAACGGGACACAACAATGCCTTTACCCCCTCAGGAGACTGAAAAAATTTGGCATGGGTCCCCAAGTTTTACAGCTGCACCATTGAGAGCATCTTGACCAGTTGCATCACCCCCTGGGTATGGCAACTGCTCGGCATCCGACCGTAAGGCACTACAGAGGGTAGTGCATATGGCCCAGTATATAACTGGGGCCAAGCTTCCTGCCATCCAGGACCTTTAAACTAGGCGGTGTCCGATGAAGGCCCCAAAAAAATGTCAGACTCCAGTCACCCATGTCATAGACTGTTCTCTCTGCTACCGCACGGCAAGCGGTACCGGAGCACCAAGTCTAGGTCCACGAGGCTTCTGAACAGGTTCTACCCCTAAGCCATAAGACTGCTGAACAACTAATCAAATGACCACCCAGACTATTTGCATTGACCCCCTGTTATGGGATTTTTATGAATAATGACTAAATGATGTGTACATTTAACGTAGAACTATAACATTTAACGTAGAACTAATAGGTCCTTCTGTGGCTCAGTTGGTAGAGCATGGCGCTTGTAACGCCAGGGTAGTGGGTTCGATTCCCGGGACCACCCATACGTAGAATGTATGCACACATGACTGTAAGTCGCTTTGGATAAAAGCGTCAGCTAAATGGCATATATTATTATTATTATATTATAACTAAACAGAATACTACTCTGTCACTGTATGAATGTATGAATCTTATTATAATCATAACACTGAATATAATGTGTGTAGTTTTAGTCAAGAATTAGAACAAGGACTTTATATTCCTTGTTAGAAACTAATGGAGCTATCATCAGACCGGCTGGAATACTGTGTTCCTTATTCTGTCCCCACCCAGGGAGGGGAGAGACCTTGGACTTGTAGTAATAGTGGCTATTGGCAAATTTTTGGTGGCTGGTCTCTGTCCATTTTATGCAAATAAGAACCTTACAAATTCTTAGAAAAAGACAGAGTGTTATAATTGAATTGGTTAATGAACACATAAGAAATAAATTCATCTAACACCCCCCTTTGTTTTTACACTGTTGTCACTCGCTGTTTATTATCTATGCAAAGTCACTTTACCCCTACCTACAAATTACCTCGACTAACCTTTACCACTGCAATAGACCCCCTGTATACTCCCTCATTATTATTGTTATTTTTTAAACTGCATTGTTGGTTCAGAGCTTGTCTACCTACACCTGTTGTATTCGGCGCACGTGACAAATAAAATTAGATTTGATAAACATACCTGCAGTTTGCAACTGTTGGACTAATGATTACAACCAAGATCAAATTCAATACATGCACAGGCACCTTGATTACTCCATTTTCCCTCGACCTGTGCACCTACTGTACGTTGTAGACTTTCATTCGTAGGCTTGGTTGTAGCAACCTCATTATTATGGGTTTAGGGAACATTTGAGTGTCATGTAGTAGCCTAAATCTATTGTTGTTACATTGAACTGGGTGAATGGAATATGAATTACAGTCATCCAATATGTTGTAATGGAAATAAAGCCAGGGTCATAATTTAAAAAACAAATGTCAGTAACATCTTCCTCCCTCGTCTTAAATGGCACCAACCGCCACTGGTGTATAGCCTACGGCAGTCTATGCCTCATGACTCAGTGTGTAAAGCATTTTGTTTTTGTCTAATCATATCACTGTGTTTTTGCTATCGAGGTAGCCATTAGCCTTTAGGCAATGATTTGTTATGGTGATCCCTATCCTTCCTGTTATTCGACCTCTGCTCATATTGCATGTGTTGACCTTTACCCAGTAACCAGGACGACAGGGTTCACGTCTCTGGATGATTTCTGTTATTGCTGTGTTTTTCCTAAAGATAGACAGAGAGAGAGTATCCTTTTACCTAGAAGTCAGAGGGGTATCCTACGAATCAGTTTTGATTAACTTTTTATGGCTGCAGGGGCAGTATTGAGTAGCTTGGATGAAAGGTGCCCATATCAAACGGCCTGCTCCTCAGTCATAGTTGCTAATATTTGCATATTATTATTAGTATTTGATAGAAAACACTCTGACGTTTCTAAAACTGTTTGAATTATGTCTGTGAGTATAACAGAACTCATATTTCATATTTCTGTAGGGTTTCTGTACAGCACTTTGAGATATCAGCTGATGTACGAAGGGCTATATAAATACATTTGATTTTATTTGATATTGGCTGAGTTGAAATCAAAACAGGAAGTCAGAAATCTGAGCTTGTATGTATTCACCAGAGTCACCAATGAAATCCCCTTGAGATATGAATGATGTTGCACTGCCTAGGGGTCAACCATCAATAGAAATTATAATGAGGCTTCTATGTTGTTGTGGGAGTGAATGAGAGCAGAATATATCAGATGTCCATCAAGCAGCCATTTTGTGATTGCACTTTTTCCTCATGGCTCACGAAGACAAGAAGGAATACTCCGGTTGGAACTTTATTGAAGCTATATGTTAAAAACATCCTAATGATTGATTCTGTACTTAGTTTGAAATGTTTCTTCGACCGGTAATATCACTTTTTGAAGTTTTTGTCCGATATAACGCTGACCAGAGTTAGCGTTTGGATATGTATACCAAACGCGCTAACAAAAGAAGGTATTTGGACATAAATAGCGGACATTTTCGAACAAAACAAACATTTATTGTGGACCTGGGATTCCTGGAGTGCTTTCTGATGTAGATCATCAAAGGTAAGGGAATATTTATCATGTAATTTCTTGTTTATGTTGACGCCATCTTTGCGGCTGTGGTGAAGTCCTATGAGTGTCATCTGATGAAGATAATTCAAGGTTAGTGATACATTTTATCTTTATTTCTGTTTTTTGTGAATGCTACATTTTGCTGGAAAATGGCTGTGCTTATTGTGGTTTGGTGGAGACCTAACATAATCGTTTGTAGTGCTTTCCCTGAAAAGACTATTTGGAATTGGACACTTTGGTGGGATTAACAACAAGATTACCTTTAAAATGATATGAGACACATGTATGTTTTAGGAATTGTAATTATGCGATTTCTGTGGTTTGATTTTGGCGCCCTCTATTTTCACTGGCAGTTGTCATAACGATCCCGGTATCGGGATTGCAGCCATAACAGTTAAGTACTTTGCTGTTGATTGTTTTCAATTAAAATGGTCAAAAGAAACATATCTTCTTAGCAAAGAACAATTTCTCAAACAAGGACTGTCTGAGTAGGGAGGGAAAAACTGAAAACTAGCTGTTGGCAGAGAGGTTTGGAACTTTTTATTTTTTGTCTATTAAACAATTTACCACCTGGTGATGTCACCAGGCAGGCCAAAACTCCATCCCACCACAACAGACTGAAATTTCAGCCGTCTTCTCGAACAGCATACACTAAAAGGCCATTATCATCGTCATTATTTTCACAATATCACAGGATTATTCCATCCATTCATTAAGTGTACAAAACATTAGGAACACCGTCCTAATATTCAGTTACACCCTCGTTTGGCCTCAGAACAGCCTCAGTTTCGTTGGGGCATGGTAGGCCGTCATTGTAAATAAGAATTAGTTGATAACTGACTTGCCTAGTTAGGTAAATGTTAAATAAATATAAAATAAATACAAGGAGTTGAAAGCATTCCACGGGGATTCTGGCCAATGTTGACTCCAATGCTTCCCACAGTTGTATCAAGTTGGCTTTATGGACCTTGATACACACAGGAAACCATTGTGTGAAAAATCCAGCAGCGTTGCAGTTCCTGACACACTCAAACCGGTGCGCCTGGCACCTACTACCGTATCCTGTTCAAAGGCACTTACATATTTTTTCTGGTCCATTCACCCTCTGAATGGCACACATACACAATGCATGTTTCAAAAGTCTTAAAAATCCTTCTTTAACCTGTCTCCTCCTCTTCATCTACACTGATTGAAGTGGATTTAACAAGTGCCATCAATAAGGGATCATAGCTTTCATCTGGATTCAGCTGGTCAGTCTATGTCATGGAAAGAGCAGGTGTTTCTAATGTTTTGTACACTCAGTGTATATAAAACACAGGCACATTTGGTTTTTGACTCCATTGGGACTTTACAATTTGTATTAATCAAATGTTTTTTGTGTGTTAAAAAATTCTAAAATGTTAACATACCTATTACATTATTTAATAATGACAGAATGCATTTGAATCTTCATGCACAGTAAAACGTTTGTATGACAAATACAATTACTATTATGATAAAATTATCTTAAAACATTTAACATTTACATTTAAGTCATTTAGCAGACGCTCTTATCCAGAGCGACTTACAAATAGGTGCATTCACCTTATGACATCCAGTGGAACAGCCACTTTACAATAGTGCATCTAAATCTTTTAAGGGGGGTGAGAAGGATTACTTTATCCTATCCTAGGTATTCCTTAAAGAGGTGGGGTTTCAGGTGTCTCCGGAAGGTGGTGATTGACTCCGCTGTCCTGGCGTCGTGAGGGAGTGTGTTCCACCATTGGGGAGCCAGAGCAGCGAACAGTTTTGACTGGGCTGAGCGGGAACTGTACTTCCTCAGTGGTAGGGAGGCGAGCAGGCCAGAGGTGGATGGACGCAGTGCCCTTGTTTGGGTGTAGGGCCTGATCAGAGCCTGGAGGTACTGAGGTGCCGTTCCCCTCACAGCTCCGTAGGCAAGCACCATGGTCTTGTAGCGGATGCGAGCTTCAACTGGAAGCCAGTGGAGAGAGCGGAGGAGCGGGGTGACGTGAGAGAACTTGGGAAGGTTGAACACCAGACGGGCTGCGGCGTTCTGGGTGAGTTGTAGGGGTTTAATGGCACAGGCAGGGAGCCCAGCCAACAGCGAGTTGCAGTAATCCAGACGGGAGATGACAAGTGCCTGGATTAGGACCTGCGCCGCTTCCTGTGTGAGGCAGGGTCGTACTCTGCGGATGTTGTAGAGCATGAACCTACAGGAACGGGCCACCGCCTTGATGTTAGTTGAGAACGACAGGGTGTTGTCCAGGATCACGCCAAGGTTCTTAGCGCTCTGGGAGGAGGACACAATGGAGTTGTCAACCGTGATGGCGAGATCATGGAACGGGCAGTCCTTCCCGGGAGGAAGAGCAGCTCCGTCTTGCCGAGGTTCAGCTTGAGGTGGTGATCCGTCATCCACACTGATATGTCTGCCAGACATGCAGAGATGCGATTCGCCACCTGGTCATCAGAAGGGGGAAAGGAGAAGATTAATTGTGTGTCGTCTGCATAGCAATGATAGGAGAGACCATGTGAGGTTATGACAGAGCCAAGTGACTTGGTGTATAGCGAGAATAGGAGAGGGCCTAGAACAGAGCCCTGGGGGACACCAGTGGTGAGAGCGCGTGGTGAGGAGACAGATTCTCGCCACGCCACCTGGTAGGAGCGACCTGTCAGGTAGGACGCAATCAAGCGTGGGCCGCGCCGGAGATGCCCAACTCGGAGAGGGTGGAGAGGAGGATCTGATGGTTCACAGTATCGAAGGCAGCCGATAGGTCTAGAAGGATGAGAGCAGAGGAGAGAGAGTTAGCTTTAGCAGTGCGGAGCGCCTCTGTGATACAGAGAAGAGCAGTCTCAGTTGAATGACTAGTCTTGAAACCTGACTGATTTGGATCAAGAAGGTCATTCTGAGAGAGATAGCGGGAGAGCTGGCCAAGGACGGCACGTTCAAGAGTTTTGGAGAGAAAAGAAAGAAGGGATACTGGTCTGTAGTTGTTGACATCGGAGGGATCGAGTGTAGGTTTTTTCAGAAGGGGTGCAACTCTCGCTCTCTTGAAGACGGAAAGGACGTAGCCAGCGGTCAGGGATGAGTTGATGAGCGAGGTGAGGTAAGGGAGAAGGTCTCCGGAAATGGTCTGGAGAAGAGAGGAGGGGATAGGGTCGAGCGGGCAGGTTGTTGGGCGGCCGGCCGTCACAAGACGCAAGATTTCATCTGGAGAGAGAGGGGAGAAAGAGGTCAGAGCACAGGGTAGGGCAGTGTGAGCAGAACCAGCGGTGTCGTTTGACTTAGCAAACGAGGATCGGATGTCGTCGACCTTCTTTTCAAAATGGTTGACGAAGTCATCTGCAGAGAGGGAGGAGGGGGAGGGGGAGGAGGATTCAGGAGGGAGGAGAAGGTGGCAAAGAGCTTCCTAGGGTTAGAGGCAGATGCTTGGAATTTAGAGTGGTAGAAAGTGGCTTTAGCAGCAGAGACAGAGGAGGAAAATGTAGAGAGGAGGGAGTGAAAGGATGCCAGGTCCGCAGGGAGGCGAGTTTTCCTCCATTTCCGCTCGGCTGCCCGGAGCCCTGTTCTGTGAGCTCGCAATGAGTCGTCGAGCCACGGAGCGGGAGGGGAGGACCGAGCCGGCCTGGAAGATAGGGGACATAGAGAGTCAAAGGATGCAGAAAGGGAGGAGAGGAGGGTTGAGGAGGCAGAATCAGGAGATAGGTTGGAGAAGGTTTGAGCAGAGGGAAGAGATGATAGGATGGAAGAGGAGAGAGTAGCGGGGGAGAGAGAGCGAAGGTTGGGACGGCGCGATACCATCCGAGTAGGGGCAGTGTGGGAAGTGTTGGATGAGAGCGAGAGGGAAAAGGATAAAAGGTAGTGGTCGGAGACTTGGAGGGGAGTTGCAATGAGGTTAGTGGAAGAACAGCATCTAGTAAAGATGAGGTCGAGCGTATTGCCTGCCTTGTGAGTAGGGGGAAGGTGAGAGGGTGAGGTCAAAAGAGGAAAGGAGTGGAAAGAAGGAGGCAGAGAGGAATGAGTCAAAGGTAGACGTGGGGAGGTTAAAGTCGCCCAGAACTGTGAGAGGTGAGCCGTCCTCAGGAAAGGAGCTTATCAAGACATCAAGCTCATTGATGAACTCTCCGAGGGGACCTGGAGGGCGATAAATGATAAGGATGTTAAGCTTGAAAGGGCTGGTAACTGTGACAGCATGAAATTCAAAGGAGGCGATAGACAGATGGGTAAGGGGAGAAAGAGAGAATGACCACTTGGGAGAGATGAGGATCCCGGTGCCACCACCCCGCTGACCAGAAGCTCTCGGGGTGTGCGAGAACACGTGGGCGGACGAAGAGAGAGCAGTAGGAGTAGCAGTGTTATCTGTGGTGATCCATGTTTCCGTCAGTGCCAAGAAGTCGAGGGACTGGAGGGAGGCATAGGCTGAGATGAACTCTGCCTTGTTGGCCGCAGATCGGCAGTTCCAGAGGCTACCGGAGACCTGGAACTCCACGTGGGTCGTGCGCTGGGACCACCAGATTAGGGTGGCCGCGGCCACGCGGTGTGGAGCGTTTGTATCGTCTGTGCAGAGAGGAGATAACAGGGATAGACAGACACATAGTTGACAGGCTACAGAAGAGGCTACGCTAATGCAAGGAGATTGGAATGACAAGTGGACTACACGTCTCGAATGTTCAGAAAGTTAAGCTTACGTAGCAAGAATCTTATTGACTAAAATGATTAAAATGATACAGTACTGCTGAAGTAGGCTAGCTGGCAGTGGCTGCGTTGTTGACTTTGTAGGCTAGCTGGCAGTGGCTGCGTTGTTGACACTACACTAATCAAGTCGTTCCGTTGAGTGTAATAGTTTCTACAGTGCTGCTATTCGGGGCTAGCTGGCTAGCTAGCAGTGTTGATTACGTTACGTTGCGTTAAAAGAACGACAATAGCTGGCTAGCTAACCTAGAAAATCGCTCTAGACTACACAATTATCTTTGATACACAGACGGCTATGTAGCTAGCTATGTAGCTAGCGATCAAACAAATCAAACCGTTGTGCTGTAATGAAATGAAATGAAAATGTGATACTACCTGTGGAGCGAAGCGGAATGCGACCGGGTTGTTGAGTGCGGAAGTTCTATTCAGTAGACGTTGGCTAGATGTTGGCTAGCTAGCAGTGTCTCCTACGTTAAGGACGACAAATAGCTGGCTAGCTAACCTCGGTAAATTAAGATAATCACTCTAAGACTACACGCTCTAAACTACACAATTATCTTGGATACGAAGACAGCAAAGACAACTATATAGCTAGCTAACACTACACTAATCAAGTCGTTCAGTTGAGTGTAATAGTTTCTACAGTGCTGCTATTCGGTAGACGGTGGACGTTTGCTAGCTGGCTAGCTGCTGGGGAGATAGCAGTGTAGACTACGTTAGGACGACGAAATACGAAGTTGCAATAGAAGTGCTGACTGTTTCACTTTGTTGTCCTCTTTCTTTTCCTTTTTCTTCTGTCCTTCTTTTGTCCTTATTTTGTCTTCCTTTCTTCTGTTAACTAGATATTTTTTGTTGTTATTCTTTGTAAGCTAGCTAGCTTCTTCCAGGAGAGTCCCTAGCAACTGCTTAGCAACAACTAAACAATTCTGCTAGCAATTCAGCTAGCTAAGATAACTGTACAATTTTATGAAAAATAGTTAATTTTTCAAAAGCCTGTCTTTTTTGGTTTGTTCCTTGTTTTGTCTTCTATTGAGTCTTGCAGTTTTCTCTTGATTTTTTCGATGTACTTCACTCTAAAAAACAATTTAAATCTCAATATATACAGGAGCTCATTTTTCAGCAGCTGCTCAATTTAGAACTCCGGAACATAAAACATAAAACGACAGGAGGGGGGGAAAAAAAAGGTGCTCATGCTTTGACAAGGAGACGGAATTAACGTCAAATAAAGCCTGCTGAACTAGCCAGATAACTTTTCTTTCATTTTCATTCTCCTACCAATGAACATGTGGCACTGACTTACCCAGGGATTGATGTTTCAGCATTGTCTCAATGAAAAGTTCGGTGTTCGACTAGCCACGTGCGACATGCATACGCAGTTACAATCAAAGTCCCCCTCCTTTTTTTCAGAATTTATGTCAAACTTGAATGTTGTGAAAATTGTGTGCAACTTCCAGCGCACGTTTACTGTGAACACTGAGGCTGTACCTGCTTTAAGTTACAGTTTTACTGTGAACACTGAGGCTGTACCTGCTTTAAGTTACAGTTTTACTGTGAACACTGAGGCTGTACCAACTTTAAGTTACAGTTTGGCCAAGTAGGCTACTGTGGCTATTTGGTCATAATGTAGGCTTACCAGAGTGGCATACCATCAAAAACATTGGAGAAAATGCATCCCATAACATTTTAACATGGAAATAGCTGTTCTATCATTAAGCCTACAGTAGCAGCCAATGTGTGGTGTTCAATGTAGGCCTACATTCCATGAGACGTCTGGAAAAAAAAACATGCAGGGCTTGGCATTAATCTGTTTATCCACGTGTCCTTCAGACAAGGAGAAGGCTTTAAATATTGTTGTTGTTTGATGCAAAAAACTATTACAAAATAAAATGCATTATGATTCCCATACCATTATAACAAAGAATCTGACAAATGATGCTACCCTCTGCCTATTGGCTACTTAGCTTATTCAAGCCTGTCTCAAAATACAAGTGTCCCTTTAAGACCAAAAAAACAACATTTTATTTGTCACATACACAATGGTAAGCAGATGTGAATGCGAGTGTAGCGAAATGCTTATGCTTCTAGTTCCGACAATGCAGTAATAACCAGCGAGTAATCTACCCTAACAATTTCACAACAACTACATTATACACACAAGTGTAAAGGGATGAAGAATATGTACATAAAAATATATGAACGAGTGATGGTACAGAGCGGCATAGGCAGGATGCAGTAGATGGTATCAAGTACAGTATATACATATGAGATGAGTAATGTAGGGTATGTAAACAAAGTGGCATAGTTTAAAGTGGCTAGTGATACATATATTACATAAAGATGCAGTACTTTTGGTTTTATTAATTTATTGCCACCGGGGCCCAGTGGTGTAAATGTTAAACTGCTTACTGACTATACACTGTAACGTTACTGCATGATTGTAGCGGGTTTACTAACGCATTAGTTCTATTAGCTATGTTGACTAGGACGTTACTTTAGCTAATATAGGTGACAACGAAGCAGGTTTTTTTCTCGTGGTCACATACAGCTGATATTGTGCATTGAAGCCCACAAGCGACCGAGTGAAAAGGTGAGAGAAGGAATACAACGTGGCTGCTAAGAAAGTGAAATGTGCTTCACACGTGATCAGGGGTCATTCCACCGATTCTGTTGAAAAACGTTTCTTAAACAGAAGCAAATGAAACGGGGATAATAAAAAAATACCCGGAATTTGTTTAATAGAAACTCTCGTTTGAAACTGTTGGATTAATGATTACACACAAATCAGCTAGATGCAGGCAAGAGTGTGCAAGGCGGTATTGAATGTGTCACTCTCTGTCCATGTGTCACTGTCTGTCATCTCAAATGTTTCTCTTGACTTGTGTGTACATTGTAAACTTTCATTCATAGGCTAGGTTGAAGCAACCTCATGATTGGTATTGGGAAAATACTACCACATGAGTATCATAAACCTATCAATGTTACATTGAACTGGGTGAATAGAATATGAATGACAGTCGTCCAATATGCTGTAATAGAAATAAGTCCATGCTTTTTTTTTTGTCCTCCCTCATCATAAACGGCACTTTTTCTTTTTCTTTTTTTCTCTAACCACTAGGCTACCACTGACCGCCACTGCCACTAATATAATGAAACTCAAAACCTGTCTCCTGTAATAGGGAAGAGGATTTTGTGACAGATTACAATACAGTGTATACCAACTGTCATGACGTGGCCCTTTCTGCGTATAGATCGTGGCTTCCCCCTCTCTCTCTCCTACACCCAGGTTCTGTTATCTCAGGCCGTAAATTCCTGGAGGAGACTCTCTCCTCCTGGCCATGCAGTATATAGAGAGAGAGAGTTTCACAGTAGAACAAAGGAACTCCTTCTACATCACAGAACTTGAGAACTGAACAATATCCATGTTTTGGAGAATGTGTAAACAGTCGGTGGAGAAGCCAGCTATGACCTGGTCCATTTTGTTTCATGTTTGTGACCTCATGAAAGACAATACAGCCAATACATGACCATAACTCTGTTTATACAGGTGCCTCCGTTATGAGGTTTGCATCTAAGTCTTTTATAAAATTAATGAGTAATGATGAAACTATTTGTGAAATGATGTAAGGTAATGTTAAACCTCTGATGAAAGAGAATTGTATTCCCTTTAAAGTTGAACCTAGTCATTGGCCCGCCGCCGTGAGCACAGACATGATCTGGCGTCATTGAACAGCCCTTTTCTACTGTTACTAATAAAAACCCTCCTGAAGAAATCCTCTTCAGACCACGCGTACCTCGATGGACACCGATGGGGCGCAGGTTGAGTTCAGACCACAAAAAAATCAATGTCCGCTAAGGTTAGAATGGTAGTTGAATTCCTAACCATACCACGTGGAGCATTGGCTACACAGGTGGAAATGGTTCAACTCTGAGACTATCAATCCCAACAGAATAAGAGCAAATAATAGATACTAATTAAAAGTCTGCAGCTAGAAATGATGTCAACCTGGGATGCGAAGAACGACAACCGCCAAAAGTTATTCTATGAGAACATTTCTGAAGTGTCCGTTCTAACCACGGAAATACTTTTGATCTTCAGGGAGGCAGAGAGAGAGAGACGATGATGAACTGACTCTCCAACAGAGATCATGACGACACACTGGGCATAAATATATAAATTGATTGCAATTATACCCGAATGAGTGAGCGTTCATGTGCAAAGGATTAGCATTTCAATTAATAGAATTATCAACTGTGTAGTGACTCCTTCTGTACTTTCCTGCCTTTTCAGTCCACACCCACTTACCTTTGTCAACCAAGTCGTCCTATCGGCTTAGCCCACTAGGGAACCTCCCTATCATTTCCTTGTAACCATATCTACTGTTTGTTTATGCATTTCTGTGATTATTTAGTTAGTAAATAAATGATTAAGACAATTGATGTATGAATGATTCATAGTAAAGGCTGGGTTCGTGCAGATAACCAACAATTTACAATGTTTGGAATGAGACTAACGTGAGGTAAAGAATAATTAATTAATAAGAATAATTGATCAGATATTAAAATATCTGAATAGTTATATGACGAAAATTATAACTTTAATCTGAAGATTTTCCTTGGTGCCTCGACTTCCTAGTTAATTACATTTACGTTTTTAGTTTAATCACGTAATATGAATTACAGAGAATTGATTTGATCAAATCAAATTCATGTATATAGCCCTTCGTACATCAACTGATATCTCAAAGTGCTGTACAGAAACCCAGCCTAAAACCCCAAACAGCAAGCAATGCAGGTGTAGAAGCACGGTGGCTAAGAAAAACTCTATAGAACACAAACTACTGCAGCATAAATACTGGAGGCTGAGACAGGAGGGGTCAGGAGACACTGTGGCCCCATCCGAGGACACCCCTGGACAGGGCCAAACAGGAAGGATATAACCCCACCCACTTTGCCAAAGCACAGCCCCCACACCACTAGAGGGATATCTTCAACCACCAACTTACCATCCTGAGACGAGGCTGAGTATAGCCCACAAAGATCTCCGCCACGGCACAACCCAAGGGGGGTCGCCAACCCAGACAAGACGATCACATCAGTGACTCAACCCACTCAGGTGACGCACCCCTCCCAGGGACGGTATGAGAGAGCCCCAGTAAGCCAGTGACTCAGCCCCTGTAATAGGGTTAGAGGCAGAGAATCCCAGTGGAAAGAGGGGAACCGGCCAGGCAGAGACAGCAAGGGTGGTTCGTTGCTCCAGAGCCTTTCCGTTCACCTTCCCACTCCTGGGCCAGACTACACTCAATCATATGACCCACTGAAGAGAGACCAAGTTTGCGTCTCTCACATGGGTAGGCAGACCATTCCATAAAAATGGAGCTCTATTGGAGAAAGCCCTGCCTCCAGCTGTTTGCTTAGAAATTCTAGGGACAATTAGGAGGCCCGCGTCTTGTGACCGGAGCGTACGTATAGGTATGTACGGCAGGACCAAATCAGAGAGATAGGTAGGAGCAAGCCCATGTAATGCTTTGCAGGTTAGCAGTAACACCTTGAAATCAGCCCTTGCCTTGACAGGAAGCCAGTGTAGGCAGGCTAGCACTAGAGTAATATGATCCATTTTTTGGTTCTCGTCAGGATTCTAGCAGCCGTATTTAGCACTAACTGAAGTTTATTTAGTGCTTTATCCGGGTAGCCGGAAAGTAGAGCATTGCAGTAGTCTAACCTAGAAGTGACAAAAGCATGGATTAATTTTTCTGCATAATTTTTGGACAGAAAGTTTCAGATTTTTGCAATGTTACGTAGATGGAAAAAAGCTGTTCTTGAAATGGTCTTGATATGTTCTTCAAAAGAGAGATCGGGGTCCAGAGTAACGCCGAGGTCCTTCACAGTTTTATTTGAGACGACTGTACAACCATTAAGATTAATTGTCAGATTCAACAGAAGATCTCTTTGTTTCTTGGGACCTAGAACAAGCATCTCTGTTTTGTCTGAGTTTAAAAGTATAAAGTTTGCAGCCATCCACTGCCTTATGTCTGAAACACATGCTTCTAGCGAGGGCAATTTTGGGGCTTCACCATGTTTCATTGAAATGTACAGCTGTGTGTCATCCGCATTGCAGTGAAAGTTAACATTATGTTTTCGAATTACATCCCTGAGAGGTAAAACATATAGTGAAAACAATAGTGGTCCTAAAACAGAACCTTGAGGAACACTGAAATGTACAGTTGATTTGTCAGAGGACAAACCATTCACAGAGACAAACTGATATCTTTCCGACAGATAAGATCTAAACCAGGCCAGAACTTGTCCGTGTAGACCAATTTGGGTTTCCAATCTCTTCAGAAGAATGTGGTGATCGATGGTATCAAAAGCAGCACTAAGGTCTAGAAGCACTAGGACAGATGCAGAGCCTCGGTCTGATGCCATTAAAAGGTCATTTACCACCTTCACAAGTGCAGTCTCAGTGCTATGATGGGGTCTAAAACCAGACTGATGCATTGTCTATTGTTTGTCTTATTATTATATTATTTGTCTTCAGGAAGGCAGTGAGTTGCTGCGCAACAGCCTTTTCTAAAATCTTTGAGAGGAATGGAAGATTCGATATAGGCTGATAAGTTTTTTATATTTTCTGGGTCAAGGTTTGGCTTTTTCAAGAGAGGCTTTATTACTGCCACTTTTAGTGAGTTTGGTACACCTCCGGTGGATAGACAGCCGTTTATTATGTTCAACATAGGAGGGCCAAGCACAGGAAGCAGCTCTTTCAGTAGTTTAGTTGGAATAGGGTCCAGTATGCAGCTTGAAGGTTTAGAGGCCATGATTATTTTCATCATTGTGTCAAGAGATATAGTACTAAAACACTTGAGTGTCTCTCTTGATCCTAGGTCCTGGCAGAGTTGTCAGACTCAGGACAACTGAGCTTTGAAGGAATACGCAGATTTAAAGAGGAGTCCGTAATTTGCTTTCTAATAATCATGATATTTTCCTCAAAGAAGTTCATGAATTTATAATAACAGCCTTCACTTTAATGATACCAAAGACACAACATACTTAAGAATGTGTGTGTCTTTAAATGGTATCTTTAAAACACATTGTCAGGGACTACCTCTACACTGCCAGACATTATGTTTAATGAACTGATAACCAATGCCTGATTACAGACCAATTGTCCATTAATGACTTGAAGATAACTTTGTGTTATATTTGATCGGTCAATATACTTGTTACGTACACCTCTAGGAAGAGGGAACGCAACACCCTGCTACAACTCAACTCCTCGTGGAGTGAAAGAGGTGTGGGATTGTAAGTGAGAGTAAGGATGACAAAAGCAGAGAATGACCATTTACTGGGAATTTATTACTGCACATGGTACATTTGGGGGAAGGGGCTGAACAGAACAAGCAAAGAAAGTAAATATCAAAGCCCCTCTCCTACTTTACCTGCCTACCCACTACTTAACCAAACTAGCACCACCTGGTGCGCTAACCAAAATACAGGGGTGGTTTGCCCAGGTCTTACCTAGTGTGCATAGACAGTGACTACTACAGGTTATGTATGCCCGCGCGCCTCTTGCCTAAGCACTCCCTAGGTGCCTTCACGCCCAGGAACAAATGAAACAGAATTTTCCAAACAATTTAACAATTTAAATTCTTCCGGGTTGGAGCGAGCGGTCGCATTCGCACTTCGGTCCGCAGGTAGTATAACTTTTCATTACATTTCATTACATTTCACTATAGTACAACGGTTTGATTTGTCTAATCTTAGCAATTTCTTCTTAGCTAGCTACATAGCCGTCTTTGTATCAAAGATAATTGCGTAATTATCGTATTTCGTCGTCCTAACGTAGTCTACACTGCTATCTGCCCAGCAGCTAGCCAGCTAGCAAACGTCCACCGTCTACCGAATAGCAGCACTGTAGAAACTATTACACTCAACTGAACGACTTGATTAGTGTAGTGTTAGCTAGCTACATAGTTGTCTTTGCTGTCTTCGTATCCAAGATAATTGTGTAGTTTAGAGTGTGTAGTCTTAGAGTGATTATCTTAATTTACCGAGGTTAGCTAGCCAGCTATTTGTCGTCCTTAACGTAGGAGACACTGCTAGCTAGCCAACAGCTAGCCAACGTCTACCGAATAGAACTTCCGCACTCAACAACCCGGTCGCATTCCGCTTCGCTCCACAGGTAGTATCACATTTTCATTTAATTTCATTACAGCACAACGGTTTGATTTGTTTGATCGTAGCTAGCTACATAGCTAGCTACATAGCCGTCTTTGTATCAAAGATAATTGTGTAGTCTAGAGCGATTTTCTAGGTTAGCTAGCCAGCTATTGTCGTTCTTTTAACGCAACGTAACGTAATCAACACTGCTAGCTAGCCAGCTAGCCCCCCGAATAGCAGCACTGTAGAAACTATTACACTCAACGGAACGACTTGATTAGTGTAGTGTCAACAACGCAGCCACTGCCAGCTAGCCTACTTCAGCAGTACTGTATCATTTTAATCATTTTAGTCAATAAGATTCTTGCTACGTAAGCTTAACTTTCTGAACATTCGAGACGTGTAGTCAACTTGTCATTCCAATCTCCTTGCATTAGCGTAGCCTCTTCTGTAGCCTGTCAACTATGTGTCTGTCTATCCCTGTTCTCTCCTCTCTGCACAGACCATACAAACGCTCCACACCGCGTGGCCTCGGCCACCCTAATGTGGTGGTCCCAGCGCGCACGATCCACGTGGAGTTCCAGGTCTCCGGTAGCCTCTGGAACTGCCGATCTGCGGCCAACAAGGCAGAGTTCATCTCAGCCTATGCCTCCCTCCAGTCCCTCGACTTCTTGGCACTGACGGAAACATGGATCACCACAGATAACACTGCTACTCCTACTGCTCTCTCTTCGTCCGCCCACGTGTTCTCGCACACCCCGAGAGCTTCTGGTCAGCGGGGTGGTGGCACCGGGATCCTCATCTCTCCCAAGTGGTCATTCTCTCTTTCTCCCCTTACCCATCTGTCTATCGCCTCCTTTGAATTCCATGCTGTCACAGTTACCAGCCCTTTCAAGCTTAACATCCTTATCATTTATCGCCCTCCAGGTTCCCTCGGAGAGTTCATCAATGAGCTTGATGCCTTGATAAGCTCCTTTCCTGAGGACGGCTCACCTCTCACAGTTCTGGGCGACTTTAACCTCCCCACGTCTACCTTTGACTCATTCCTCTCTGCCTCCTTCTTTCCACTCCTCTCCTCTTTTGACCTCACCCTCTCACCTTCCCCCTACTCACAAGGCAGGCAATACGCTCGACCTCATCTTTACTAGATGCTGTTCTTCCACTAACCTCATTGCAACTCCCCTCCAAGTCTCCGACCACTACCTTGTATCCTTTTCCCTCTCGCTCTCATCCAACACTTCCCACACTGCCCCTACTCGGATGGTATCGCGCCGTCCCAACCTTCGCTCTCTCTCCCCCGCTACTCTCTCCTCTTCCATCCTATCATCTCTTCCCTCTGCTCAAACCTTCTCCAACCTATCTCCTGATTCTGCCTCCTCAACCCTCCTCTCCTCCCTTTCTGCATCCTTTGACTCTCTATGTCCCCTATCCTCCAGGCCGGCTCGGTCCTCCCTCCCGCTCCGTGGCTCGACGACTCATTGCGAGCTCACAGAACAGGGCTCCGGGCAGCCGAGCGGAAATGGAGGAAAACTCGCCTCCCTGCGGACCTGGCATCCTTTCACTCCCTCCTCTCTACATTTTCCTCCTCTGTCTCTGCTGCTAAAGCCACTTTCTACCACTCTAAATTCCAAGCATCTGCCTCTAACCCTAGGAAGCTCTTTGCCACCTTCTCCTCCCTCCTGAATCCCCCCTCCCCCTCTCTGCAGATGACTTCGTCAACCATTTTGAAAAGAAGGTCGACGACATCCGATCCTCGTTTGCTAAGTCAAATGACACCGCTGGTTCTGCTCACACTGCCCTACCCTGTGCTCTGACCTCTTTCTCCCCTCTCTCTCCAGATGAAATCTCGCGTCTTGTGACGCCCGGCCGCCCAACAACCTGCCCGCTTGACCCTATCCCCTCCTCTCTTCTCCAGACCATTTCCGGAGACCTTCTCCCTTACCTCACCTCGCTCATCAACTCATCCCTGACCGCTGGCTACGTCCCTTCCGTCTTCAAGAGAGCGAGAGTTGCACCCTTCTGAAAAAACCTACACTCGATCCCGCCGATGTCAACAACTACAGACCAGTATCCCTTCTTTCTTTTCTCTCCAAAACTCTTGAACGTGCCGTCCTTGGCCAGCTCTCCCGCTATCTCTCTCAGAATGACCTTCTTGATCCAAATCAGTCAGGTTTCAAGACTAGTCATTCAACTGAGACTGCTCTTCTCTGTATCACGGAGGCGCTCCGCACTGCTAAAGCTAACTCTCTCTCCTCTGCTCTCATCCTTCTAGACCTATCGGCTGCCTTCGATACTGTGAACCATCAGATCCTCCTCTCCACCCTCTCCGAGTTGGGCATCTCCGGCGCGGCCCACGCTTGGATTGCGTCCTACCTGACAGGTCGCTCCTACCAGGTGGCGTGGCGAGAATCTGTTTCCTCACCACGCGCTCTCACCACTGGTGTCCCCCAGGGCTCTGTTCTAGGCCCTCTCCTATTCTCGCTATACACCAAGTCACTTGGCTCTGTCATAACCTCACATGGTCTCTCCTATCATTACTATGCAGACGACACACAATTAATCTTCTCCTTTCCCCCTTCTGATGACCAGGTGGCGAATCGCATCTCTGCATGTCTGGCAGACATATCAGTGTGGATGACGGATCACCACCTCAAGCTGAACCTCGGCAAGACGGAGCTGCTCTTCCTCCCGGGGAAGGACTGCCTGTTCCATGATCTCGCCATCACGGTTGACAACTCCATTGTGTCCTCCTCCCAGAGCTCTAAGAACCTTGGCGTGATCCTGGACAACACCCTGTCGTTCTCAACTAACATCAAGGCGGTGGCCCGTTCCTGTAGGTTCATGCTCTACAACATCCGCAGAGTACGACCCTGCCTCACACAGGAAGCGGCACAGGTCCTAATCCAGGCACTTGTCATCTCCCGTCTGGATTACTGCAACTCGCTGTTGGCTGGGCTCCCTGCCTGTGCCATTAAACCCCTACAACTCATCCAGAACGCCGCAGCCCGTCTGGTGTTCAACCTTCCCAAGTTCTCTCACGTCACCCCGCTCCTCCGCTCTCTCCACTGGCTTCCAGTTGAAGCTCGCATCCGCTACAAGACCATGGTGCTTGCCTACGGAGCTGTGAGGGGAACGGCACCTCAGTACCTCCAGGCTCTGATCAGGCCCTACACCCAAACAAGGGCACTGCGTTCATCCACCTCTGGCCTGCTCGCCTCCCTACCACTGAGGAAGTACAGTTCCCGCTCAGCCCAGTCAAAACTGTTCGCTGCTCTGGCCCCCAATGGTGGAACCAACTCCCTCACGACGCCAGGACATGCGGAGTCAATCACCACCTTCCGGAGACACCTGAAACCCCACCTCTTTAAGGAATACCTAGGATAGGATAAAGTAATCCTTCTCACCCCCCCTTAAAAGATTTAGATGCACTATTGTAAAGTGGCTGTTCCACTGGAGGTCATAAGGTGAATGCACCAATTTGTAAGTCGCTCTGGATAAGAGCGTCTGCTAAATGACTTAAATGTAAATGTAAATGTAAAAAAATAACACAGGTCATGAAATAAGTTATATCTGACTGAGCAGCAAACTAACAAAGAACATAACCATCAGCTCTTCTCAACAATAACTAGCATAGTACATACCAAATCTCTTTCTGAGAAACAACCAAAACAGGCTATCACCCTCAGCTCTATCTGAGAAACAACCAATGCCTCAGCTCTCTCCTAACAAAGGAACACTGGCTTTTCTAGCTTCTGAATGAGTCTGTAATTACAGACAGCTGTATCAATTGACGAGTGTGCAGGGTCAGCTCCAATTAGCAATCAGCTGCTTGAGGGAATTTCAGGAATCCATCCTGAAACACACACATAACAAAACCATAACACAGAAACTGGGGAACGTAACAATACTACATATTGTCTGGGACATTTAGGCCTAGCGCTAAGGCAATAGCAGACACTGGCATATAGCACCAAGGTAAAATTATTTTTATATTGGATATTCGGTTTTCTCTCGTCAATAGCTATTGAACCAAGCCTGTCATGACTAAGAAGATGGTATATTCTGAATCGGGTGGAAGGAGAAAAATCCACCCAATTTTTGAAATAAGATTTCACATTTTAATCTTCAATATCTCTTGCACAAAGCGCACCATGACTATGATAATGATATATTGTGAATCAGCGGAGGATGGACAAAATCAAAGCTTTTTTTTTTTTTTGGGGGCTTTCATTCTTCAATAGCTCTTTGACTAGCGTGCCATGACTATGAAAATGACAGAAATCCACTTTTATATCGAAGAACAACATATTTTCGGCATACAATCTTATAATCTTGCCATGACTATGAAAATGAAGGATAAGGCTGGACAAAAGCCACTTATTTTTATAAAATGTATCATTTTCATAGACAGCACGCTTTGTGTAGGAGCTTTTGAAGAGGGAAAACCACCCTAAAAGAAAAATTGAAATGTCAACATCCTCCCCTGATTCCGAATATATCGTTTTCATAGTTATGGCATGCTTTGTGTAAGAGCTATTGAAGAATGAAAGCTTTTTAAAATTTTAATAAAAGACATTTAAACAAATTAAGAGGATTTTTGTCCATCCTCCCCTGATTCAGAATATAGCATTTTCAGAGTCAAGTCTGGCTGGGTTCAATAGCTATTGACAAGAGGACTGAATATCCACCAAATATCCAATATAAAACTAATTTGACCTCAGTTCACGTAGCTAATGTTTTGGAGGTGTATCTGCTTGGATCTGTCAAAATCGTTAAGCAGCTGTGCTTGATCATTGTCAGGAAGCCACACCCGTCCAACTCACATAAGTTTAGAATGAGCAAGTGTGGGCTATAGGCCAGGGGTATACAACTCTTACAATGCTGGTTTTTTGTTCTACCTGCTTTGCATACACCTGGTGTTCTAGGTCTGAATCATTCCCTGATTAGAGGAGAACAATGAAACAAACAAAAAAGCAGTGGAACTGACTTCAATGTCCAGAGTTGAATTTGAGGGCTTTAGAAATATTGACACTAAGATTGAAAATCATTAAACAAAACAATGAAGATTTCTGTCAGCCTAATCAAGGTGTAGGTTACATCTCACATTCTGCAAGGGGGTTTAGCTTAATGTTCCGTGCAGCCAATTGTCACGTTCTCACCTTTATTTCCTGTGTTTTGTATTTAGTTAGTATGGTCAGGGCGTGAGTTGGGTGGGCAGTCTATGTTTGTTTTTCTAGGTTTTGGGAATTTCTATGTTTCGGCCTAGTATGGTTCTCAATCAGAGGCAGGTGTCATTAGTTGTCTCTGATTGAGAATCATACTTAGGTAGCCTGGGTTTCACTGTGTGTTTGTGGGTGATTGTTCCTGTCTCTGTGTGTGCACCAGATAGGACTGTTTTGAGTTTTCACATTTTCTTGTTTTTGTTAGTTTGTTCATGTGTACCTTAACATATTAAAAAGTACCATGGACAATTACCACGCCGCGTATTGGTCCTCTGATCCGTTTCGCCTCTCCTCTTCGGAAGAAGAGGAGGAAATTCATTACAGAATCACCCACCAAAATCGGACCAAGCGGCGTGGTAAAGGACAGCGACGACAGCAGCAGCAGCAACAACAGCGGCCAGCATCACAGGAGGAATGGACATGGGAGGATGTATTGGACGGCAAGGGTTGCTACACCTGGGAGGAGATCCTGGCGGGAAAGGATCGCCTTCCATGGGAACAGGTGGAGGCAGCTAGGAGAGCAGAGGCAGCCGGAGAGAGGAGCTGGCAATGTGAGGAGGCAGCACGGCAGTGCGACAGGTACGAGGGGCAGCCCCAAATTTTTTTTGGGGGGGGCACACGAGGTGTGGTACTAAGCCAGGTAGCAGACCTGAGCTCACTCCTCGTGCTTATGATAAGCAGCGCATTACTGGTCAGGCACCGTGTTATGCGGTTAAGCGCACGGTGTCGCCAGTGCGTGTCCATAGCCCGGTGCGCTATAGGGCAGCCCCCCGAAAGTGCCATGCGAGTGTGGGCATTGAGCCAGGGCGTATGGTGCCTGCTCAGCGGGTCTGGTCGCCGGTACGCAGTCTTGGTCCAGGTTATCCTGCGCCGGCTCTGCGTGCTGTGTCTCCGGGCGCTGGGAGGGTGCAGTGCGTCCTCTGCCTGCGCTCCGCTCGTACCGGGCAACTGTGGGAGTGGAGCCTAGGGGAGAGGTGCGTGTAGTAAGCACTAGATCCCCGTGCTTACCCACAGCCCGGTTCAACCTGTGCCTGCACTCTGGAGGGTCCGGGCTAGAGTAGTTGTCCAGCCTGGGGAAGTGGTGCCAAGGTTGCGCACCAGAGCTCCAGTGCTCCCCACAGCCCGGTCTTTCAGGCTCCTCCTAACACCAAGCCTCCTGAAGGTCTCCCCAGCCTGGTGGTTCCTGTGGCAGCCCCACGCACCAGGCTGTCTCTCAGTCTCCTCCCTGCAGGTGCTCCCGCCTGTCCGGCGCCGCTGCCGGAGCCTCCCGCCTGTCCGGCGCCGCTGCCGGAGCCTCCCGCCTGTCCGGCGCCGCTGCCGGAGCCTCCCGCCTGTCCGGCGCCGCTGCCGGAGCCTCCCGCCTGTCCGGCGCCGCTGCCGGAGCGTCCCGCCTGTCCGGCGCCGCTGCCGGAGCGTCCCGCCTGTCCGGCGCCGCTGCCGGAGCGTCCCGCCTGTCCGGCGCCACTGCCGGAGCCTCCCGCCTGTCCGGCGCCGCTGCCGGTGCGTCCCGCCTGTCCGGCGCCGCTGCCCCGCCGGTCCTGCGCCACTGCCGGAGCGTCCCGCCTGCCCGGCGCCGCTGCCGGAGCCTCCCGCCTGTCCGGCGCCGCTGCCGGAGCATCCCGCCTGTCCGGCGCCGCGGCCTGAGCCTCCCGCCTGTCCTGGCGCCGCTGCCGGAGCCCCTCAGCCCAGAGGCGCCAGAGCCCCTCAGCCCAGAGGCGCCAGAGCCCCTCAGCCCAGAGGCGCCAGAGCCCCTCAGCCCAGAGGCGCCAGAGCCCCTGCCCCTCTGTCCAGAGCTTCTGCCCCTCTGTCCAGAGCTTCTGCCCCTCTGTCCAGAGCTTCTGCCCCTCTGTCCAGAGCTGCCCCTCTGTCCAGTGGGGTCATTGAGAGGGGTTGCCATGGTGAGAAAGCCACGGAGGCGGACAATAAGGCGGACTAAGACAATGGTGAAGTGGGGTCCGCGTCCCGCGCCAGAACCGCCACCGCGGACAGACGCCCACCCAGACCCTCCCCTATAGGTCAAGGTTTTGCGGCCGGAGTCCGCACCTTTGGGGGGGGGGGGTACTGTCACGTTCTGACCTTTATTTTCTGTGTTTTGTATTTAGTTAGTATGGTCAGGGCGTGAGTTGGGTGGGCAGTCTGTTTGTTTTTCTAGGTTTTGGGAATTTCTATGTTTCGGCCTAGTATGGTTCTCAATCAGAGGCAGGTGTCATTAGTTGTCTCTGATTGAGAATCATACTTAGGTAGCCTGGGTTTCACTGTGTGTTTGTGGGTGATTGTTCCTGTCTCTGTGTGTGCACCAGATAGGACTGTTTTGAGTTTTCACATTTTCTTGTTTTTGTTTGTTCATGTGTACCTTAACGTATTAAAAAGTACCATGGACAATTACCACGCCGCGTATTGGTCCTCTGATCCGTTTCGCCTCTCCTCTTCGGAAGAAGAGGAGGAAATTCATTACACCAATGGCAATGTCCGCTTTAGGTATAGTGTCAGGAGCCGCTTGTGGATTTGACGGCTCTAATGCAGTTCCACCTCCGACACCACCGAAACAACCGCTATGCGGATGTCAGCTACAGCGGATCTGATTTGAATAGAGCCCTAACTTTTTTTGTTCATATGTTGATTGCCATGTTCTTGTGGAATGCTGTTATGAAATAACTTTGGCGATGGCAAGGTAGTCTACATAGTTTCCAAGTGGAAACATGGGACATTTTGATAAGATAATGCAAACGGTCCACCTTTATAATAACGTGTTGCTCTGACAAACGATGTCATTCGTTGAGTACTATGGGTGAGTGGGGTATGTTGAGCTATTCTTAACATTCAGCATCACTGAGCATAGGGCCACATTTCTAACGCTTAGTACTTTTTAAAAACACAACATCGGCTCAGGCCCTGTTGTAACCTCATATCCCAGTGAAAAATGCCTTGCATTACGCCTGGAAGAAAACACTTGGCTTTTCATAATTTGAACCCGGCTAATCACACGAATGGGAGGTGTCTTCAAAATAGTATGCATATTATATATAAAATTGTCAAAATGTGATCATTTGTATGCAGTATATTGATTAGCCATTTGCTCAACTTGCCAAACAGCTACAAGGATGCACTTTCATGCTAGGTTTAGGACCTCATATTGTATCTTATAGAGACCCTAACTGATGTATAAAACAATCTTAAAACTACAATGCCTTCATAAAGTTTTCACACCTGTTGACTTTTTCCACATTTTGTTGTGTTACAAAGTGGGATTAAAATGTATTTCATTATCATTTTTTGTCAAAGATCTACACAAAATAATCTATAATGTCAAAGTCTGAGAAAAATTTGAATATTTTTATGTTTTTGTATGGAAATTAAAACACTACTATATCTTGACAAGATAAGTATTCAACCCTCTGAGTCAATACACGTTAGAATCACCTTTGGCAGCGATTACAGCTGTGAGTCTTTTTGGGTAAGTCTCTAAGAGCTTTGCACAACTGGATTGTACAATATTTGCCCGTTATTCTTTTTAAAATACTTCAAGCTCTGTCAAGTTGATTGTTGATCATTGCTAGACAGCCATTTTCAAGTCTTGCCATCTATTTTCAAGCTGATTTAAGTCGAAACGGTAACTAGGCCACTAGGAACATTCAATGTCTTCTTGGTAAGTAACGCCAGTGTATATTTGGCCTCGAGTTTTAGGTTATTGTCCTGCTGAAAGGTGAATTCCTCTCCCAGTGTCCCCTCATGTGCTCCCTGTTCACTCATGACTGCACGGCCAGGTACAACTCCAACACCACCATTAAGTTTGCTGCAGGTTTTCCTCTAGGATTTTGTCTGTGCTTAGCTCTATTTTCCTTTCTATCCTAAAAAACTTCCTAGTCCTTGCCAATGACAAGCATACCCATAACATGATGCAGCCACCACCATGCTTGAAAATTTGAAGAGTGGTTCTCAGTGATGTGTTCTGTTGGATTTGCCCCAAACATACCGCTTTTGTATTCACGACAGAACATGCATTTCTTTGCCACATTTTCTGCATTACTTTAGTGCCTAAATGCAAACAGGATACATGTTTTGTAATATGTTTATTCTGTACAGGCTTCCTTATTTCACACTGTCATGCAGGTTAGTATTGTGGAGTAACTACAATGTTGTTGATCCATCCTCAGTTTTCTCCCATCACAGCCATTTTTTTATTTATTTTTTATTTCACCTTTATTTAACCAGGTAGGCTAGTTGAGAACAAGTTCTCATTTGCAATTGCGACCTGGCCAAGATAAAGCATAGCAGTGTGAACAGACAACACAGAGTTACACATGGTGAACCTCAGCAAGACGGAGCTCAGCAAGACGGAGCTCCTCTTCCTCCCGGGGAAGGACTGCCCGTTCCATGATCTCGCCATCACGGTTGACAACTCCATTGTGTCCTCCTCCCAGAGCGCTAAGAACCTTGGCGTGATCCTGGACAACACCCTGACGTTCTCAACTAACATCAAGGCGGTGTCCCGTTCCTGTAGGTTCATGCTCTACAACATCCGCAGAGTACGACCCTGCCTCACACAGGAAGCGGCGCAGGTCCTAATCCAGGCACTTGTCATCTCCCGTCTTGACTACTGCAACTCGCTATTGGCTGGGCTCCCTGCCTGTTCCATTAAACCCCTACAACTCATCCAGAACGCCGCAGCCCGTCTGGTGTTCAACCTTCCCAAGTTCTCTCACGTCACCCCGCTCCTCCGCTCTCTCCACTGGCTTCCAGTTGAAGCTCGCATCCGCTACAAGACCATGGTGCTCGCCTACGGAGCTGTGAGGGGAACGGCACCTCAGTACCTCCAGGCCCTGATCAGGCCCTACACCCAAACAAGGGCACTGCGTTCATCCACCTCTGGCCTGCTCGCCTCCCTACCACTGAGGAAGTACAGTTCCCGCTCAGCCCAGTCAAAACTGTTCGCTGCTCTGGCCCCCAATGGTGGAACAAACTCCCTCACGACGCCAGGACAGCGGAGTCAATCACCACCTTCCGGAGACACCTGAAACCCCACCTCTTCAAGGAATACCTAGGATAGGGTAAGTAATCCTTCTCACCCCCCTTCTCTCCCCCCCCAACAAGATTTAGATGCAAGTGGCTGTTCCACTGGTTGTCATAGGTGTTTGCACCAATTTGTAAGTCGCTCTGGATAAGAGCGTCTGCTAAATGACTTAAATGTAAATGTAAATGTAAACAAGTCAATAACACAGTAGAAAAAATGGGCAGTCTATATACAATGTGTGCAAAAGGCATGAGGAGGTAGGCGAATAATACAATTTTGCAGATTAACACTGGAGTGATAAATGATCAGATGGTCATGTACAGGTAGAGATATTGGTGTGCAAAAGAGCAGAAAAGTAAAAAAAAAATTATTAAAAACAGTATAAAAACAGTATGGGAATGAGGTAGGTGAAAATGGGTGGGCTATTTACCTATAGACTATGTACAGCTGCAGCGATCTGTTAGCTGCTCGGATAGCTGATGTTTGAAGTTGGTGAGGGAGATAAGTCTCCAACTTCAGCGATTTTGCAATTCGTTCCAGTCACAGGCAGCAGAGTACTGGAACGAAAGGCGGCCAAATGAGGTGTTGGCTTTAGGGATGATCAGTGAGATACACCTGCTGGAGCGCGTGCTACGGATGGGTGTTGCCATCGTGACCAGTGAACTGAGATAAGGCGGAGCTTTACCTAGCATGGACTTGTAGATGACCTGGAGCCAGTGGGTCTGGCGACGAATATGTAGTGAGGGCCAGCCGACTAGAGGATACAAGTCGCAGTGGTGGGTGGTATAAGGTGCTTTAGTGACAAAACGGATGGCACTGTGATAGACTGCATCCAGTTTGCTGAGTAGAGTGTTGGAAGCCATTTTGTAGATGACATCGCCGAAGTCGAGGATCGGTAGGATAGTCAGTTTTACTAGGGTAAGCTTGGCAGCGTGAGTGAAGGAGGCTTTGTTGCGGAATAGAAAGCCGACTCTTGACTTGATTTTCGATTGGAGATGTTTAATGTGAGTCTGGAAGGAGAGTTTGCAGTCTAGCCAGACACCTAGGTACTTATAGATGTCCACATATTCAAGGTCGGAACCATCCAGGGTGGTGATGCTAGTCGGGCATGCGGGTGCAGGCAGCGATCGGTTGAAAAGCATGCATTTGGTTTTACTCGCGTTTAAGAGCAGTTGGAGGCCACGGAAGGAGTGCTGTATGGCATTGAAGCTCGATTGGAGGTTGGATAGCACAGTGTCCAATGACGGGCCGAAAGTATATAGAATGGTGTCGTCTGCGTAGAGGTGGATCAGGGAATCGCCCGCAGCAAGAGCAACATCATTGATATATATAGAGAAAAGAGTCGGCCCGAGAATTGAACCCTGTGGCACCACCATAGAGACTGCCAGAGGACCGGACAGCATGCCCTCCGATTTGACACACTGAACTCTGTCTGCAAAGTATTTGGTGAACCAGGCAAGGCAGTCATCCGAAAAACCGAGGCTGTTGAGTCTGCCGATAAGAATATGGTGATTGACAGAGTCGAAAGCCTTGGCGAGGTCGATGAAGACGGCTGCACAGTACTGTCTTTTATCGATGGCGGTTATGATATCGTTTAGTACCTTGAGTGTGGCTGAGGTGCACCCGTGACCGGCTCGGAAACCAGATTGCACAGCGGAGAAGGTACGGTGGGATTCGAGATGGTCAGTGACCTGTTTGTTGACTTGGCTTTCGAATACCTTAGATAGGTCTAACTGTTTTAAAATCATCATTGGCTCCATGGTGAAATTCTTAAGTGGTTTCCTTCCTCTCCGGCAACTGAGTTAGGAAGGACGCCTGTATCGTTGTAGTAACTGGGTGTATTTATTTACCATCCAATGTGTAATTAATAACTTCACCATGCTCAAAGGGATATTCAGTATCTGCTTCTTTTTTTTACCCATCTACCAATAGGTGCCCTTCTTCGTGAGGCATTGAGAAACCTCTCTGGTCTTTGACTGTGCTTGAAATGTATCACTCGACTGAGGTCCTTATAGACCTCGACTGACGGACCTTACCGTATGTGCGGTACAGAGATGGAGTAGTCATTCACAAATCATGTTAACCACTATTATTGCACACAGAGTGAATCCATGCAACGTATTCTGTGACTTGTTAACCCATTGGCACAACTTACCTTACTCTCCCCTACATATACAGTATGTATAGAAAATTAAGTTATATTTACATGTGAAAAAAACCTAAACATGGAACACACTTTGGAATATTATTCCACTGTTTATGTTTTTGTTAATTTGTCCCTAAGACTATTTGATGATATACAAATGTAATTTTTGTTCAATTACGAAACAAGGGTGATGGTGACTCAGACTTGTATCAGCTATTTCCCAAGATTAGACAATGACTGTTCATTAACATTGTTCCAAAGCATATTTACTTTTTGCGACTAAGGTGTTTTATGTTTGTACCCATTGCACACTTTTCTTATCTGAAGTTCTGTTATCTACTGTGTTCCAAATGGCACCCTATTCCCTATATAGTGCACAACATTTGACCAGAGGCATATGGGTCCTGTTCAAAAGTAGTGGAGTAAGTTGGTGATAGCGTGTCATTTTGGGACGTATCCATTGCGTGATTTTGTTTGCTAAGGGAAGTAATGGCATGGTCAATTGGCTGTGGATTTGAGTCTTTACTGGCAGTGGATTGGGTCCTGGTGTGCAGGATAACTGTATATAAGGCCTTGGTTCTCCTACTTCGCTCCCTGAATCCAAGAAGAACTAGATGCACCCATGATGAAGTGGGCTATCGTCCTGTGTGCCATAGTGTCCCTCTCTGAGTGTCATACCAGGTAAGTCCTTTTCCTCTCCGAGTGTCATACCAGGTAAGTCCTGTTCCTCTCCGAGTGTCATACCAGGTAAGTCCTGTTCCTCGCCGAGTGTCATACCAGGTAAGTCCTGTTCCTCGCCGAGTGTCATACCAGGTAAGTCCTGTTCCTCTCCGAGTGTCATACCAGGTAAGTCCTGTTCCTCTCCGAGTGTCATACCAGGTAAGTCCTGTTCCTCGCCAAGTGTCATACCAGGTAAGTCCCGTTCCTCGCCGAGTGTCATACCAGGTAAGTCCCGTTCCTCTCCGAGTGTCATACCAGGTAAGTCCCGTTCCTCTCCGAGTGTCATACCAGGTAAGTCCCGTTCCTCTCCGAGTGTCATACCAGGTAAGTCCCGTTCCTCGCTGAGTGTCATACCAGGTAAGTCCCGTTCCTCTCCGAGTGTCATACCAGGTAAGTCCTGTTCCTCTCCGAGTGTCATACCAGGTAAGTCCTGTTCCTCTCCGAGTGTCATACCAGGTAAGTCCTGTTCCTCGCCGAGTGTCATACCAGGTAAGTCCTGTTCCTCGCCGAGTGTCATACCAGGTAAGTCCTGTTCCTCGCCGAGTGTCATACCAGGTAAGTCCTGTTCCTCTCCGAGTGTCATACCAGGTAAGTCCTGTTCCTCTCCGAGTGTCATACCAGGTAAGTCCTGTTCCTCTCCGAGTGTCATACCAGGTAAGTCCTGTTCCTCTCCGAGTGTCATACCAGGTAAGTCCTGTTCCTCTCCGAGTGTCATACCAGGTAAGTCCTGTTCCTCTCCGAGTGTCATACCAGGTAAGTCCAGGTCAAATTCCTTGTACATGTAATTGTAGAATAACCGTGATTCAGATTTTGATTGTGTGTTTTCAGGATTTCTCTGATCAAGGGGAAGACTGCCAGAGAGACCCTGATGGAGAAAGGTATATGGGAGGAGACTAGGCAGAAGTACCCCTACAACCCTATGGCGAAGTTCATCCAGACTGGTGCAGATGAGGCAATGACCAACGATGCTGATGTAAGGCAGAGTCAGGAGCAGTATGGTCATATTCTGCATTAGCCTGGTGACTGATTTGTTTGTGCTATATATAGCCAACGACCATGGGAGTTATATACCATTATATACAAACAGATGTGGTACCAGGCTAGTCACAAAGGCTGTATTGTAGGATTCTTCTGATTTATACTGAACAAAAATGTAAATGCGTCATGCAACAACTTCAAAGATTTTACTGAGTTACAATTCATATAAGGAAATCTGTCAATTGAAATAAATGCATTAGGCTTTAATCTATGAATTTCACATGACTGGGAATACAGATAAGCGTCTGTTAGTCACAGATATCTTTTTTTTTTAAAGGTATGTGCGTGTATCAGGAAACCAGTCAGTATCTGGTGTGACCACCATTTTCCTAATGCAGCGCGACTCATCTCCTTTGCATAGAGATGATCAGGCTGTTGATTGTGGCCTGTGGAAGGTTGTTGTCCCACTCCTATTCATTGGCTGTGTGAAGTTGCTGGATATTGATGGGAACTGGAACGCGCTGTCGTACACATCGATCCAGAGCATCCCAAACATGCTCAATTGGTGACATGTTCGGTGAGTATGCAGGTCATTGAAGAACAGGGACATTTTCAGCTTCCAGGAATTGTGTGCAGATCCTTGTGACATGGGGCTGTGCATTATCATGCTGAAACATGAGGTTATGGCGGCGGATGAATGGCACAACAATGGGCCTTAGAATCTCTTCACGGTATCTCTGTGCATTCAAATTGCCATCCATAAAATGCAATTGTGTTCGTTGTTTGTAGCTTATGCCTGCCCATACCATAACACCACTGCCACCATGGGGCAGTCTGTTCACAACGTTGACATCAGTAAACCGCTCACTCATATGACGCAATACAGGTGGTCTATAGTTGTGAGGCCGGTTGGATGTACTGCCAAATTCTCTAAAACGATGTTGAAGGAGACATTTGGTAGAGAAATTAACATTAAATTAAACAGCTCTGGTTGACATTCCTGCAATCAGCATGCCAATTGCATGCTGATCCACAACAAGGGGGCCCCTCAGGGGTGCCTGCTTAGTCCCCTCATGTACTCCCTGTTCACTCATGACTGCACGGCCAGGTACAACTCCAACACCACCATTAAGTTTGCTGATGACACAACAGTGGTAGGCCTGATCACCGAAATTGATGAGAGCCTACAGGGAGGAGGTCAGAGACCTGACAGTGTGGTGCAAGGACAACAACCTCTCCCTCAACGTGATAAAGACAAAGGAGATGATTGTGGACTACAGGAAAAGGAGGACCGAGCACGCCCCCATTCTCATCGACGGGGCTGTAGTGAAGCAGGTTGAGAGCTTCAAGTTCCTTGGTGTCCACTTCACCAACAAACTAACATGGTCCAAGCACATCAAGACAGTTGTGAAGAGGGCACAACAAAACCTATTCCCCCGCAGGAGACTGAAAAGATTTGGCATGGGTCCTCAGATCCTCAAAAGGTTTTACAGCTGCACCATCGAGGGCATCCTGACGGGTTGCACCACTGCCTGGTATGACAACTGCAAGGCGCTATAGAGGGTAGTGCGTACGGCCCAGTACATCACCTGGGCCAAGCTTCCTGCCATCCAGGACCTCTATACCAGGTGGTGTCAGAGGAAGGCCCTAAAAATTGTCAAAGACTCTAGCCACCCGAGGCATACTGGAACGCCAAGTCTAGGTCCAAGAGGTTTCTCAACAGCTTCTACCCCCAAGCCATAAGACTCCTGAACAGCTAATCAAATGGCTACCCAGACCGTTGCATTGCCCACCCCCCACGCTGCTGCTACTACTCTGTTATCATCTATGCATAGCCACTTTAATAACTCTACCTACATGTACATAATTACCTCAACACCGATGCCCCCCACACATTGACTCTGTACCGGTACCCCCTGTATATAGCCTCCACATTGACTCTGTACCGGTACCCCCTGTATATAGCCTCCACATTGACTCTGTACCGGTACACCCTGTATATAGCCTCCACATTGACTCTGTACCGGTACCCCCTGTATATAGCCTCCACATTGACTCTGTACCGGTACCCCCTGTATATAGCCTCCACATTGACTCTGTACCGTAACACCCTGTATATAGCCTCCACATTGACTCTGTACCGGTACCCCCTGTATATAGCCTCCACATTGACTCTGTACCGTAATACCCTGTATATAGCCTCCACATTGACTCTGTACCGTAATACCCTGTATATAGCCTCCACATTGACTCTGTACCGGTACCCCCTGTATATAGCCTCCACATTGACTCTGTACCGGTACCCCCTGTATATAGCCTCCACATTGTACCGGTACATCCTGTATATAGCCCCGTTATTGTTATTTACTGCTGCTCTTTAATGATTTGTTATTCTTATTTCTGACTTTTTTTAGGTGTTTTCTTAAAACTGTATTGTTGGTTAAGGGGTTGTTAGTAAGCATTTCACTGTAAGGTCTACCTGTTGTGCTTCTACACCTGCATTGCTTGCTGTTTGGGGTTTTAGGCTGGGTTTCTGTACAGCACTTTGAGATATCAGCTGATGTACGAAGGGCTATATAAATAAATTTGATTTGATTTTGATTTGTATTTAGTGCATGTGACAAATAACATTTCATATGATTTGATGCTCCCTCAACTTGAGATATCTGTGGCATTGTGTTGTGTGACAAAACTGCACATTTTAGAGGGGGGGGGGTCTGATTGACACATGTAGGTAAAGTGACTGTGCATAGATAATAAACAGCGAGCAGCAGCAGTGTAAAAACAGAGGGGGGTGGGTCTGATTGAAACATGTAGGTATTACAGACTCGGTC
The DNA here is from genome assembly GCF_023373465.1 of Oncorhynchus keta. Lineage (NCBI taxonomy): Eukaryota > Metazoa > Chordata > Actinopteri > Salmoniformes > Salmonidae > Oncorhynchus > Oncorhynchus keta. Next base: position 8,239,327 of record NC_068447.1, read on the forward strand.
AGGGAGAGGTTGAAAATGTCAGTGAAGACACTTGCCAGTTGGTCCGCCCGTGTCTGAGTACCCTGGTACATCCTGGTAATCCGCCCCGCGGCCTTGTGAGTGTTGACCTGTAAACGTTTTGCTCACGTCGGCTCACATCTGTATAGAAGACTGTTCAGTATATCAACATACCAGACATTTACATTTAAGTCATTTAGCAGACGCTCTTATCCAGAGCGACTTACAAATTGGTGCATTCACCTTATGACATCCAGTGGAACAGTCACTTTACAATAGTGCATCTAAATCTTAAAAGGGGGGTGAGAAGGATTAGGGGAGAGGGCCTAGAACAGAGCCCTGGGGGACACCAGTGGTGAGAGCGCGTGGTGAGGAGACAGATTCTCGCCACGCCACCTGGTAGGAGCGACCTGTCAGGTAGGACGCAATCCAAGCGTGGGCCGCGCCGGAGATGCCCAACTCGGAGAGGGTGGAGAGGAGGATCTGATGGTTCACAGTATCGAAGGCAGCCGATAGGTCTAGATAGATAGATAGGTTAGCTTTAGCGGTGCGGAGCGCGTCCGTGATACAGAGAAGAGCAGTCTCAGTTGAATGACTAGTCTTGAAACCTGACTGATTTGGATCAAGAAGGTCATTCTGAGAGAGATAGCGGGAGAGCTGGCCAAGGACGGCACGTTCAAGAGTTTTGGAGAGAAAAGAAAGAAGGGATACTGGTCTGTAGTTGTTGACATCGGAGGGATCGAGTGTAGGTTTTTTCAGAAGGGGTGCAACTCTCGCTCTCTTGAAGACAAACGACTGTTCAGTTCATACTGCAGTACTCTTGACTTACAGTCCATCTCTGTTTCACCGTCTCCTTGCAGTTGTCCTACTATGGAGTGATTTCCATTGGAACACCTCCCCAGTCCTTCAAGGTCATCTTTGACACTGGCTCCTCCAACCTGTGGGTTCCCTCTGTCTACTGCTCCAGTCAGGCCTGCCGTGAGTATACTCCAGGGGTCTGAGTAGTCTCTGGGTAGTCTCTCTGGATAGTCTCTCTAGGTAGTCTCACAGTGTAGTCTCTGAGTTCTCTCTCTGAGTCGTCTCTTGTGACAGTGTTGCACAAACAGTTTCATATTAAGTACCTAGACAGAGAATGGGAGACTTGGTTATGGGTTGAGGTTTGTGTCTGAGGGGAGTACCTTGAGGTTTACTGCATAAGGGGGTTGGCTCGACACAATAAAACATGAAATTGGACAAAGGTATTTTTAAAAAAATCCCCTTTTATAGTGTGTATTGCAGAGAATAACTCAATGTTTGAAATACCAATGAATCAATTAAAGAATGTTCAGTTTTGCAATGGTATGGTATGTGCTTGATCTGTAATAAACATGTTCATAATTTGAATAGAGAACCATGACAAATTCAACCCTGGATTGTCCAGCACCTTCAAGTTGGGTAGCAAGTCTGTTTCCATTCAGTATGGATCTGGTAGCATGACTGGAAAGCTGGCATACGACACTATTTCGGTAAGTATTGTGAATGAAGCTAGCTACCTATTATTGTCAGAAAGGTCATGCCCATAGGGGGCACGTGCCCTCTCAGATGTGTCCCGCTTCAATATTTAATATTGAATATTATTTTTTTAATATTGAATATTGAATATTAATTTTTTAAATAATCGCGCTTGAATTGGAATTTACGTTCTAGTAGTTCTATGTCCATGTTCCTCAGGTGCACTCAATATGGCAGACTCAATTTGGCACATCACAGTACATTTGACTTAAATGGGGATAACCATTCTAGTGTAATTCTATTTCTACAGTGCCAAGTGACTGACTATATATATGACTGACTGACGTCAGCTGTTGTGTGTTTCCAGGTGGGAGGTATCTCTGTCACCCAGCAGATCTTTGGTGCCAGTGAGACCGAGTCTCCCTTCATGTCCTACATGGTTGCCGACGGTATCCTGGGCCTGGCTTTCCCCAACCTGGCGGCCTCTGGAGCCACACCCATCTTTGACAGCATGATGACCCAGGGTCTCCTGTCCCAGTCCCTCTTCTCTGTCTACCTGAGCAGGTAACATAGTTACTGTACAAATACAACTGGACGGGAGGTGGCATTTGGATGGCGAGAGTGGCATTTTGTCTTAGTTGTGATATAAATATATAAGTACCAGTGCATTGATATTAAATACAATTAAAAAATTACTTTAATGCCTTTGAAGGAGAGGTGGCCTCCGTTTAAAAAAATGTGTTGATGATTAAACAAACTTTTTTGACTATTTCTCCTCAATCAATAGAAACTCCGCAGAGGGTAGCGTGTTGTCCTTCGGTGTCATCGAGCCTTCCTACTACACTGGACAGATCACCTGGATCCCCCTTTCCGTTATGACCTTCTGGCAGATCACCATGGACAGGTAGGTACACTAGTTCCCACAGAGCCTATATCCTTGTCCTATATATCGCCTTTAGTCTCTACACAGAGCATTAAGTCCCTGTTCAACATGTTATCAACTTTTGGATCATCCCTTCATGCCACCTCCCATAACCTATAGACCAGGGGTGTCAAACTCATTCCATGGAGGGCCTAGTGTCTGCGGGTATTTTTTATTTTTTCCCCCCTTTCAATTACGACCTAGACAACAAGAGTGAGGGGAGTTATTTTCTAATTAGTGACCTTAATTCATCAATCAAGTACAAGGGACGATCGAAAACCCGCAGACACTCGGCCCCTCCATGGAATGAGTTGGACGCTTGCCATAGAATCATCAACCACATACACATTGTATGTAGCAGTACATAAAATTAACATTCCTACAGACCAGCCTGGTCTCATAAACTAGATATAAATCCAGGACAATAAAATTTGTATATGGTACATAAGACAGATGGTTACTTAACGAAAAAAAAAACAAATTAGAATGGTTGGTTGGGGTGGATGAGTTGGCGTATAATGAGTTGGAATCTCATCATGGACAACTTTATCATTTTAGCTAATTATTAACTTTTCAACTACTTACTACTTTGCTACTACTTAGCATGTTAGCTAACCCTTCCCCTAACCTCAACCATTTGACCTAACTCGTTAAAACTTAACCTTAACCCCTAGCCTAGCTAACGTTAGCCACCTAGCTAACATTAGCCACCTAGCTAACATTAGCCACCTAGCTAACATTAGCCACCTAGCTAACATTAGCCAACTAGCTAACATTAGCCACCTAGCTAACATTAGCCACCTAGCTAGAATTCATAACATAATACGTTTGCAAATTTGTAACATATAGTATGTTTAGCAATTATTATTTTTTTTTACATATAGTACAAACGGCAAATTCGTAACATATAATACAAATTGTAATTCGTAACATATCATACCATACGTAACATATCATACTAAATGGAGTGTCTCTTGGTACTTCCAGTCTGGAGCCTATGACTGAATCCTACTTACCAAGTTCAAGTTTATTTGCTCATTTAAAAAACACAATAACAGCAAGAAATGCAAAGAACAACAGTTAAATCCAGCTAATATTTGTCCTTCCAGTGTTACCATCAACGGCAACACCGTGGCTTGCAATGGTGGTTGTCAGGCTATCATAGATACTGGCACCTCCATGATCGTTGGTCCAACCGATGACATCAAAAACATGAACTACTGGGCCGGAGCCACCATCAACCAGTACGGATATGTGAGTGACACGCACGCACACACACGCAAACACCGACCGGTACAGACATGTGAGTCCAATTATAGGGCTTTTCAAACTACTGAGCCAAGCCAAGCCGAGCCAAACTGCCTGGCCTTGTTAACTGTTGGAACTAACTGTGTTGTTGGAACGTGTTGAACAAGTGTGAACAGAAAATATCTGCGCAAGCATATTTAGGTTGGAGCCGGCATGGTATAAGTGTTTGTTGTTTTTCCTCAAATCACCGGCTCCCCTTTCATTAACCACAGAATAAAGTTTAAAGGGTAACGTTATTATTTCTCTCCTAGACCACTGTGAACTGCAACAACATCCCCAACATGCCCGAGGTGACCTTCACCCTCAATGGAAACACCTTCACCATCCCTGCCTCTGCCTATACCATCCAGGTAGAGTCTACTGAAAGACATGTTGTTACAGACAACCTATCACCTCCCAGATAGTCTACTGAAAGACATGTTGTTACATACAACCTATCACCTCTCAGATAGTCTACTGAAAGACATGTTACATACAACCTATCACCTCTCAGGTAGAGTCTACTGAAAGACATGTTGTTACATACAACCTATCACCTCCCAGATAGTCTACTGAAAGACATGTTGTTACAGACAACCTATCACCTCCCAGATAGTCTACTGAAAGACATGTTGTTACATACAACCTATCACCATCGAGGTAGAGTCTACTGAAAGACATGTTACAGACAACCTATCACCATCCAGGTAGAGTCTACTGAAAGACATGTTGTTACATACAACCTATCACCTCCCAGATAGTCTACTGAAAGACATGTTGTTACAGACAACCTATCACCATCCAGGTAGAGTCTACTGAAAGACATGTTGTTACAGACAACCTATCACCTCCCAGATAGTCTACTGAAAGACATGTTGTTACATACAACCTATCACCTCCCAGATAGTCTACTGAAAGACATGTTACAGACAACCTATCACCTCTCAGGTAGAGTCTACTGAAAGACATGTTGTTACAGACAACCTATCACCTCCCAGATAGTCTACTGAAAGACATGTTGTTACATACAACCTATCACCTCCCAGATAGTCTACTGAAAGACATGTTGTTACAGACAACCTATCACCATCCAGGTAGAGTCTACTGAAAGACATGTTGTTACAGACAACCTATCACCTCCCAGATAGTCTACTGAAAGACATGTTGTTACATACAACCTATCACCTCCCAGATAGTCTACTGAAAGACATGTTGTTACATACAACCTATCACCTCCCAGATAGTCTACTGAAAGACATGTTGTTACATACAACCTATCACCTCCCAGATAGTCTACTGAAAGACATGTTGTTACATACAACCTATCACCTCCCAGATAGTCTACTGAAAGACATGTTGTTACATACAACCTATCACCTCCCAGATAGTCTACTGAAAGACATGTTGTTACATACAACCTATCACCTCTCAGGTAGAGTCTACTGAAAGACATGTTGTTACATACAACCTATCACCTCCCAGATAGTCTACTGAAAGACATGTTGTTACATACAACCTATCACCTCTCAGGTAGAGTCTACTGAAAGACATGTTGTTACATACAACCTATCACCTCCCAGATAGTCTACTGAAAGACATGTTGTTACATACAACCTATCACCATCCAGGTAGTCTACTGAAAGACATGTTGTTACATACAACCTATCACCTCCCAGATAGTCTACTGAAAGACATTTTGTTACATACAACCTATCACCTCCCAGATAGTCTACTGAAAGACATGTTACAGACAACCTATCACCTCTCAGGTAGAGTCTACTGAAAGACATGTTGTTACATACAACCTATCACCTCTCAGGTAGAGTCTACTGAAAGACATGTTGTTACATACAACCTATCACCTCCCAGATAGTCTACTGAAAGACATGTTGTTACATACAACCTATCACCTCCCAGATAGTCTACTGAAAGACATGTTGTTACATACAACCTATCACCTCCCAGATAGTCTACTGAAAGACATGTTGTTACATACAACCTATCACCTCTCAGGTAGAGTCTACTGAAAGACATGTTGTTACATACAACCTATCACCTCTCAGATAGTCTACTGAAAGACATGTTGTTACATACAACCTATCACCTCTCAGGTAGAGTCTACTGAAAGACATGTTGTTACATACAACCTATCACCTCCCAGATAGTCTACTGAAAGACATGTTGTTACATACAACCTATCACCATCCAGGTAGTCTACTGAAAGACATGTTGTTACATACAACCTATCACCTCCCAGATAGTCTACTGAAAGACATGTTGTTACATACAACCTATCACCTCCCAGATAGTCTACTGAAAGACATGTTACAGACAACCTATCACCATCCAGGTAGTCTACTGAAAGACATGTTGTTACATACAACCTATCACCATCCAGGTAGTCTACTGAAAGACATGTTACAGACAACCTATCACCTCCCAGATAGTCTACTGAAAGACATGTTACAGACAACCTATCACCTCCCAGATAGTCTACTGAAAGACATGTTACAGACAACCTATCACCTCCCAGATAGTCTACTGAAAGACATGTTGTTACATACAACCTATCACCTCCCAGATAGTCTACTGAAAGACATGTTACAGACAACCTATCACCTCTCAGGTAGAGTCTACTGAAAGACATGTTGTTACATACAACCTATCACCTCCCAGATAGTCTACTGAAAGACATTTTGTTACATACAACCTATCACCTCCCAGATAGTCTACTGAAAGACATGTTACAGACAACCTATCACCTCTCAGGTAGAGTCTACTGAAAGACATGTTGTTACATACAACCTATCACCTCTCAGGTAGTCTACTGAAAGACATGTTGTTACATACAACCTATCACCTCCCAGATAGTCTACTGAAAGACATGTTGTTACATACAACCTATCACCTCCCAGATAGTCTACTGAAAGACATGTTACAGACAACCTATCACCTCCCAGATAGTCTACTGAAAGAGAGGTTGTATGTAACAACATCACCTCCCAGATAGACTACTGAAAGACATGTTGTTACATACAACATATCACCTCCCAGATAGTCTACTGAAAGACATGTTGTTACATACAACCTATCACCTCCCAGATAGTCTACTGAAAGACATGTTGTTACATACAACCTATCACCTCTCAGGTAGAGTCTACTGAAAGACATGTTGTTACATACAACCTATCACCTCTCAGATAGTCTACTGAAAGACATGTTGTTACATACAACCTATCACCTCTCAGGTAGAGTCTACTGAAAGACATGTTGTTACATACAACCTATCACCTCCCAGATAGTCTACTGAAAGACATGTTGTTACATACAACATATCACCTCCCAGATAGTCTACTGAAAGACATGTTGTTACATACAACCTATCACCTCCCAGATAGTCTACTGAAAGACATGTTGTTACATACAACCTATCACCTCCCAGATAGTCTACTGAAAGACATGTTGTTACATACAACCTATCACCTCTCAGGTAGAGTCTACTGAAAGACATGTTGTTACATACAACCTATCACCTCTCAGATAGTCTACTGAAAGACATGTTGTTACATACAACCTATCACCTCTCAGGTAGAGTCTACTGAAAGACATGTTGTTACATACAACCTATCACCTCCCAGATAGTCTACTGAAAGACATGTTGTTACATACAACCTATCACCTCCCAGATAGTCTACTGAAAGACATGTTGTTACATACAACCTATCACCTCCCAGATAGTCTACTGAAAGACATGTTGTTACATACAACCTATCACCTCCCAGATAGTCTACTGAAAGACATGTTGTTACATACAACCTATCACCTCCCAGATAGTCTACTGAAAGACATGTTGTTACATACAACCTATCACCTCTCAGGTAGAGTCTACTGAAAGACATGTTGTTACATACAACCTATCACCTCCCAGATAGTCTACTGAAAGACATGTTGTTACATACAACCTATCACCTCTCAGGTAGAGTCTACTGAAAGACATGTTGTTACATACAACCTATCACCTCCCAGATAGTCTACTGAAAGACATGTTGTTACATACAACCTATCACCTCCCAGATAGTCTACTGAAAGACATGTTACAGACAACCTATCACCTCTCAGGTAGAGTCTACTGAAAGACATGTTGTTACATACAACCTATCACCTCTCAGGTAGAGTCTACTGAAAGACATGTTGTTACATACAACCTATCACCTCCCAGATAGTCTACTGAAAGACATGTTATAGACAACCTATCACCTCCCAGATAGTCTACTGAAAGACATGTTACAGACAACCTATCACCTCCCAGATAGTCTACTGAAAGAGATGTTGTTACATACAACCTATCACCTCCCAGATAGTCTACTGAAAGACATGTTACAGACAACCTATCACCTCTCAGGTAGAGTCTACTGAAAGACATGTTGTTACATACAACCTATCACCTCCCAGATAGTCTACTGAAAGACATGTTGTTACATACAACCTATCACCTCCCAGATAGTCTACTGAAAGACATGTTACAGACGACCTATCACCTCTCAGGTAGAGTCTACATAAAAACATGTTGCTACATCAATCAAATTCATTCAAATGTATTTATAAAGCCCTTTTTACATCAGCCGATGTCACAAAGTGCTATACAGAAACCCAGCCTAAAACCCCAAGCAATGCAGATATAGAAGCACAGTGGCTAGGCAAAACTCCCTAGAAAGAAACCTAGAGAGGAACCAGGCTCTGAGGGGTGGCAGTCCTCTTCTGGCTGTGCTGGGTGGAGAGGAACCAGGCTCTGAGGGGTGGCAGTCCTCTTCTGGCTGTGCTGGGTGGAGAGGAACCAGGCTCTGAGGGGTGGCCAGTCCTCTGGCTGTGCCGGGTGGAGAGGAACCAGGCTCTGAGGGGTGGCCAGTCCTCTGGCTGTGCCGGGTGAAGAGGAACCAGGCTCTGAGGGGTGGCCAGTCCTCTGGCTGTGCCGGGTGGAGAGGAACCAGGCTCTGAGGGGTGTCCAGTCCTCTTCTGGCTGTGCCGGGTGGAGAGGAACCAGGCCCTGAGGGGTGTCCAGTTCTCTTCTGGCTGTGCCGGCCTGAGATTATAACAGTACATGGCCAAGATGTTCAAACGTTCATAGATGACCTGCAGGGTCAAATAATAATAGTCACAGTGGTTTGTAGAGGGTGCAACAGGTCAGCACCTCAAGAGTAAATGTCAGTTGGCTTTTCATAGCCGATCATTCAGAGTTAGAGACAGCAGGTGCGGTAGAGAGGAGAGAGTTGAAAACAGCAGGTCCGGGACAAGGTAGCACGTCCGGTGAATAGGTCAGGTATGTACGGCAGGACCAAATCGAAAAGATAGGAGCAAGCCCATGTAATACTTTGTAGGTTCGCAGTAAAACCTTGAAATCAGCCCTAGTCTTAACAGGAGGCTAGCACTGGAGTCAAGATTCTAGCAGCCGTGTTTAGCACTAACTGAAGTTAATTTTGTGCTTTATCCGGGTAGCCGGAAAGTACAACATTGCGGTAGTCTAATCTAGAAGTGGCAAAAGCATAGATACATTTTTTACAGCATCGATACAGTTTCTTATTTTTGCAATGTGACGTAGATGGAAAGAGCTTGATATGTTCGTCAAAAGAGAGATCAGAGTAACGCCGAGGTCCTTTACGGTTTTATTTGAGACGACTGTACAACCGTCAAGATTAATTGTCAGATCTAACGGAAGATCTCTTTGTTTCTTGGGACCTAGAAATAGCATCTCTGTTTTGTACGAGTTTAAAAGTAAAACATTTACCACCATCCACTTCCAACACAGGCTTCCAGGATATAGGCTATAGGATATATAGGATATAGGCCAATAGTTTTTAAAATATTTTCTGGGTCAAGGTTTGGCTTTTTCAAGAGAGGCTTTTTTACTGAGTTTGGTACACATTCGGTGGTTAAGGAGCCGTTTATTATGTTCAACATAGGTGGGCCAAGCACAGGAAGCAGCTCTTTCAGTAGTTTGGTTGGAATAGGGTCCGGTATGCAGCTTTTAGGTTTAGAGGCCAAGACTATTTTCATTAATGTGTCAAGAGATTTAGCATTAAAAAACTTGAGTGTCTCCCTTGATTCTAGGTCCTGTCTGTGTTGTGCAGACTCAGGACAACTGAGCTTTGAAGAGGAGTCAGTAATTTGCTTTCTAATGATCATGATCTTTTTGTCAAAGAAGTTCATGAATGTATTACTGCTGAAGTGAAAGCCATCCTCTCTTGGGGAATGCTGCTTTTTAGTTTGCTTTGTGACAGTATCACAAATACATTTGGATTGTTGTTATTCTCCTCAAGTTGGAAAAATAGGATGATCGATCAACAGTGAGGTCTCTTCGATACTGCACGGTACTGCCTTTCCAAGCTAGTTAGAAGATTTCCAGTCTGGTGTAGCACCATTTCCGTTCCAATTTTCTGGAAGCTACCTTCAGGGCTCGCTCGGGTATTATTCTGGATACTAGGGAGCTAGTTTCTTATGACAAATGTTTTCTGTTTTTAGGGGTGCGACTGCATCTAGGGTATTACGCAAGGTTAAATGTACTCTGACGTCCTTGGGTGGGTGGTGGGAGTCTGGAATGGCGTCTAGGAATCTTTGGGTTGTCTGAGAATTTATAGCACGGCTTTTGATGATCCTTGGTTGGGGTCGCAGCAGATTATTTGTTGCGTTTGCAAACGTAATAAAATGGTGGTCCGTTAGTCCAGAATTATGAGGAAAAATATTAAGATCCACAATATTTAATCCACGGGACAAAACTTGGTCCATAGGATGACTGTGGCCATGAGTAAGTCCGGAGACATGTTGGATAAAACCTACTAAGTCGACGATAGCTCCGAAAGCCTTTTGAGGTAGGTCTGTGGAATTTTCAATGGGAAAGTTACCAAAAAATGTGACTATTATCTACAAGGTCCAATAGGAATTACATACAACATATCACCTCCCAGGTAGTCTACTGAAAGACATGATACATACAATCTATCTGATCTTTAATGATGATGTGTTCCAGAGCAAGTTCCTTCGTCAGAGCTCCTGTACATCTGAGACTTTTCTTTCTTTAAGATCCTAGTGGAGCAAAGGGCCTCATATCTAAGAGGAAAAGTAATGGTATCAGAAATAAATCCTGACCCCCGCCCCTCTTCTCTCTCTCTCTAGGACTCCTACGGCTGCAGGACTGGTTTTAGTTACGGTGGATATCAGCAGCTTTGGATTCTTGGAGATGTCTTCATCAGGCAGTACTATGCAATCTTCGACAGGGACAACAACAGGGTTGGTCTGGCTAATGCTGTGTAAAAGATCCACAGAGGTCCACTTCTCCTAGAGATCTTAAAAGATCCTTGAAATCCTTACAGCGGGACAATCTGCGTAATAAGTGCGATTGAGCCGACATATACCATGAATGAAGTCTGGCAAATGCGGGAACATCACCTTTTATTACATTTATAGCGTGGTTTTCCACAGTCTGGATTGAAGCGAGACCCTAGTTTTCCAGGTAATGACTAATATGGTGTATATGTGATTTATGCTCTTAACTGGTTGGGGAAATGTTGCAGATTGTTAAATGTAATCCAAGTTCTAATGTATTTTAGCATTGCAAATAAAGCCGTTGTTTCGTTGTCAGTAGCTTTTCTTCCCTGAAGTGAAACTGTCCTCTTGTGGAGCCTCGTCATGGAAGAAAAGAATAGGGATAGAATATTGACCCGAACATAGTGGATGCAGGTAGGCCCAGAGACATAGACCCGAACATAGTGGATGCAGGTAGAACCCAGAGACATAGACCCAAACATAGTGGATGCAGGTAGAACCCAGAGACATAGACCCAAACATAGTGGAGGCAGGTAGAACCCAGAGACATAGACCCAAACATAGTGGAGGCAGGTAGGCCCAGAGACATAGACCCAAACATAGTGGATGCAGGTAGAACCCAGAGACATAGACCCGAACATAGTGGAGGCAGGTAGAACCCAGAGACATAGACCCAAACATAGTGGAGGCAGGTAGGCCCAGAGACATAGACCCAAACATAGTGGATGCAGGTAGAACCCAGAGACATAGACCCAAACATAGTGGAGGCAGGTAGGCCCAGAGACACAGACCCAAACATAGTGGATGCAGGTAGAACCCAGAGACATAGACCCAAACATAGTGGATGCAGGTAGGCCCAGAGACATAGACCCAAACATAGTGGATGCAGGTAGAACCCAGAGACATAGACCCAAACATAGTGGATGCAGGTAGAACCCAGAGACATAGACCCAAACATAGTGGATGCAGGTAGAACCCAGAGACATAGACCCGAACATAGTGGATGCAGGTAGAACCCAGAGACATAGACCCAAACATAGTGGAGGCAGGTAGGCCCAGAGACATAGACCCAAACATAGTGGAGGCAGGTAGGCCCAGAGACATAGACCCAAACATAGTGGAGGCAGGTAGGCCCAGAGACATAGACCCAAACATAGTGGAGGCAGGTAGGCCCAGAGACATAGACCCAAACATAGTGGAGGCAGGTAGAACCCAGAGACATAGACCCAAACATAGTGGATGCAGGTAGAACCCAGAGACATAGACCCAAACATAGTGGAGGCAGGTAGGCCCAGAGACACAGACCCAAACATAGTGGAGGCAGGTAGGCCCAGAGACACAGACCCAAACATAGTGGAGGCAGGTAGGCCCAGAGACATAGACCCAAACATAGTGGAGGCAGGTAGGCCCAGAGAAATAGACCCAAACATAGTGGATGCAGGTAGAACCCAGAGACATAGACCCAAACATAGTGGATGCAGGTAGGCCCAGAGACATAGACCCAAACATAGTGGAGGCAGGTAGGCCCAGAGACATAGACCCAAACATAGTGGAGGCAGGTAGGCCCAGAGACATAGACCCAAACATAGTGGAGGCAGGTAGGCCCAGAGACATAGACCCAAACATAGTGGATGCAGGTAGAACCCAGAGACATAGACCCAAACATAGTGGAGGCAGGTAGGCCCAGAGACATAGACCCAAACATAGTGGATGCAGGTAGGCCCAGAGACATAGACCCAAACATAGTGGAGGCAGGTAGGCCCAGAGACATAGACCCAAACATAGTGGATGCAGGTAGGCCCAGAGACATAGACCCAAACATAGTGGAGGCAGGCAGGCCCAGATACATAGACCCAAACATAGTGGATGCAGGTAGAACCCAGAGACATAGACCCAAACATAGTGGATGCAGGTAGGCCCAGAGACATAGACCCAAACATAGTGGAGGCAGGTAGGCCCAGAGACATAGACCCAAACATAGTGGAGGCAGGTAGGCCCAGAGACATAGACCCAAACATAGTGGAGGCAGTTAGGCCCAGAGACATAGACCCAAACATAGTGGAGGCAGGTAGAACCCAGAGACATAGACCCAAACATAGTGGATGCAGGCAGGTAGGCCCAGAGACATAGACCCAAACATAGTGGAGGCAGGTAGAACCCAGAGACATAGACCCAAACATAGTGGAGGCAGGTAGGCCCAGAGACATAGACCCAAACATAGTGGAGGCAGGTAGGCCCAGAGACATAGACCCAAACATAGTGGAGGCAGGTAGGCCCAGGTAGGCCCAGAGACATAGACCCAAACATAGTGGAGGCAGGTAGGCCCAGAGACATAGACCCAAACATAGTGGAGGCAGGTAGGCCCAGAGACATAGACCCAAACATAGTGGAGGCAGGTAGGCCCAGAGACATAGACCCAAACATAGTGGATGCAGGTAGAACCCAGAGACATAGACCCAAACATAGTGGAGGCAGGTAGGCCCAGAGACACAGACCCAAACATAGTGGATGCAGGTAGAACCCAGAGACATAGACCCAAACATAGTGGAGGCAGGTAGAACCCAGAGACATAGACCCAAACATAGTGGAGGCAGGTAGGCCCAGAGACATAGACCCAAACATAGTGGAGGCAGGTAGGCCCAGAGACATAGACCCAAACATAGTGGAGGCAGGTAGGCCCAGAGACATAGACCCAAACATAGTGGAGGCAGGTAGGCCCAGAGACATAGACCCAAACATAGTGGAGGCAGGTAGGCCCAGAGACATAGACCCAAACATAGTGGAGGCCCAGAGACATAGACCCAAACATAGTGGAGAGGTAGGCCCAGAGACATAGACCCAAACATAGTGGAGGCAGGTAGGCCCAGAGACATAGACCCAAACATAGTGGAGGCAGGTAGGCCCAGAGACATAGACCCAAACATAGTGGAGGCAGGTAGAACCCAGAGACATAGACCCAAACATAGTGGAGGCAGGTAGGCCCAGAGACATAGACCCAAACATAGTGGAGGCAGGTAGGCCCAGAGACAAACATAGACCCAGAGACAAACATAGTGGAGGCAGGTAGGCCCAGAGACATAGACCCAAACATAGTGGAGGCAGGTAGGCCCAGAGACATAGACCCAAACATAGTGGAGGCAGGACATAGACCCAGGCCCAGAGACATAGACCCAAACATAGTGTGGAGGCAGGTAGGCCCAGAGACATAGACCCAAACATAGTGGAGGCAGGTAGGCCCAGAGACATAGACCCAAACATAGTGGAGGCAGGTAGGCCCAGAGACATAGACCCAAACATAGTGGAGGCAGGTAGGCCCAGAGACATAGACCCAAACATAGTGGAGGCAGGTAGGCCCAGAGACATAGACCCAAACATAGTGGAGGCAGGTAGGCCCAGAGACATAGACCCAAACATAGTGGAGGCAGGCAGGCCCAGAGACATAGACCCAAACATAGTGGAGGCAGGTAGGCCCAGAGACATAGACCCAAACATAGTGGAGGCAGGTAGGCCCAGAGACATAGACCCAAACATAGTGGAGGCAGGTAGGCCCAGAGACATAGACCCAAACATAGTGGAGGCAGGTAGGCCCAGAGACATAGACCCAAACATAGTGGAGGCAGGTAGGCCCAGAGACATAGACCCAAACATAGTGGATGCAGGTAGAACCCAGAGACATAGACCCAAACATAGTGGAGGCAGGTAGGCCCAGAGACACAGACCCAAACATAGTGGATGCAGGTAGAACCCAGAGACATAGACCCAAACATAGTGGAGGCAGGTAGAACCCAGAGACATAGACCCAAACATAGTGGAGGCAGGTAGGCCCAGAGACATAGACCCAAACATAGTGGATGCAGGTAGGCCCAGAGACATAGACCCAAACATAGTGGAGGCAGGTAGGCCCAGAGACATAGACCCAAACATAGTGGAGGCAGGTAGGCCCAGAGACATAGACCCAAACATAGTGGAGGCAGGTAGGCCCAGAGACATAGACCCAAACATAGTGGAGGCAGGTAGGCCCAGAGACATAGACCCAAACATAGTGGAGGCAGGTAGGCCCAGAGACATAGACCCAAACATAGTGGAGGCAGGTAGGCCCAGAGACATAGACCCAAACATAGTGGAGGCAGGTAGGCCCAGAGACATAGACCCAAACATAGTGGAGGCAGGTAGGCCCAGAGACATAGACCCAAACATAGTGGAGGCAGGTAGGCCCAGAGGCATAGACCCAAACATAGTGGAGGCAGGTAGGCCCAGAGACATAGACCCAAACATAGTGGAGGCAGGTAGGCCCAGAGACATAGACCCAAACATAGTGGAGGCAGGTAGGCCCAGAGACATAGACCCAAACATAGTGGAGGCAGGTAGGCCCAGAGACATAGACCCAAACATAGTGGAGGCAGGTAGGCCCAGAGACATAGACCCAAACATAGTGGATGCAGGTAGAACCCAGAGACATAGACCCAAACATAGTGGAGGCAGGTAGGCCCAGAGACACAGACCCAAACATAGTGGATGCAGGTAGAACCCAGAGACATAGACCCAAACATAGTGGAGGCA
This sequence comes from Oncorhynchus keta, assembly GCF_023373465.1. Taxonomy (NCBI): domain Eukaryota; kingdom Metazoa; phylum Chordata; class Actinopteri; order Salmoniformes; family Salmonidae; genus Oncorhynchus; species Oncorhynchus keta. The sequence goes on from NC_068447.1 coordinate 8,254,901, forward strand.
GGTAGAACCCAGAGACATAGACCCAAACATAGTGGAGGCAGGTAGGCCCAGAGACATAGACCCAAACATAGTGGATGCAGGTAGGCCCAGAGACATAGACCCAAACATAGTGGAGGCAGGTAGAACCCAGAGACATAGACCCAAACATAGTGGAGGCAGGTAGAACCCAGAGACATAGACCCAAACATAGTGGATGCAGGTAGAACCCAGAGACATAGACCCAAACATAGTGGAGGCAGGTAGAACCCAGAGACATAGACCCAAACATAGTGGAGGCAGGTAGGCCCAGAGACATAGACCCAAACATAGTGGAGGCAGGTAGGCCCAGAGACATAGACCCAAACATAGTGGATGCAGGTAGAACCCAGAGACATAGACCCAAACATAGTGGAGGCAGGTAGGCCCAGAGACATAGACCCAAACATAGTGGAGGCAGGTAGGCCCAGAGACATAGACCCAAACATAGTGGAGGCAGGTAGGCCCAGAGACATAGACCCAAACATAGTGGAGGCAGGTAGGCCCAGAGACATAGACCCAAACATAGTGGAGGCAGGTAGGCCCAGAGACATAGACCCAAACATAGTGGATGCAGGTAGAACCCAGAGACATAGACCCAAACATAGTGGAGGCAGGTAGGCCCAGAGACACAGACCCAAACATAGTGGATGCAGGTAGAACCCAGAGACATAGACCCAAACATAGTGGAGGCAGGTAGAACCCAGAGACATAGACCCAAACATAGTGGAGGCAGGTAGGCCCAGAGACATAGACCCAAACATAGTGGATGCAGGTAGGCCCAGAGACATAGACCCAAACATAGTGGAGGCAGGTAGAACCCAGAGACATAGACCCAAACATAGTGGAGGCAGGTAGAACCCAGAGACATAGACCCAAACATAGTGGAGGCAGGTAGAACCCAGAGACATAGACCCAAACATAGTGGATGCAGGTAGAACCCAGAGACATAGACCCAAACATAGTGGAGGCAGGTAGAACCCAGAGACATAGACCCAAACATAGTGGATGCAGGTAGGCCCAGAGACATAGACCCAAACATAGTGGATGCAGGCAGGCCCAGATACATAGACCCAAACATAGTGGAGGCAGGTAGAACCCAGAGACATAGACCCAAACATAGTGGAGGCAGGTAGGCCCAGAGACATAGACCCAAACATAGTGGAGGCAGGTAGGCCCAGAGACATAGACACAAACATAGTGGATGCAGGTAGGCCCAGAGACATAGACCCAAACATAGTGGAGGCAGGTAGAACCCAGAGACATAGACCCAAATATAGTGGAGGCAGGTAGGCCCAGAGACATAGACCCAAACATAGTGGAGGCAGGTAGGCCCAGAGACATAGACCCAAACATAGTGGAGGCAGGTAGGCCCAGAGACATAGACCCAAACATAGTGGAGGCAGGTAGAACCCAGAGACATAGACCCAAACATAGTGGAGGCAGGTAGGCCCAGAGACATAGACCCAAACATAGTGGAGGCAGGTAGGCCCAGAGACATAGACCCAAACATAGTGGAGGCAGGTAGGCCCAGAGACATAGACCCAAACATAGTGGAGGCAGGTAGGCCCAGAGACATAGACCCAAACATAGTGGAGGCAGGTAGAACCCAGAGACATAGACCCAAACATAGTGGAGGCAGGTAGAACCCAGAGACATAGACCCAAACATAGTGGAGGCAGGTAGGCCCAGAGACATAGACCCAAACATAGTGGAGGCAGGTAGGCCCAGAGACATAGACCCAAACATAGTGGAGGCAGGTAGAACCCAGAGACATAGACCCAAACATAGTGGAGGCAGGTAGGCCCAGAGACATAGACCCAAACATAGTGGAGGCAGGTAGAACCCAGAGACATAGACCCAAACATAGTGGAGGCAGGTAGAACCCAGAGACATAGACCCAAACATAGTGGAGGCAGGTAGGCCCAGAGACATAGACCCAAACATAGTGGAGGCAGGTAGGCCCAGAGACATAGACCCAAACATAGTGGAGGCAGGTAGGCCCAGAGACATAGACCCAAACATAGTGGAGGCAGGTAGGCCCAGAGACATAGACCCAAACATAGTGGAGGCAGGTAGAACCCAGAGACATAGACCCAAACATAGTGGAGGCAGGTAGAACCCAGAGACATAGACCCAAACATAGTGGAGGCAGGTAGGCCCAGAGACATAGACCCAAACATAGTGGAGGCAGGTAGGCCCAGAGACATAGACCCAAACATAGTGGATGCAGGTAGAACCCAGAGACATAGACCCAAACATAGTGGAGGCAGGTAGGCCCAGAGACATAGACCCAAACATAGTGGAGGCAGGTAGGCCCAGAGACATAGACCCAAACATAGTGGAGGCAGGTAGAACCCAGAGACATAGACCCAAACATAGTGGAGGCAGGTAGGCCCAGAGACATAGACCCAAACATAGTGGAGGCAGGTAGGCCCAGAGACATAGACCCAAACATAGTGGAGGCAGGTAGGCCCAGAGACAACCATCTCGTATATGAATGGGTAGGGAACTCTGTGTCTGTAAGGTTTAATCCAGAGGAGACTGATAAGGACATGGTGAATGGATCTCTCAGCCTGTCAATAGAGCCAGCTTGTTGAAAGACAGTCAGAGTAAATCATGGTGTAGTTGAGTTATTTTATTTGTATAGTTCATAAGTCAAAATAATATAGACAAATCAATCATCTTAAAGCTAGAAACCAAAGTTGAAACAAAGTGGCACCCCGCCGCTGTTTTGGTAAGAAGCGGAAGGATGGGCGTCTCTATCCTAGACAGAGCTATGGATAAAAGAACTGACCATCCATGATATCAACACTATAGTTTTAACCATGTGTTGAGGCTATAATGTGTTTGATTACATTTACTTTGTTTACAAACATTGGAGTAAAACAAGCTTATATTTTGGGTTCTGATGGGGGTACGACAGATGAACTAAGCTCATGAGGCATTTATAAGTATATATCATTAATAAAAAATAAAAAAAATGTAGCAACTAAGGATTATACAGATAGCCTGGTCATGACAGCATATCAAGACAGCACAAACAGATCTGTGACCACCAGGCTAAGAAAGATACAGATACGTAACAATCCGGTTCAGCGTTGGTTGCTAGCCAGCGTGGAGTACACCACCGTGCCAGCAGGCTCTCTGTGTGTGTCAGGGTCATGACCTCTGGGGCTGCTGAGTGTCTGTAGGTTAGCATACAGCTCTGTGGTATGGTTCTCCTGAGGTTTGAAGTCCACTGTGGCGTAGACAATACTGCTCTCCTTTTGAGGGACGTGCTGCAGGAGACACACATATTAAATATTATTTGGTAACACTTTATATTAAGGTATATAACTATTATAATTTGTATTTATACATATGTATAATTTTTTTTTAATAAACTGTTTATTACGGGGCCCACTGCAGAAGACATATCGACAGACATCACAGGGACGTCAAACTCAAACACTAGTATTACTCTGTTGTTTCTGGGACAAAACAGGACATTTGACAGTGAGTCACGGAGACAACGTCCAAGTTTAGCACTTACTGAGAGGACGTGGGCTGCTGAGTCACTGGAAGTTGCTCCACATTTCTCTGTGAAGAACATGAAAATGACATCCACTTAAAGAAAGGACACTGTGCGACAATGTCAGAAATCATCGAACGTCTACTGGCTAAAAGGTCGTAGCCTGTGTATTTGAAAGACGATTTCACACGAACAGCAAGTCATGTATGAAACACTGAAAGCTGTAACTGAAAAGCGGGACCTCTTACTTTTTGCCCTGACTTTGCGATGAACCACAGCAACTATGATTGAACAGATAACGATCCCCATGGAGATGCAGAGACCTGCAGCCAGTGGTATACTAACACTCCGGGAAATACTAACAGGTGAATAGGACAAAGATGACAAAATACTGACATAAGCATTACACCACTCCCACAACTATTATCAACTAGAAGGAATAATTAACCCGTATGTGTGTGTGTGTGTGTGTGTGTGTGTGTATGAGAGAGAGAGTTTGCACCTGGGGAAAAAAGGCCCTGAGGTGTCTGATGAGGATGATGAAGAGATGGAGGGTCTGATGGTTGATCTGACACGAGTGCGAGGGGGTACAGGACCGCTACGTCGACCACTATCTAAACAGAGACCGAATTTAATAAGCACTCATTTCAACACAGCGATCTGTTATTTTACAAGTTGACTTAGTGTAGGCCGTCATTGTAAATAAGAATTTGTTCTTAACTGACTTGCCTAGTTAAATAAAGGTTAAATAAACGTAATCTTCCTCCTACTGTACATGCTTACAGATTTCCTTGGCCTTAACACATTGGTTTACCTACAGTATGCATTCCAGTTTCTAATATCAGTTCCCAGAATAGAACAAAAATATTCTTTACTTCATTTTAAAAAGATGGTTTGATTTACCTACGAGGGTTCTTACCAATGTGGAGGTGAAAGTCAGAGTAGATATGATTCACACTGCTGACAACACACCTGTAGTCGCCAGCGTCCACAGGTTTTAAATTCCATATCATAACGTACATCTCACCGTTGTATTCCGTTCTCGATATTCGTCCCTTGTACAAGTTGTTGACATATCCTCTGGTATTCACAACAGGAAATGGCCCAGGATATAGTTTAGAACATAACTTCTCGTAACCATTGTAGAAGGGAGGAAAGATAAATCTCAGCAGAACGTGTCCGTATACTTGTCCATTCACCTCCGTCCACTGTTGTGCTTCTATCTCAGGGTCATCTATCAAACAAACAAGCGGACACACACACACACACTTAGAAATGACCAAATATGGCACAAAGAAATCTCTTGCTACATTTTTTTTTTTATCTCAGACAAACCTGGATAAAATCTCACCTGATAGAAGAAGCAAGAGAAAGATAGTCATTTTCATCCTCAGTGAGATACTCACAGAGGCTGGGCAGCTGTCCCCATACATCTTACTCACCCCCCCCAAGTTGATAGCGGTTTGACTGCACTGTTCTGACACCAGCCTTGTGATTAACTTCCTTCATTTGGGGGAGGGGATCTCTCTAACTTGCAATTACAAGCATTTCGCTACACTCGCTTTAACATCTGCTAACCATGTGTACGTGACAAATAAAAATGTGATTTTTACAGGTTTTAGGACACGCTCATTATCGGCTTAGAGTATGAAGATGACAGGTTGTCACGGTACCAGCTCAGCCATCATGGGTCCAAGTAGTATCACAATACCTCTGTTTTGGTCATAGAAAAACAAATCATCTGGACCAAAATAAAAACATTAAAAAACTAAATCACAAAATGAGAAGTGAAAGATCTTACACAATATATCAGTGATTTATTTGGTATCAGCTTTTAGTTATTCAGACATTTTCATTCAAGCATATCCTTGATCACTCTTTATCCACGAATCGCAATCAATCCTGTAGTCACACAGCCAGTCATCCGATCCTCCATAGGCATCGATTGGATGCTGTGCTCTATTCTGAATTATAAACTGGGTGGGTCAAGCCCCCTGAATTCTGATTGGCTGACAGCCGTGGTATTTCAGACCGTATACCACTCGTATGACAAAACATGTATTTTTTGTGCTCTAATTACATTGGTAACCAATTTATGTTAGCAATAATGCACCTTGGGAGTTTGTGATATATAGCCAATATACCACGGCTTAGCGTGTTGTGTCGTGCCTAAGAACAGTCCTTAGCCTTTGTATATTGGCCATAATACCACACCTCCTCGGGCCTTATTGCTTAAATATAAATCAGCCATTTTAATTCCCTCTTCTTCTTCGTCTTGCAAGTCAAAGCAGGTATTGAGGCACACGCAGAAAGATCATTTTAAATAATTACAGAGTGGGGTTACGTACCAAATGGCAACCAATAACTGATTTAGGGCACTACTTCTGACCAGGGCTCTGGTCAAAAGTAGTGCCCTATGTGGGGAATAGGGTGTCATTTGGGACTCACACGAGACCAGCCAACCTCTCGTGTAACTTTGTTCCTTAAAATGTACAGCAGCCCCTATGATCAACTTAGAATTTACAGAAGCTTTTTGTATACCGGTATGTATTTAACAGTGAGAGTTCATCTATTTGAACACTGAAAAGACGAGATAGCTAGCAGCCACTTAAATCCTCCCTACTACGGTTCCTATCAACTCATATCTGAAGATACTTTTTTGTCATGTGGTGTATGTGGACACCTGCTAGTCAAACATCTCATTCCAAAAATCATGGGTCTCTCTCTCTCTCTCCCCAAACCATTTCTGTATTGACCTCGCTCTGGGCACAGTCATGCTGAAACAGGAAAGGGCCTTCCCCCAAACAATTTTCACAAAGTTGGAAGAACAGAATCATCTAGAATGTAATTGTTGTATGCTGCAGCGCAAGTTTTACACCACTCCAGCTGACGCTGGATCTTAGGCTTGTGTGCGGCTGCACAGCCATGAAAACCCATTTCATGAAGCTCCCAACGAACAGTTCTTTGGAACTCGGTAGTGAGTGTTGCAACTGAGGACAGACGACTTTTACGCCCTTCAGAACTCGAAGGTCCCGTTCTGTGAGCTTAAGTAGCCTACCACTTCGCAGCTTAGCCGTTGTTGGTCCTAGACATTTCCACTTCACAATAACACCACTTACAGTTGACTGGGGCAGCTCCAGCAGGGCAGAAATTTGACGAACTGACTTGTTGGAAAGGTGGCATCCTGTGATGTTGCCACGTTGAAAGTCGCTGAGCTCTTTAGTAAGGCCATTCTACTGCCAATGTTTGTCTACGGAGATTGCATGGAGGTGTGCTCGATTTTATACACCTGTCAGCAACGGGTGTGGCTGAAATAACCGAACCCACTAATTCGAAGGGGTGGCCATATCAGAGTAGAGCACCGTGTTCGGGGGGTCAGCTTGAGCAAGGCGCTGCCCAGAATTGCAACTCCTGATCATGTAATGTAGTTGTTTGGGATACAAGATGATTTGTAGCTTGGGTGCAGAGCCTTGCTTTGGCTGATCTTCCTAAACGATGGCTACTAGGGGGGCAGGTAGCCTAGTTGTTAGAGCGTTGGGCCAGTAACCGAAAGGTTGCTAGATCGAATCCAAGAGCTGACAAGGGGGGAAAGCAGTTAACCCACTGTTCCCTAGGTCAACATCGTAAATAAGAATGAGTTCTTAACCGACTTGCCTAGTTGAAAGGTTAAATCAATCAAATAAAATAAACAATGTATGTCACTGGCCCCACTGTCAGCTCATATGGTTCCATCACACTGGGTCCTGCACTGCAGGCCCGTCTCTCGGTCCTTTAAAGCAGTGGCATCACATCCAGCATCAGTGTCTGAAGGTGATGACGTCATCTCTGCTCGTCGGTGAACGTGACGACGTCATACTGGATGCCCTGCTGTTGTAGCAGCTCCAGCTGTTCTTGTGTGGCCTCAGTGTAGACGGTCTGTGTCTGATGCGTGGCGGCATCTGCTATGACTAGAACACAGATAGAGAGAGTAAGTACTGATTCAACTTATCATCTAGTCCAGGAGTGGACTACTCCTGTCCTCGAGGGCCTGATTGGCGTCACAGTTTTGCCCCAGAAAACACACCTGACTCCAATAATCACCTAATCACGATCTACATTTTAGAATGCAATTTGATTAATCAGGTGTGTTTGGATGGATGAGATGAGAGGGGTGGATAAGCAGTGTGACACCAATCATGCCCCAAGGACTGGAGTTGCCCACCCATGATCTAATCCTTGATTAATTCATTTATTAAATGTTTATTTGAACGATGTACAGCGAGTGTACAGAACATTAGGAACACCTTCCTAATATGGAGTTGTGTGTGTTTGGATGATCGCCCTCAGAACAGCCTCGTTTCCTTGGGGGACATGGACATTACAAGCAAAGTTCCCTCTAAGCCGTGCACGCACAAGGCTCCCCCCGGGACTGCAGCGAAGAAGAAATATCAGCCTGCGCAGAGAAACACGAGATTGAACACTCAACTTTCTATAGTTTTCTCCCTTCGTTGACACTATGAACGTGTTTCCCTTTACTGTGGGAATTGTGATCGATTCAACGCAATTAGTCTCTTTCAATGCAACATACCAAAACAAAACCTATGCAAGACTTATTAGTTTACAAGAGATTTTTTTGTGGCAGAACTTTTTTTATTTAACCAGGTTAAAGTTGAGAACAAGTTCTCATTTGGAACTGCAACTAGGGTTGCAAAGGGTCGGAAAACATTCCGGTAAATTTCTGGAAATATTCCATGGGGCGTTAAGCCCGGGAATTGTGGGAATTTTGCTTAAATTCATAAAAATAAAAATTAAAGTTTGCTTTTAACAGTGAACCTTTTTTTGGGATACACATAAGGTAATTATAGGTCTTGTGGCATATTTTGGTTAAACTATCCCCAATTCAATGGAATTGCAACCCTCTGCATGCACAGTGCATGCACGGTGTGTTTACGGACATATTCAATCAATCCCTATACCAGTCTGCTGACGACACAACAGTGGTAGGCTTGATTACCAACAACGACGAGACGGCCTACAGGGAGGAGGTGAGGGCCCTCGGAGTGTGGTGTCAGGAAAATAACCTCACACTCAACGTCAACAAAACTAAGGAGATGATTGTGGACTTCAGGAAACAGCAGAGGGAACACCCCCCTATCCACATCGATGGAACAGTAGTGGAGAGGGTAGTAAGTTTTAAGTTTCTCGGCATACACATCACAGACAAACTGAATTGGTCCACTCACACAGACAGTATCGTGAAGAAGGCGCAGCAGCGCCTCTTCAACCTCAGGAGGCTGAAGAAATTCGGCTTGTCACCAAAAGCACTCACAAACTTCTACAGATGCACAATCGAGAGCATCCTGGCGGGCTGTATCACCGCCTGGTACAGTAACTGCTCCGCCCTCAACCGTAAGGCTCTCCAGAGGGTAGTGAGGTCTGCACAACGCATCACCGGGGGCAAACTACCTGCCCTCCAGGACACCTACACCACCCGATGTTACAGGAAGGCCATAAAGATCATCAAGGACATCAACCACCCGAGCCACTGCCTGTTCACCCCGCTATCATCCAGAAGGCGAGGTCAGTACAGGTGAATCAAAGCTGGGACCGAGAGACTGAAAAACAGCTTCTATCTCAAGGCCATCAGACTGTTAAACAGCCACCACTAACATTGAGTGGCTGCTGCCAACACACTGACACTGACTCAACTCCAGCCACTTTAATAATGGGAATTGATGGGAAATGATGTAAATATATCACTAGCCACTTTAAACAATGCTACCTTATATAATGTTACATACCCTACATTATTCATCTCATATGCATACGTATATACTGTACTCTATATCATCGACTGCATCCTTATGTAATACATGTATCACTAGCCACTTTAACTATGCCACTTTGTTTACATACTCATCTCATATGTATATACTGTACTCGATACCATCTACTGTATCTTGCCTATGCTACTCTCTACCATCACTCATTCATATATCTTTATGTACATATTCTTTATCCCCTTACACTGTATATAAGACAGTAGTTTTGGAATTGTTAGTTAGATTACTTGTTGGTTATTACTGCATTGTCGGAACTAGAAGCACAAGCATTTCGCTACACTCGCATTAACATCTGCTAACCATGTGTATGTGACAAATAAAATTTGATTTGATTTGTGTCACGTTAGCTGGATGTCCTTTGGGTGGTGGACCATTCTTGATACACACAGGAAACTGTTGAGCGTGAAAAACCCAGCAGCATTGCAGTTCTTGACGCACTTAAACCGGTGCGCCTGTCACCTACTACCATACCCTGTTCAAAGCCACTTAAATAATTTGTCTTGCCCAATCACCCTCTGAATAGCACACATACACAATCCATGTCTCAATTGTTTCAAGGCTTTAAAAAAAATCCTTATTTACATTTACATTTAAGTCATTTAGCAGACGCTCTTATCCAGAGCGACTTAACCCGTCTCCTCCCCTTCTTCTACACTGATCGAAGTGGATTTAACAAGTGACATCAATAAGGGATTATAGCTTTCATCTGGATTCACCTGGTCAGTCTATGTCATGGAAAGAGAAGGTGTTCATAATGTTTTGTATACTCTGTGTACAACAAAAACACAAGTCTCAGTACAATTGAGAAATGATAGCTAAATCTGGTTTAATGTAACAGCTAATTTCCATCTGCAGTCCCCTGATAAGGTGAGCCAGGTGTCCTACCACTGTCATATCACATACTGCCTCTGATCAGGTGTCCTACAGCTGTCATATATCACATACTGCCTCTGATCAGGTGTCCTACAGCTGTCATATATCACATACTGCCTCTGATCAGGTGTCCTACCACTGTCATATCACATACTGCCTCTGATCAGGTGTCCTACCACTGTCATATCACATACTGCCTCTGATCAGGTGTCCTACCACTGTCATAGATCACATACTGCCTCTGATTAGGTGTCCTACCACTGTCATAGATCACATACTGCCTCTGATTAGGTGTCCTACCACTGTCATATATCACATACTGCCTCTGATCAGGTGTCCTACCACTGTCATAGATCACATACTGTCTCTGATCAGGTGTCCTACCACTGTCATATATCACATACTGCCTCTGATCAGGTGTCCTACCACTGTCATAGATCACATACTGTCTCTGATCAGGTGTCCTACCACTGTCATATATCACATACTGCCTCTGATCAGGTGTCCTACCACTGTCATAGATCACATACTGTCTCTGATCAGGTGTCCTACCACTGTCATATATCACATACTGCCTCTGATCAGGTGTCCTACAGCTGTCATATCACATACTGCCTCTGATCAGGTGTCCTACCACTGTCATAGATCACATACTGCCTCTGATCAGGTGTCCTACCACTGTCATATATCACATACTGCCTCTGATCAGGTGTCCTACAGCTGTCATATATCACATACTGCCTCTGATCAGGTGTCCTACAGCTGTCATATCACATACTGCCTCTGATCAGGTGTCCTACCACTGTCATATGTCAGATACTGCCTCTGATCAGGTGTCCTACCGCTGTCATATCGAACATACTGCCTCTGATCAGGTGTCCTACCACTGTCATGTCAGATACTGCCTCTGATCAGGTGTCCTACCGCTGTCATATAGAACATACTGCCTCTGATCAGGTGTCCTACCACTGTCATGTCAGATACTGCCTCTGATCAGGTGTCCTACCGCTGTCATATAGAACATACTGCCTCTGATCAGGTGTCCTACCACTGTCATATAGAACATACTGCCTCTGATCAGGTGTCCTACCACTGTCATATGTCAGATACTGCCTCTGATCAGGTGTCCTACCACTGTCATATAGAACATACTGCCTCTGATCAGGTGTCCTACCACTGTCATATAGAACATACTGCCTCTGATCAGGTGTCCTACAGCTGTCATATAGAACATACTGCCTCTGATCAGGTGTCCTACCGCTGTCATATAGAACATACTGCCTCTGATCAGGTGTCCTACAGCTGTCATAGATCAGATCATAGATCACTTACACAGTGTAAGTGGAATGGTTGAAGACAGTAGAGTAGAGCTTTGGGAAACACTGCTGTAATATATGAAGCAGAAACTGGGTTAACATACCAGTCACAGCAGTGTTCAGCAACCTCCAATCTTCCAAGTGTTCAGGACTGACTATCTGCTGTCGCTGTTAATACCTACACCCTCCTGAGCCTCCCAGGGGATACTTTATGCTACTGTCCTCCAGGCCCTCGACTGAAAGCAGACGGTGTGTTATCATACCGGTGACAGCAGAGTGTTCAGCAACCTCCAAGTCTTCAGGTCTGACTATCTGTTGTTCTGAACTGACGGGAAGATCCTGGATCTGGCTGTCATGACTCAGGGAAATCTGAAAAGAGAGAGCCAAGGAAGTTAAACACTTAACCTTCCATCTTACTAAAAACAGCAGTATTCTGGTTTGACTATTTTGGGGGTTGAATATTTCTAGGAGTGATTGTTTTGTGATGGGAGTGTTCTTGGGATCCTCTCGCTCACCTGTTGCTCCTGTAGGAAGGCCCCATCATTCTCATATTGGATGATCTGTCCATCTGACATCTGGATGTGGTTCCCGTCTGCTAGCACCACGTACTCCTGGGGTAGGAAGTGTTGGACTCCATCCTGAGATATGACATACTGGACCTGGGAGGGTGAAGGAGGAGAATTAGACCCCGGGAGGGTGAAGGAGGAGAATTAGACCCCAGGAGGGTGAAGGAGGAGAATTAGACCCCAGGAGGGTGAAGGAGGAGAATTAGACCCCGGGAGGGTGAAGGAGGAGAATTAGACCCCAGGAGGGTGAAGGAGGAGAATTAGACCCCGGGAGGGTGAAGGAGGAGAATTAGACCCCAGGAAGGTGAAGGAGGAGAATTAGACCCCAGGAGGGTGAAGGAGAAGAATTAGACCCCAGGAGGGTGAAGGAGGAGAATTAGACCCCAGGGAGGGTGAAGGAGGAGAATTAGACCCCAGGAGGGTGAAGGAGGAGAATTAGACCCCAGGAGGGTGAAGGAGGAGAATTAGACCCCAGGAGGGTGAAGGAGAAGAATTAGACCCCAGGAGGGTGAAGGAGGAGAATTAGACCCAGGGTGAGGAGGAGAATGAAGGAGGGTGAAGGAGGAGAATTAGACCCCAGGAGGGTGAAGGAGGAGAATGAAGGAGGGTGAAGGAGGAGAATTAGACCCCAGGAGGGTGAAGGAGGAGAATTAAACCCCAGGAGGGTGAAGGAGAAGAATTAGACCCCAGGAGGGTGAAGGAGAAGAATTAGACCCCGGGAGGGTGAAGGAGGAGAATTAGACCCGGGAGGGTGAAGGAGGAGAATTAGACCCCAGGAGGGTGAAGGAGAAGAATGACCCGGGAGGAAGGAGAAGAATTAGACCCGGAGGGTGAAGGAGGGTGAAGGGTGAAGGAGGAGAATTAGACCCCAGGAGGGTGAAGGAGAAGAATTAGACCCCAGGAGGGTGAAGGAGAAGCATTAGACCCCAGGAGGGTGAAGGAGGAGAATTAGACCCCAGGAGGGTGAAGGAGGAGAATTAGACCCCCGGAGGGTGAAGGAGGAGAATTAAACCCCAGGAGGGTGAAGGAGGAGAATTAAACCCCAGGAGGGTGAAGGAGGATAATTAAACCCCAGGAGGGTGAAGGAGGAGAATTAAACCCCAGGAGGGTGAAGGAGGAGAATTAAACCCCAGGAGGGTGAAGGAGGAGAATTAAACCCCAGGAGGGTGAAGGAGGAGAATTAGACCCCAGGAGGGTGAAGGAGGAGAATTAAACCCCAGGAGGGTGAAGGAGAAGAATTAGACCCCAGGAGGGTGAAGGAGAAGAATTAGACCCCAGGAGGGTGAAGGAGAAGAATTAGACCCCAGGAGGGTGAAGGAGGAGAATTACCACAATATCTTCACTGTCTGTCCAACTTCTTTATAGTCAAAGTAAAACTTATTTTAATTATTATTATTATTTTTTTTAATCTACTTGAAAGTAATTTTATCTACAAGTATCTTTATGTTGCTAATTGGAAATGTGAGGGGGATTGACGGGGGGTAGAGGACGGGGATGAGATCTTCATTGTTTACCTACATGGATCCATATTAAAAGTCTATAAGTATCTGTACATCTCTGGCTCCCCGTGTACCTCAGTTGCCTGGTTGTCTCCTGTCATGTACCTCAGTCGCCTGGTTGTCCTGTCATGTACCGCAACGTCACCTGGTTGTCTCCTGTCATGTACCGCAACGTCGCCTGGTTGTCTCCTGTCATGTACCGCAGCGTCACCTGGTTGTCTCCTGTCATGTACCGCAACGTCGCCTGGTTATCTCCTGTCATGTACCGCAACGTCGCCTGGTTGTCTCCTGTCATGTGCCGCAACGTCGCCTGGTTGTCTCCTGTCATGTGCCGCAACGTCGCCTGGTTGTCTCCTGTCATGTGCCGCAACGTCGCCTGGTTGTCTCCTGTCATGTGCCGCAACGTCGCCTGGTTGTCTCCTGTCATGTGCCGCAACGTCGCCTGGTTGTCTCCTGTCATGTGTCTCGCAACGTCAGTTGCCTGGTTATCCTGTCATGTGCCGCAACGTCGCCTGGTTGTCTCCTGTCATGTGCCGCAACGTCGCCTGGTTGTCTCCTGTCACCTGGTGTCTCGCAACGTCGCCTGGTTGTCTCCTGTCATGTGCCGCAACGTCGCCTGGTTGTCTCCTGTCATGTACCGCAACGTCGCCTGGTTGTCTCCTGTCATGTACCGCAACGTCGCCTGGTTGTCTCCTGTCATGTACCGCAACGTCGCCTGGTTGTCTCCTGTCATGTACCGCAACGTCGCCTGGTTGTCTCCTGTCATGTACCGCAACGTCGCCTGGTTGTCTCCTGTCATGTACCGCAACGTCGCCTGGTTGTCTCCTGTCATGTACCGCAACGTCGCCTGGTTGTCTCCTGTCATGTACCGCAACGTCACCTGGTTGTCTCCTGTTATGTACTGTAACGTCTGTCCGTCCGCTGTGGTGATCTGCTGGATGTACGTGGCCTCCTCCTTGTCTTCCAGGCCCTGTTCCTGGGACACTATAATGTGGTCCTGACCCAGGGCCTTCTGTAGCTGCTCCGGACTGATGGTCTGTCCTGCCTGCAGGGCTGTAACAAAGAGAGAAACAACAGCATCTCAGACAATGGCCAATGACAACACAAGTGGTTAACATTTCAAACAAACTGTAGCTGAAACAAAAATGTCCTCCAAATGGTATGGATGGAAATAGAGGACATCAGTGATTTATTCACCCAGTGAAATGACCTACAAGTTGGTGTAAACGTGTGTGTGTTCCTTACACTGTAGCATGGCGAGATCCTCCTCATCATTTCTGACTATAAAGGCCTGCTGCTGGGAGCCTCCTCCAGAATGGATCTTCTTTGTCGGGGGGTCCTGGCTGTGGAGTCGCTCCAAATGGAACTTGAGGTGGCCGTTACGATTAAACCTGATAGGTGGGACAGACCAGAATGGTTACCTCAGGTGCTTTCAAAACATATTCTGTACAACAAAGAACAAACACAAAACATTCTAAGCTGGCGTCACCATCCCAACACTTCATAACAAAGTTTATTCTCACAACCTCAAGATGCCCTAATTTGTTGAATTACCTCTGTCCACAGATCTTGCAGGTGAAGGGCTTCTCGTTGGTATGCGTCATCATGTGTCTCCTCAGGTCCTTCCTGTTTTTGGAGGCAAAGCTGCAGCTGGGGCACTTGTGAGGCCGCAGGTAGGTATGCATGCCCATGTGGGTCTGGGAAAGGAATGGTACAGTGATAACCAAATGATAGCATGCTTTGGATAGAGACAAACTGTAATTCGCTACTAGGGGTCAATGCTGCCTTTCAATACCAAAAAGATGTAGAAGACCAGAGATCTGAGGGGAGGGTCCTCTACGCTACCAAAGCCCTCCTCTAGAGAGGGCACAAGGAATCAAGGAAATATGGTTTTGAGATTTACACCCTGGCTGAGAAATGATAAAAGACCCACCTTGACGTCTGGCCAGGAGGAGGCAGTGAAGTCACAGTCAGGACACTTGAAGGTGGAGGGGTCAATATGGGCCCTCTTGTGGTTCTCCATGTCACTGCGGCCTTGGAACGACTCTGAGCAGATACGACAGGAGAACCTCTTTGGGTTGAGCTGGTTCTGGTCCAGGGGGGATGCCACCATGGAGGGGGAACCGGGGACCTCACTGCTTAGCTGAAGAGAGGGAGAGAGGGATGGAGGAAGAGACAGCAGATTACCTTCTCAGACATCTACAGTTCAACAGAACAGGGATGAGTTTCCCGAGAGTTTCAGAGCATTAACATCATCTTAGATACAGGAATTGTATTCCTGTGGAAACTGTTCTCTAACACCCCCTGCTACAGTATGTGGTATTCCTGTAGAAACTGTTCTCCACCACCCCCTGCTACAGTATGTGGTATTCCTGTAGAAACTGTTCTGTAACACCCCCTGCTACAGTATGTGGTATTCCTGTAGAAACTGTTCTGTAACACCCCCTGCTACAGTATGTGGTATTCCTGTAGAAACTGTTCTGTAACACCCCCTGCTACAGTATGTGGTATTCCTGGAAGAAACTGTTCTGTAACACCCCCTGCTACAGTATGTGGTATTCCTGTATAAACTGTTCTGTAACACCCCCTGCTACAGTATGTGGTATTCCTGTAGAAACTGTTCTGTAACACCCCCTGCTACAGTATGTGGTATTCCTGTAGAAACTGTTCTGTAACACCCCCTGCTACAGTATGTGGTATTCCTGTAGAAACTGTTCTGTAACACCCCCTGCTACAGTATGTGGTATTCCTGTAGAAACTGTTCTGTAACACCCCCTGCTACAGTATGTGGTATTCCTGTAGAAACT
Source organism: Oncorhynchus keta (assembly GCF_023373465.1). NCBI lineage: Eukaryota > Metazoa > Chordata > Actinopteri > Salmoniformes > Salmonidae > Oncorhynchus > Oncorhynchus keta. Next base: position 8,271,313 of record NC_068447.1, read on the forward strand.
GTTCTGTAACACCCGCTGCTACAGTATGTGGTATTCCTGTAGAAACTGTTCTCTAACACCCCCTGCTACAGTATGTGGTATTCCTGTAGAAACTGTTCTGTAACACCCCCTGCTACAGTATGTGGTATTCCTGTAGAAACTGTTCTCCAACACCACCTGCTACAGTATGTGGTATTCCTGTAGAAACTGTTCTGTAACACCCCTGCTACAGTATGTGGTATTCCTGTAGAAACTGTTCTGTAACACCCCTGCTACAGTATGTGGTATTCCTGTAGAAACTGTTCTGTAACACCCCTGCTACAGTATGTGGTATTCCTGTAGAAACTGTTCTGTAACACCCCCTGCTACAGTATGTGGTATTCCTGTAGAAACTGTTCTCCAACACCACCTGCTACAGTATGTGGTATTCCTGTAGAAACTGTTCTGTAACACCCCCTGCTACAGTATGTGGTATTCCTGTAGAAACTGTTCTGTAACACCCCCTGCTACAGTATGTGGTATTCCTGTAGAAACTGTTCTGTAACACCCCCTGCTACAGTATGTGGTATTCCTGTAGAAACTGTTCTGTAACACCCCTGCTACAGTATGTGGTATTCCTGTAGAAACTGTTCTGTAACACCCCCTGCTACAGTATGTGGTATTCCTGTAGAAACTGTTCTGTAACACCCCCTGCTACAGTATGTGGTATTCCTGTAGAAACTGTTCTGTAACACCCCCTGCTACAGTATGTGGTATTCCTGTAGAAACTGTTCTGTAACACCCCCTGCTACTGTATTTGGTATTCCTGTGGCTGGCTTACCTCTACCTGCTGTAGAACTCCATCCCCCACACCAGAGGTCAGGTAGTACTGGGTGTCTCTGTTCTCTTTGAGTGTTCTTGTTCCCTCCTGCTCTTCCTCCATGGGCTGGGGACTGCCCACGTCACTACTGAAAACACAACACATTGGAACACTGAAGTGGAAGTCAACTAAGTTGATTTATCTCCAAAAAATGTTTGATACTTTTTTGTAATGGGAGAAGAAGCTTATTTCAGCACCTCAAAATTCATGTTAAAATATCATCAAGAAATGCAAATTGTATAGCAGATCAGACAGAATGTCGCTCATTAGCTAATGGCCAGTGCCGTGTTGGCCAGGTGAGGCCAGGTTCTACAGTACCTGTATCCAGGTCCAGTGCTTTGTTCCATCTGTTCCACCACACTGAAGCCCTCTGCCCCTTCATAGGCCTGGATGGCTATCTGAGTAATCTCTCCATTCTCATTGGTCCCAGCCTCATAGACCTCCTGGACCTCTTGCACCAGGGTCTCCCCATTCTCAGACATGTGGAACGTCACAACCTAAAGGACCACAGCAGAAATTAAAAGGACTATACTTTTTACTTATATTTATTTTAAAAACATTTTTTTTTACAAATGGGGGTGGGGGGGGGTACTTTTACATTTTTATTTATCCAGGGATATCATTAAAAATAAGCGGGGAGATGGAGGGAAAAGGAAATGCAGGACAGTGGTGTGATTGGGATTAGTGCTCACACTGGGGGGGGAGGGGGGTTGGTACTGTATGTGCTTTAGGTGCGTCATTATCCTCGTTGTGCGGTACGGGGGGCGACTCTGAAACACATCCTTTTAGAAAAAGGAAAAGCTCTCGATATAGTGTTTTTTCAGAGACCCCATACTGCACAACAAGGATGAGGAAATTAAATTGCTGGCTGGGGTAAATTGATACAAAAACCATTGGAATCACAAAAACAACAACAACGAGTGTTGTGGGGCGACAGGGTAGCCTAGTGGTTAGAGCATTGGACTAGTAACTGAAAGGTTGCAAGTTCAAATCCCCGAGCTGACAAGGTACAAAACTTGTCGTTCTGCCCCTGAACAGGCAGTTAACCCACTGTTCCTAGGCCGTAATTGAAAATAAGAATTTGTTCTTAACTGACTTGCCTAGTAAAATAAAGGTAAAAAAATGCAAAGTGAAATTTGGTTAAAAAAAAGAGAAAAAAAAAGAAAACACATTTCTCCTTTAATACAATTCTTCGGCAAAATCATTCGCAAGGAGATTCCTGCAAAAATATTATTTGAAGATGGGGTCATCTTTTTTGCTTTTTCCCCTTCTACTCAGACACTTGATTCAAATAATCAACTCTTCACCAAGCCTTTGATTCCAATCAGGTGTGTGAGTGCTAAGGCAACGACTAAAAACTTGCATCCCTTTGGTTACCCAGGACCAGGATTAAGAAATTCTGATCTACCGGGTAATGACGCTTCCTAAAGCACATATATACAGTACTAATCTCCTAAGTGTGTGTACGAAATTGTGTCTGGACCCTTCTATAACATGCAATTTACATACAGATTGGGATCTGGTTGTAAATAAGCCAAACATTCTCCTTTAAAAAGAAACATTACACTACACCAGCCTCAAATAAATAAATAAAATAAATAAAAATCAAATAAACCTTTTGGGCTCCCCCGGTCGCCGAGGTAACCGCTGTCCAGGAGCCCGTTTTTAGAACCTCGGAGTCCGATGATTTCAACATCTGTACCTGAGGAGTACACACAGACAGACTGCTCATCCAATACACAACCTAGTCTGTCCCAATCACGCAGAGCTCTGTAGCAGTCCTGTAGGAATCATTACATAGGTCAGTAAAACACCAGAGGTCTACTCAATGAGCCAATGTGTAAACCAGCCAGTACCTGTAGTGAGTTTTCCACCAACTGTCTGGCGTTGCTCATATTCAACAGCAGATCCAGAGCATTCTGGGCTGACAGGTCCGAATTCCCGGCTGTGAAGATGGAAAGAGATGAAGATATTATTGTGTCATGCTTCTCAATGCATTATAAAACGTTACCATTGGGCTTGGTAGAGATCTTAGGCCATAGGAAAGAGTCTGTTAATCTGTCCTTGGTGGGGCAGTTGGTCACTGAAGAAGGAAGAAAGAATATTGGAGGAGTGAAGACGAAAAATAACTGACCCTGTTCGTAAGTGATGGTAGTGTTTCCCATTGCATCTTGGGAGACTGAGGCGTTCTGCATTGTCTGCATGGCTTGTAGTGTGTCAGAATCCACTGCTACCTAACACGTGGGGGAAAAAACAGTCAAACACTCCCATATTATTCATTCCAAGTTACTAGCTTCTACTCTTCTTCCCTTAGAAGACCCACACAAACTCCTGTTCATCTCTGTATTTAGAGGCATATAGATATTTCAAGTACAATATATCTCTTCCCCAGGCGTACTATAGTGTTCTGTAGGCCCGCTGTGTCGTCGTGTTGCTGTTTGAGTTCCTCTATCTGTTGCTGGGTGAAGAAGGGTCTCCTCCTCCGCCTGACGGGCTCCTCAGGGTGCGTAGCGCTCCACTCCTCAAACGCCTCCGGGTGGCGACACTGGACGTGCAGACCCAGGTTCTTACGGTGCTTCGTCATGAAGTGGCACATCTCACAGGAGAACGGCTTTTCTCCTAGAGGGTGAAAGGAAGGCAGTGATCCTAAATGCTTCTGCTCCTAGTTACTCAACACCTTGAAGAGCTGAATAGGGGCGGCAGATATCCTAGAGAGGTTAGAGAAGAGAGCCATTGACCGAAGGGTCACTGGTTCAAATCCCAGGTTGTGGGGGGACTGGTGGAGAGTGAACCTGGCCTTGTGCTACCAACCCCTCAAGGGTGTGTTTGTCTCCAGGGGTTGAGTGGTAAACACTTGCAATAGCTAGTGAACTAAACTGATTGGGATGGAGAAGATCATAGTGACATTACAGTAACTCACGTATGTGTTTGAAGGCCAGGTGAGAGACCAGGAAGTCCTCTTTAGAAGTGCAGTATTTACAGTACTCACATTTAAAAGGGTTTAACCCAAATGAGTCCCACTGCAACGCAATTGCAATTTGGACTTCTAACCCCTTTTAAACAGTGCGGCTTGTACCGTAGGATTTGTATAATTCTTCCGCATCTGTACCATTAATCTGTGTGATTAAACGGAGGATGAGCTAGAGAGGTGTTTGTGAGACCCAAGGGCGGAACCCGAAGGGGCCCGGCGCCGTGTCTTTTTTTATTTATTACAAAAATGGCTGAGAGTCAAACACGCACATGTAACATGTCATATGACGCTCACAAGCTACCGAGCTGTTAGACGGTAAAGGGGTTCTTCTACACAGAAGATCATAAGAAATTTCATGGACATAGTCTATAATAAACTCACATAGTTGCTGTCACAAACTCCACACAGTTGTTGTCACCGACGAGTTAAGAGTTTATGTCCTACTGAGCAAAAATTTCTGTACTTACAGCATTCATATAAATAGGTTTTTCCCTTTAGCGTTTAAAAAAATAAATACATTGACATTTGAATGTAACTGTTTATTATGGCTGTCCATGACTAAAAATGACTTGGTCGATCAAAAGTCGTCTGTTCTTTCGATCCAACCGACTGGTAGAATTTTAAAACGTGTATTTTTCCATACATAGGGCATACCCTATGTGTTAAGAAAATAAACCATGTATGCATTGAGCTTGTCTGATGCTTTAAGCGCACTGTTCGATGAAATAAGACAAATGACTCAAGAGGGAGCCAGAGATCTAGATAATCAGAAGGAAAAACAATTTAACCCGACCCGGTTGTCGCCCTCCTGCTCCTACTGGCTTTGGCAGATTCTGCCGTTACCCTCTCCTGAAGTTGCAGGTAATAGGCTACATGAGGAGTCTGCAACCTTTCTCATGTGGAATGACCATTTATGGTTTTATATATATATATTATACATGTGTACATTTATGGTTTTATATATATTTTACATATGCACATTTATAGTTTTATATATATTTTACATATGCACATTTTCCTGGAACAGTTTCATGTCATTTATAATAACATCTTCGTATCTGAAAATCATTGTTGGGTGGTCAATCAAAATGTATATCCAAATCTAAATGAAAATGATGAACCTAGAAAAATAACTTTTATTGCATTGCCAACTATGTAAAAAAAATAGCCTTATAAAGCCAAAAAATATATATAATGTAAAACAGTGCAGCCTGCAGGTAGAAAACATCCTGATGAAAATAAATATCCTATAAATCACATTGGCTGCGCATGGCCTGTCTGCAACAAACTTAAAACATTGTATCAACTTCTTAACTCAGTGGGTCATGGCTTGTAACGCCAAAGCTCCCATCACACATGACTGCAAACTTTATTTATTTTATTTTTTATTTCAAAGCTCTAACTTATTTAACCAGGTAGGCTAGTTGAGAACAAGTTCTCATTTGCAACTGCGACCTGGCCAAGATAAAGCATAGCAGTGTGAACAGACAACACAGAGTTACACATGGAGTAACTTTACAACATTGTATAAAATATTCTGGGCCTTCAGCATGTCCTGTGCCAGTGAGCTCAGGACAGACACAGCTGTAGGCTATTTGAGCAAAAGATCAGAAGTAATCAAGTAGGTCTATTTTATGACGTTTCCACTGAATCAGATCATTTCCCAACTTTTCACGCTGAGTGGTTATATTTACATTTAAGTCATTTAGCAGACGCTCTTATCGACAGGGGGAGAGAGAGATGGAAAGATTATTCTAATACATTGAGGAACTATTGTCATTCTCAATGGATGTAAAAACAGACTTTGTTTGCTTGGTGTTTAAAATGAAGAAAACGTTACTTTTGAGAAGCTCCACAGCTCATTAGTGGAGATACGTTAGACCAATCAGAAATACTATCAGGGCACATTTATATGCCAAGATTTGCACGCAGGCTAGGTTAGCCTATAGGCCTACTGCTTTTGCGTAATCAGGTGTGCGTCCTTCCTCAACAAGTGTATCATAAGTTGTGGGCTCTGTGAAAAACGTGTCATCTCCGACAATGAGAACGATAAAAGACTGGAATAATAATACCTTGAAGGCATTGACGTAATCAAACAAACATTGTAGATTCGAATTTATAGGAATTAACATGTAAATATACTACTGGTGATATATGTAATGGAGAATTGATAAGACACGAACAATTCAAAAGCAAACAATTCACACAATAAGTTATGAAACCATGAACGTGCACAAAATGGTCGGGAGAGAGCCCATTCTGGAGAGTGAAGTACATTGTGCACCCACAATCCTCTTCTTCTTGGACTGTGCCGTCTCCGAAGCCTCCACTATGGATTAGTTCACTGACATGGGCGCTAAATAAAACAATCTTGTGTGCCGTAGAAATTTTTTTTTTTTTAAATAATAATAATATATACGAAATGTTGGTCGACAAAACAACTTATCCATCAAACAATCGACTAATTGGGGTCAGCCCTACTGTTCATGTCAAATTGTTTTGTAGCTCTGGTTGTCCTGAACAGAACATGGTAGAACACGTGATTGTGAGGATAAATATAAGGGCCGGACATGCAGATCAATGGAAGTCATAAATTACTTAGGGTCTCGGGACTGACAGGGTTTTAAGAGTCGGGATTAGGTGTAGAACTCACCTGTGTGTTTGATGGCCAGGTGAGAGACCAGGAAGTCCTCTTTAGAGGTTGAGTATTTACAGTAGTCACACTTAAAGGGCCGGTCGTTGGCGTGGGACAGCTGGTGGTTGAGCAGGAGCTTCTTGTTGTCACAGTCATAGTCACAGAACTCACACTTGAACCTGGTAGACAAGACGCAGACAGGCATTAGAAAAGTTAGAGGATATTAACACTGTGTAGCGTATGATAAGGAGAAAACCTTTTGAAACAGGGAGGTACAAACTGAACTTCACAGTGCAAACTGATTTTGCTACAGTGTGTAATGAATACCAATCTGGTTTCACAGGACTGACTATGTGTATGTTCTGCCGAGACGCTATGTTCTGCCGAGACGCTATGTTCTGCCGAGACGCTATGTTCTGCCGAGACGCTATGTTCTGCCGAGACGCTATGTTCTGCCGAGAGGCTATGTTCTGCCGAGAGGCTATGTTCTGCCGAGACGCTATGTTCTGCGGAGACGCTATGTTCTGCTGAGACGCTATGTTCTGCGGAGACGCTATGTTCTGCTGAGACGCTATGTTCTGCTGAGACGCTATGTTCTGCTGAGACGCCATGTTCTGCGGAGACGCTATGTTCTGCTGAGACGCTATGTTCTGCTGAGACGCTATGTTCTGCTGAGACGCCCAATGAAAATTGCGCTACTTCCTGTACTGACCTGCTGTTGTCAACACTCTGGATGTGTGTGAGGAGATGCATCTTAAACGTATATCTCTTCTTGAAGGACTTCCCACACTGGGAAGTCAAAATACAAACAGATATTTATAAAGATGTCAAAGAAAATCAGGAGATTAAAACTAGAACCCTGATTGATTTGAGTGGATTATTGGAATTGTTAATGAAGGTCAGATGATGTGTTACCTTGTCACACATGTGTGGTTTCTCAGCACTGTGTGTCTTCATGTGCTGAGTGAGTCTCTTCTGCATGGGGTAGACTCTATGGCACACTGGACACGGGAACGACAACACCTTAGATACCTGCTGAGAGTCAGACAGACCACACTGGACACGGGAACGACAACACCTTAGATACCTGCTGAGAGTCAGACAGACCACACTGGACACGGGAACGACAACACCTTAGATACCTGCTGAGAGTCAGACAGACCACACTGGACACGGGAACGACAACACCTTAGATACCTGCTGAGAGTCAGACAGACCACACTGGACACGGGAACGACAACACCTTAGATACCTGCTGAGAGTCAGACAGACCACACTGGACACGGGAACGACAACACCTTAGATACCTGCTGAGAGTCAGACAGACCTGTGCAAATACATCTGGCTTGTACAGACAGATCATACGACTTCTATGGGCTAAAAAAACAAACAAGATATCTTACTGGGTTTAAAACCTTCAATACATATTTCATAAACCTGCTGTGGTATAAAAACAAGATATGGCACTAGGTTTATAACATGTTTTTACATGGGACGACCTGGATAGAAGAAGTCTATCTAGGGTGGCCAACTATAGTAACTCAACATTTTATAGATTTAAAAAGGTGAAAATACTTACAGACTCAGACTTTGTTTTCCTGTGAAAGAATGAAAAATAAGTTACTGGATCGAATGATTTGATTGATGAATTAAAATCGATTAAGCTTCGATCGGTCTCCAGCTTAAAAAAAAACCCAAACAATGAAGGTCAATGTGCCATTTTGGTCTGGTGATGTGAGTTGTATGACGCTCACATGTTATAGATTTGTCAGGAGAAACATACTGCTCTTACACACTGGACTTTGTTTTCAGGAAAGAATTAAATACTGCTCCTGGTTGATGATACTGCTGATCGTGCATGATAACCCAAACAATGAAGGTCAATGTGTGTTTGATGTGTCTGTGTGTGTGTGTGTACATACTTGTCCTTGTTGTGTATTGCAGAGTGTCTGATGATATCCTGTGTGTGTGTGTGTGTGTGTGCAGAATGTCTGACATACTTGATGGTGTCAGGAGAGAACATACTTGTCCTGTTGTGTACATACTGCAGAGTGTCTGATGATATCCTGTGTGTGTGTGTGTGTGTGTACATACTTGTCCTTGTTGTGTATTGCAGAGTGTCTGATGATATCCTGTGTGTGTACACACTTGTCCTTGTTGTCAGAGTGTCTGATGACATCCTCTTATACACACTTAAAGGGCTTGTTCCCCTGGTGGTTGAACATGTGTTCCTGTTTAACACAGCAGAGACAACAGGCTCTTTACCATTCCACTGTGGTTATTACAGACAGTACAGGGAATAGACCAGGCCTGAGATACAAGAGAAAAACTGAAGACTGATTCAATGATAAAAAAAAAGCAGTGTAATTCATTTGCAATAAAGATGGTGCTGTAATGAAGGCTATATACATTTGACTTGACTGATCGGACTGTATGCCCCCGGGCCCCACTCACCTTGAGCGAGGACCAGCGTTTGCAACGGTAGTTACACTGCAGGCACTTGAAGCACTCTGGGTCGTTTCCTTGGTGAGAGTCTACATGGAACCTCAAGTCATCCTGGGACAGGAAGCGAGAGCCACAAATCCAACAGTTGTGAGGCCTCAGGAGGGGCTTCAGAGACGTGTAATATCTGGCGATACACACCGGTAGGGGGAGCGAAGGTATTTAGTTAGAAGATCTCTGTATGCGGCTACATCATGTAATATCCTTTCCAACAGTACAGATCTGTGCCGTACACAATCACCAAAGTTGCTGGAAGGGACAATGTAAAATGTTAAAATCCAGGCTATCCCAGGACAGTACGATACAGGTATTCAGAGATACAGTAGTTCGTTTCAGGTGTCAGTAACAATGAGTCTTACTTCATGTACTTCTTGCATTTCTTGCGGAGAAACCTCTTGGAGGGTCGACCTCGTTTCCTGGGGAAAAACTCTGCCTCCTCCGGCCTCCCATTGGGTGACGGGTCTTTGTTCTCAGAGTCTGACTGGCTGATGCCGGCTTCCACTGCTTTTCCATTGGCCAAGGAATCTGGTCCGTTTCCCAGGTCTGAGGAACTGGCTTCCTCGGAGCCTTGAGGGTCCACACTCTCGATACGCTGCTTAAATGCACCCTCAGCTTCTGCACTCAGCCGAAACAAGGAAAATGCAGAGCAGGGATAAGAAACCTATTCAATAACAGCTTAGTGAATGAAAACAGCACACAATTGTCTTCTTGCGGTGATCTTTGGAAAAGGCCTTCAATTAAACATTGAGAAGACGTGCAGACACAGCTGAGTGTATTTGTTCAGTGAATGTGAGCATGGTGAGCGTATTGTTCCTATAGTAGTACCCACCCTTGCTGTTGTAGCTGCCCTCTGTGTAGGTGAACTTCCTGGGGTGTCCCACCCTGCGTCGGGGACGGTCTGTGGAGGAGCAGGGAGGAGGGGCAGGTTGTCTAAGCAGGGCAGGCTGTCTGCCCCTACAATCCTCATCTGCTGGGTTATAGTCACTGTCCTCTGGAGAGAAAAGAGGGAGAGAGCGAGTGTGTGAATCCCAAATCGACCACTAGCCGCTACACCCAAGTAACCAACCGACTGACTGACCGACTGCCCAGCTGACCGGCTAATGGGCTAACTGACCGACCGGCTAACCGTCCAGCTGACCGACCGGCTAACCGTCCAGCTGACCGACCGGCTAACCGTCCAGCTGACCGACCGGCTAACCGTCCAGCTGACCGACCGGCTAACCGTCCAGCTGACCGACCGGCTAACTGTCCAGCTGACCGACCGGCTATCGGCTTCATGTGACAAGTGCTTATATATTTAAAAAAAACTTGACATGGATCTCAACGTACCTTCAGAGTCATGGAGGGCCCCAGCGTCTACGATGTCTTCGTCCTCTAGCTCCGGCTCTGGTTTCACCTCAGCCTGCTGACGGGCCAACGTATCACTACGCCTGGGCCGACCACGCTTCTTAGGAGGGGGGCCACCTGGAAGTCACAGCACACCACCAATCAGATCATTGTATTCCATACAGGACCATCAATAAGCTCAATCAAATCCAATTTTTACCTTTGGGGATTGATTTAGGCATATTCCTTTTAGTTTCTAGTGGAGCACAGAACCGCAGTTTAGGAGTTAATAAAGCACTCTTGTTTTATTTTATCATATTCCATACAGGCCTTGTTGGCAGAGCGCACGTTCGGTAAATGATAAAAGGGTTGTAATTAGTCTATTTTCCCCAGGGGGATAAATACAAGTTGTAACCTAATTAATTCAGCTAAGGATAAATAGTTTTAATATAATTGTTTCAATTGAGGATGAATAAAGTTTGATTCCATTTGAATTCAGTTTCTGCCCTCAGATGTGTCTAGGTCTAAACCGAGGATCACTAGTGATTCATTTATAGATGGCTGCCTCCTGTACTGTATGTTTATGTGTCTTTCTTCCCTCACTTCTCTCTAGATGGGATGGGGCTACTGTACCTGTGGGTTTGAAGTGCCTGTCTCTCATGTGGTTGATGAGGGTGTCTTTGGAGACGCTTTTGTAGGGACACATCTTGCATTTGAACTGCTGAACGATCACCACCTCCATCATCTCCTCCAGTTCAGCCATGGTGTGCGGGACGGTGACCCCTGGTCCCCTTCCAGCCCCGGCCCCCCCGTCCACGGCTGAAGTTCTAGACCCCCCCACCACGCCACCCTCCTCTCCCCTGAAAGGCCTCCCCAGACTGGGGGACCACTGAGGCTCAGGGGCCCCCTCAACCTCAGGCTCCAGGCGGGAGGAGTAGGTCCCACTGCTGCTGATATAAGGGCCAGGCTGGCTCTCTGTGCACTCCATAGCCTCTGCTGAGCCCGCTGTGTCTGCCTGGGGGTGGTGGTGGACTGATCCCACAGTGTCTGCCTGGGGGTGGTAGTGGAGTGTCTGCCTGGGGTGGTGGTCCCACAGTGTCTGCCTGGGGGTGGTGGTGGACTGATCCCAGTGTCTGCCTGGGGTGGTGGTGGACTGATCCCACAGTGTCTGCCTGGGGGTGGTGGTGGACTGATCCCACAGTGTCTGATCCTGGGGTGGTGGTGGACTGATCCCAGTGTCTGCCTGGGGGTGGTGGTGGACTGATCCCACAGTGTCTGCCTGGGGGTGGTGGTGGACTGATCCCACAGTGTCTGCCTGGGGGTGGTGGTGGACTGATCCCACAGTGTCTGCCTGGGGGTGGTGGTGGACTGATCCCACAGTGTCTGCCTGGGGGTGGTGGTGGACTGATCCCACAGTGTCTGCCTGGGGGTGGTGGTGGACTGATCCCACAGTGTCTGCCTGGGGGTGGTGGTGGTCTGTGGAGGAGCCCTCGCCTCCCTCCCCTATCCCAGTGTACCACCCCGTGGAGGCCTCTGGGCCAGTGCTGCTGCTGGTGGTCTCCATGTAGTGGGAGTGCTGGGGCTGCTGCTGGTCAGAGTGCTGTGGCTGGTCTGGGTCCTGGTTCTGGTCTGGGCTCTTGTTTGGGTCCTCCCTTTGCCCTTCCCGATCCTGGTAGTTGGAACAACCGGGCTGCTCTGAATCTGCAGCAACAAACTCCACATACTGCTGTAGGGTTCGGTGACCCGGGGAGTGGTTAGACAGGGTTCGGTGACCCTGGGAGTGGTTAGGCAGGATTAAGTGACCCTGGGAGTGGTTAGCTCTGCTGCTGCTGTCGATGTAGCTCTGAGAGTGCTGCGGCCTCAAATCCTCTTCACACTCCAGGTACACCTCCGCCCTCGCACTGCAGTCCACAACATAGTGAGTGTGGCGTCGTCGAATGCCGGGGGACGAGGGGTTGGAGTCGGCGGCTCCGCTACCCTCCACGTACCCCCGCAGGTCCTGGTCAGAGTTGTCGACTACACCGTACTCGGGGAAGCGGGACAGAGACCGGGACGAGATCCTAGTCTGGTCAGATTCCTCGTCATCTACATACGAGGAGGATGACTCTCCAGTCTGGTTAAATCAAATAGTCAAACTTTATTTAAAACTGCATTTAAAAACACACTTTACCGTAGAACAATGGAATAAAAGAAAGTGAAAAGCCATAAAGGAGATAAAACAAGAACGATTTCTAAAATAACAATTAAATCCTTGACTGAAAAGGTGTGTTTTCAAACGTGACTAAAAAAAAAACTACCTGGTCAGGTCCGTCTGCATCTCCACCGCTACAGTCCATGTACTGAGATGCGTGGGAGTGCTGGGGCTGGTTCTCCTGGTCCTCATGGTCTGGGTAATGGCTGCCAGAGGGCTGGTCTGGCTGGTCAGGGTTATCTAGCATGTCATAAAACATTTGATGAAAAAAAAGGGACGTTCACTTGAAATCTCTGTTTCAATGTTCAGTCATGGCAACCCACTGGCATACGTTGCATATTTCATACCCTGCATGTCTCCCTGGTCGAGGCAGGTGGAAGTAGGACCCTCTCCCAGAGCCTCGATGGTGATGCGGTGATGGCTGGACTGGGCCGAGGACGACGTGTGGGCTACGATAGGAGAGGGAGAAACCACACTGGTCAGACCTGGATAACTCTAGTTTTAACTCTGCTTTGTGGAAAGTAACTCTCTGTCTGGGTCTGGTACAAACCTGGATAACTCTAGTCTTAACTCTGCTTTGTGGAAAGTAACTCCCTGTCTGGGTCTGGTACAAACCTGGATAACTCTAGTTTTAACTCTGCTTTGTGGAAAGTAATTATCTTTCCAGGGGACAAATAGTAAGTACAACTATCTGAATACAGATGTCAGGAAGTGACTCCTTTTCTGAAACTATTGGATTGGCTGCCTTCAACTAATGGCAGGGCTGTATCTGGAACTGCATGTTGGATTGGCTGTCTTCAACCAATGGCAGGGCTGTGCCTGGAACTGCATGTTGGATTGGCTGCCTTCACTAATTGCAGGGATGTATCTGGAACTGCATGTTGGATATAGAAATAGAATGAATAGAGCACCTACAATCTCCCATCTTGACAGTTATAGTTGATCTACGCAATAAATGTATATCTGAACATTGTGTAAATGTCCATTCTCTTGAATGTCCATTGCCCCAGGTGTACATTATCAAGTCAAACCAATTAACTAATGATATTTTTGTACAGAGAAGTATAAATAAGTTGTGATGCTCAACTATTCCAATCTGACAGTCATTTCTTTAGAGCTTCTGTCCAAAGCGCAACATACACACATTCTTCCCATTTGTGTTTTTTTGATCAGAAATAATTGCTTATGCGTACCTTCACGTGTGTATGTGCAAAATACTACCGTACTGTTCTCAGATTCTTAATTTGATAGATTTTAGATATAAAAATGGGGTTTGGTTGCAAAACGCTATATATATCAATTGTGTGCTGAAATGGAATGTTCGTGTCCTGTACACACACAAAACAATGGTTCTAAACAGTATCAGATAGGGGTTCTTCGGCTTGTAACTATAGCGGAACCCCTTTTGGTGCTTTATAGAACCCCTTTGAAGGTTCAATAAAGAACCATTCTCATAAGTTTATATATGGAACCTTTGATTTGTGGTTGTTTCACCTAGCTATCTTAAAATAAATGCACTAAGTCGCTCTAGATAAGAGCATCTACTAAATGACTAACATGTCAAACGTAAATCCTTGACATACATGATCTCATATTACTGTATTCATATATACACCGAGTGTACAAAACGTTAAGGACGCCTTCCTAATATTGAGTTGCATCCCCTCTTTTCCACTGAGAACAGACTCCATCCGTTAGGGCATGGACTCTACAAGGTGTTGTAAACGTTCCACAGAGATGCTGTCCCATGTTGATTCCAATGCTTCCCACAGTTGTGTCAAGTTGGCTGGATGTTCTTTGGGTTATGGACCATTCTTGATACACACAGGAAACTGTTGAGCGTGAAAAACCCAGCAGCATTGCAGTTCTTGACACAAACCGGTGCGCCTGGCCCCTACTACCATACCCGGTTCAAAGCCACTTAAATCGTTCTTGCCCAATCACCCTCTGAATCACACACATACACAATCTCAATTGTCTCAAGGCTTAAAAATCATTCTTTAACCCGTCTCCTCCCCTTAATCTACACTGATTGAAGTGGATTTAACAATTGACATCAATAAGGGATCATGGCTTTCACTTGGATTTGCCTGGTCAGTCTATGTCATGGAAAGAGCAGGTGTCCATAATGTTTTGTATACTTAGTGTATATTGATGTCACAAAATGTATCATTTGTACAGTTCTTTATTAATAGTGTAGTTATTGTCACATTTGACTGTAAAATCAACCCATTTCTCTGCGAATGAGGTGGATATATAACGTTTTGCAACAAAACATGATTATTTGTCTCTGAAATAAAACCATCAAGCGACATATTTCCAACTAACAACAACTTTCTGTCATTGAACAACACCATTTTTTTTTACCTTTATTTTACTAGGCAAGTCAGTTAAGAACAAATTCTTATTTTCAATGACGGCCTAGGAACAGTGGGTTAACTGCCTGTTCAGTGGCAAAACGACAGATTTGTTTGTACCTTGTCAGCTCGGGGGTTTGAACTTGCAACCTTTCGGTTACTAGTCCAACACTCTAACCACTAGGCTACCCTGCCGCCCCATTCCACTATAAGATGGTGAAAAAACATCTCTTTCATAAGTTCTTTAAACAACAAAAGCTAATTTACCAACATTTCCTAATATATAGCTTTTTGAAATTAAACTTAATTTGATCTATACAATCCATTTCTATCTTTACATTCTATAAATGTCCATTCTCCTGAATGTCCATCGCTCCAGGTGTACCTAATCAAGTCAAACCACTGACCCAATTATATTTTGTACAGATAAGTGTTCTTGATCCAAAAACACACTATACCATCTTTAAAGGGATAGTTTATTCAGATTACAAACATGATGTTCAACCTGCCTTGGCTGCGTTTGCTTCTGACTTCTTGACTTATGAAATATACTTATTAATTTCACTGAGGGAAAGGTGGGGAGTGTATAACGTTTACATTCTGTCAGGATATGTTATTGTTAGCCATCAGGGATCCTCTGGGAGGAGAACAGACACAGTCTGGTACCAGTCATCATATCAGCAGTGAGTTGGGGAAGAGTGTTGCACTTTGGGGCAGAGGTCAGGTCAGACGAAGTGAGGAAGAACGGATATCACGAAAGGTTCTGTCTAGCAACAGAGATGCATTGGCTGTTCAGACGTGTAAGGAGGAGACTCAGCATAGGAGAAAGGGTTAAATATCAGTGCTTGTGTGAATATGTCTTTTGTCTGTTCAGCTGTTCGACCCTTTGGGGTGAATAAACTTGATTTATGCTTTCATAGAGTCCGTCCAGTTCTTACTCTGACATTTAGACCCTAACAGCTGTATTAGCTGCACTCTCGCTAACACTTAACATTAAAACACTATTGTGTCTGTGTAAAAAAAATGTATTTACTTTTGAAGCAACATTTTCTTAGCGTGTTGTTCCATAATACTTTAGTAATAGCATTTTAATTGTCGAGCAATGAGAGGAGAGTTTTTGTAACTACTGTACACAAGCGGAATTAGTTACTGTAGCCTGTGAGAGAAAAGCTCACCATCATGTGATCCTTGTAGTATCAAATACTGACCCTCACTGGTCTCTGCAGCTCCGTCCTCTGCACTGGTCACTGCTATACAACCTGGAGAACAAGGATACATAGATATTGACTGTGATGGACAGACTACATTACCCGAATGGAGTATGTTGGTACTGACATTGATTGTTACGCTTGTGTCTAATGTTTTATATATTTTCACGATTGACAGGAATCAAATTTCCTTCGGGGGAAAATGTTTTCATTCCCTCACCATTCATGATGTCGGGTCCGATGGTAGACTCTATGATCATGTCTATGGCTGATCCCAGATCTGAGGAGGTGGAGGCTGTCGAGTCAGACACCGCCACGCTGGAGTGAACCATCACCTGTAATACAATATACGATATGACGTTATTTTAAAAATGTATGTTTTAACCTTAATTTAACTAGGCAAGTCAGTTAAGAAAAAAAACTATCAGTGACATTCAACTAAAGTAGGTAAAATAACCATATATCAGTCAATCCAAGTCAAACTTAAAAGAAATACAGCTATTAGCTAAATCAATGCTAGTAAGAAAAGAGTGTTGTATACCAGTAAAGTAATGTTTTTTTTTTGGGGGGTGTACTATGGGGTGAACCAAGGTGCGCTTGAATATTAGAGATGCTCACCTGGGCTGACCCAGACACCAGGATGGACTGTGTTACAGTGGAGACGCTGGTGGACTGGGCCACAGAGGAGGAGTCTGGGAGGTGGACGGTGGCTCTGTGGTGGGTGACATCCGTACTGGAACTAGTCTCTGGTAGGAACACCTGGAAACAGAAACACGGGTGAGAGGCATGGACACGGAGACTAAACTAAAACATTAAGGTCACTCTGTGGATAGTCCCATATAGATGCTCTACAGATGGTCATACTGTCAACAAACTGTCTGTTGATAAGCAACTGCTTGTTATGGCTACAGTTAGGGTTAGGTTGAGAATAAGGGTTAGGATAAGGGTTAAGGTTAGTAGATAGTTAGTTGACATTTATTGAACATCTATAAACCATCTATTTGGAACTGTCCAAAAATAAAAGTGTTACTAAAACACTAGAGCCCCTACCAGGACAACCAAACATAGACGTCTTTGGATCCTTGAAAAAGTGCTTTATAAAATGTATTATGATTATCATTACAAACACACAGGCTTTAAGTGTATTACTTTTGACTTTATTACACTGTACCCTTAAGTATCTCTTGTATGTTACATAGCATTAAAGTTTGCTGATCCTGAACAGTTCAGATAGTGTTGTTGTTAATACCGGGACCCCCTCTGAGCTCTGTCCCACGTGGCAGTCTGACTCTGGGGCAATGCCGTGGTGGCGCTGGCTGTGATGGTGGGATGCTGCATCACTGCTGTCTGCCGACATGGCCTCTGAGGACTCCATGCCCATACCGCTCTCCGACGGCTCCTCCATTCCGGACCCCGACGGACCCACATCACTGCTGCTCTCCACCTCTATCTCCCCTTCCATCTAGCATAGAAAATAATATGGTCCATAGCAGAGCTTTTAGAATAGAATGTTCATTTTCCCCAGAGGGAACTTCAGTATCCAAAGAGAGACTGGGTGACATGTTCAGTGTGTGAGGGAATCAAACCCACAACCTTGGCAGGTGTTGAGGGGTGACAGGGTAGCCTAGTGGTTAGCGTGTTGGACTAGCAGCCGAAAGGTTGAAAGTTCAAATCCCTGAGCTGACTGTTGTTCTGCCCCTGAACAGGCAGTTTGTTTCTGCTTCTGTTCCTAGGTCATTGAAAATAAGAATTTGTTCTTAACTGACATGCCTAGTTAAATAAAATAAATTGTCAACATAATGCTGTAACTCTTGGGCCATCTGACCCATTTCCATGCTTAGGAATGATTACACTAGAGATATCTATATTGATGATGGATACCAGTTTTCAACTATCATACGTCTATCGAATATCCATCTTCTGTTTTAATTGGATATTGATTGTGTGAAATGCCCTTAAAAAATTTTTTGCCGTTTATTGCATATCAGTTTAGAGGTGTTTCTCCAGAGTAGCATTCGTGAGGGTGCTTTGTTGAACGGACTCCTTTCTGTGGGTCTTTGAGTTGTGAAGGTAAACAATACCACTGATGAACATACAGTAGCTATCGAGCTAGTTCGCTAGCTACATGGCTAACTGTAACTTAACCACATTGGACGTGGTTTCTTCTTCTTTGTGCTTAGATAGCCAAAGTGAAAGCCAAGTTTACTAGCAAGTAGCTAAACTAGCTAATAATATTAGTTTTGCTAGGAAGACAGCAAGGTTCGTTAGCCAGCTAACGTTAGTTCTTCGATACACATGTAGGGGGAAAAGCCAGTCAGATCCTGATAAAATAATACTGCTGACACGAGGTTGCACAACACAACACATGCAACAAGGTCGGGTGGCATAACAGGTCAAATATAGCCATTTATTATCGTTTTTATTTTTTGACGGCTATAGCTAAACACACCTGGAGTCGAGCGTGTAGCTAATAACGACCCCCACTCTTTATGATTTAAACAAGCCTAGCTGCCCTCCCTCTTGCCTGCTCCGCCATTTTCCCGACCAGCCTTGGTTTTGCATTCAGGCATTATAGAACCTACCAAAGCGTGGGGCCTCAAGGGCCTCAGCAAAAAACAGATTGTCCAACGCTCGTTCCTGAAGAAAATGTAATTAATTTATCTATATAAACACGAGATCCTGTGGGATATTTTTGTACTTACCGTGTATTGCGAGTTGAATTCGTTTATGACTTACTAGACACGACAAACAGTATAAGAAGTAGTACGCGATAATTGCTACTCCATTCTAGTCGGGCGCCATCAGTATCTCCTCGCTTCCTGTTCGACAAAAACCGGATCTTATTTCTCTGTTTTGCTAAAGTGGAAGCCGCTTTAGAAGGTGCTCCTTGCATTTTTATTATGTTAAGGGCAGCTTCCCCCTCCAATTAATCGTATTAAACGACTATATTCAATAAAGAGAATGAAGAGTATATTTAGATGTTTGGGGAAAGTATATGATTATTGTTTCCAGAGGAATATTACAGAAGTTGACTACGAGCAGCGCAGTTAATTTTAAAGTGTAATATCGAGGTTCTTACGATGTTACATCAAGCTGCGTCTTACGATTGTAAAATAGCATCTTGATGATTGTATAACCATGGTTAGATGTTACAATGTATCTATTTACTTAGATTTCTTATAAATGTGGCAGTGGCACCTTAATAACGCTGGATGTTTGGCTCTGTCAGCTGTGTGGACATTCAACAACGACAAAAAAAACAAAGCATAGCTCCCAACTATTATGCGGAACCTTCATTGTGTTGACAGCAGAGAGGCCTGGTGACCGCTGCACAATATGATTAGTTAGCTATATAGTTAAAATGACAACAACTAATAATGAAGTGCTATTTGTTTATTGAATTTCCAGTTCTAATACAAAACATTGATTTACTTACGAAATAACTTAAACGTGATGGAGACACCATTGCGTGACATCCAGTGCAAAAATACATGGCTTTTTGAGCCAGTTCAGAAATATAAAATAACACCAAATAAACCAACATTTCATTGTTGAACACAAAAATAAGACTAGAGGGTAATAATACATACAAATTCATGGCTCATCAAAAAATATCTGCACCAGGCAGATAGGCTTAAGCACCAACAGATTGTGAATCGGATCTGCTGGTGCTGAAATCGTTATTTCAGGGCAGTGGTTATGTGTCTCTAGACCCTACACTAGAGGACAATAAATCCATTTACTCACACAGTTAGAAGGAAATTGCCCGTACATGTGTATCATTTGGTTTGACCTGAATCAACTGGACGGGGGGCAATATTTCACCGTCTTAAAAAGCACACAAAGTGGGGCGTCGTTTCAACTTTACAAACGGCAACCCATACACCAACAGTACCACAAGCACGCATCTGCATAATTCTCGCATCAGAGATCCCCTTTTATAGCCTCAGGAGAGACAAGAGAATGGCATAGCAATACGTTGGCAAGACAGCACAAACAAATCTGGGACTCTAAGAATGAACATCCTGTTGGAAAGGTTCTTAAAATATTCAGCCCAGAAACAGTGCCATAGAAATATTTATACTAGAACCAAGATGGCCCCTTAGACCGTCACAAAATACTGACTTGAATGGGGATACTCATTCTAGTATGTCAATTTCTATGGGTAAAGTAGCTCAGTAGCGGAAGTTGGAGGAGTCGGTACACTTCAGGATGTCGTACTTCACGTATCCCACACGGTCTACCTGTCTCCTAGAGTTCATTCGCCAGTAGAAACGATCCCGACAGAAGTAGATGTGGCCTAGAGTAGGAACAATCACAATAGGTTATGAGGAGTTAAACATGATTGAGAGTTATAACGTGATTGTGAGTTACTACATGATTGTAATGTGTCTAACTTTGATAAGAAAGTACATACTAAACTGACAGTTTGCTGTAATATTTTTTTGCTTTGTGTAGAATAAAATATAAGGCCCTTTTTAAAGGTCTACACACAGAGTAAATTAATAATTTAATATTTACCCTTGAAGTGGAAGACATCATGAGCATCATTGGGAACACCCCCGAAGACGATGTCTGTGAAGCGGGGATATCCCTTGTCGATATTCTGGCCCTTCACATCCAGCCTGTAAGGATCAGATACATTTGGTTTGGTTATTACAAAACATAGACCTACAGATACAGTAAATAGTTAGAGGTTGAACCTTGATCCTTGAGCTCTTCTGATCCTCTTCATCTTCTAGTTACTTTTTAGGTCAGTATTCTCTAGGTTATGATAATATATCTTATAACAGTATTCTGCTGCTTAGCAGTCACTTTTATCCAAAGCAATTTACAATACAGTGAGTGCATGCATTTGACGCGATGACGATCCCTTCAGAACTTGAACCCACAACCTTATCTCAACACCCCCTACTTCCTAAACTCAGACTTTTATTTCTCATGTGTTTTTGTTCTACCTTATGTTCTTTTTAGTACTACATTGATATTTATTACTGCATTTTTTTGTGTGTTTTAGAGCTTGCAAGAAAGGTATTTCACTGTACTTGTATACGGGACATTGAAACTTGACTCACCTCCAGTAGTTCTCTCCACTGAAGAGCAGCACCTTGCCTTTCCCTCTCTGCAGTGCTCCCTCCACCTTCTCTACAGTAGAGGGCAGACCCAGTTTGTCAATGCTGCGGGGTCCCAGGAGACTCTGTCCTGTATACACCCAGAACCTGGTGCCTGTGGGATAACAGAGACAAAGCTTAGAGTCTGTGTGTGTTTGTGTGTGTGTGTGTGTGTGTGTGTGTGTGTGTGTGTGTGTGTGTGTGTGTGTGTGTGTGTGTGTGTGTGTGTGTGTGTGTGTGTGTGTGTGTGTGTGTGTGTGTGTGTGTGTGTGTGTGTGTGTGTGTGTGTGTGTGTGTGTGTGTAAAAATCAGAATTCTGTTTACCTGAGAAGAAGTAGATTTTCTTTGTCACAAGGTCCTCAAAGGCCGTGTCAATGACGGCCGGCAGAGCTGGCCACCTCTCAGACATGGAGAACGGACCCTTCAGTCCACCGTCAGTCTTGCTTGACAACCTCCAATATTGCCTGTTGAATCAGCAAAAATACACCACAATTATGAATTTAGCAACAATGTATATATATATATTTTTACATTGTAAGATAATGGGCTACAATTTCATAAGAAATTGTCACTATAATGATTCAAAAAGTGTTCATGAGCGCTTATGGTCCTTGTGGTGTAGCTGTTCTTAGTAGTGAAAAGGTAATCCAGTGTAAGGTATATGTGAATCCTTGGCTTGTTTATTTACATTCTGTCCTGTACTCTTACATTGTATATCCTGTTTTTATCTCAGGTTATCTCTCCCATAGCCCATAACACTATCTTGTATCTCTCTCCAGTTATCTCTCCCTTAGCCCATAACTCTGTCCTGTATCTCTCTCCAAGTTATCTCTCCCTTAGCCCATAACTCTGTCCTGTATCTCTCTCCAGTTATCACTCCCTTAGCCCATAACTCTGTCCTGTATGTCTCTACAGTTATCTCTCCCTTATCTCACAACTCTTGTTGTGAGGGGCACAACACCCATTTAACATCAAAGCCCTCAAAAAGGTTCTACTGTCGGACCGCAAAGCAAACTTCTTTTTTAAAAGGTTGCTCACCCATCCTTGAAGAAGTGCAGGTCTCCATCGATTTCTGTGATGGCGTCGAACTTGTTGATCTGGCAGGCGTCCTGGGATGGGTTCACGGGGTGTGTAGTGGTGGGGCTGGTAGTGGTGGTAGTGGGGGTGTTGGGCTCAGGCTCGTCGCTGGGACCAGGTGTAGGGATGGTGGGCCCAGGGGGTGTGGGGTCAGGGCCTGTCTTGGATCCTGGGTGGGAAGATAGTGGGAAGGAATGCAATGAATTAAATGAATAACACTTAACTATTGTCATTGTTGTTCCATTACCAACGGGTCTCTGTTGTGATAGGGGGAAATACTGCGTTGTTGTATGTATGTTGTGAATTCTGTGGGATCACATGATATTGCAGCCTGGTGCAAGGTCTGTTTGTTTCGTCAACTCCTATGGTAGTTGTCAGTCAAGAAAGCGTGAACAGATCTAGGACCAGACTAGGGATATTGTGTAATCATGTCATATTGTGATAATATCATACCATAGAGATACTGAATGCCCTCAACATCATCTTCATGCAGGGAGAAGTCTTCCACGTAGCTGTACATGGGATACATGAGGGCGTCTCTAATGTTGGAGTGGTCCAGACCCAGGGCATGACCAAACTCGTGGGCCGCAACCAGGAACAGACTGTAGCCTGAGAGAGGAGAGGGTGAGTAGAAACACATCATTAAGTCAGTTGTGGTGTGCACCTATGACCTGAGTGTCAGTCTGCTATCATGCCAACTACCCGTCAATCATTGTCACGTTTGGCTGTAAAATTACAGTAATGGAGTTGGCTCGAGCACAAACAGATCTGGGATTAGGCTATAGAAGGAGACAACAGATCTGGGATTAGGCTATAGATGGAGACATCAGATCTGGGGCCAGGCTATAGAAGGAGACAACAGATCTGGGATTAGGCTATAGACGGAGACATCAGATCTGGGGCCAGGCTATAGAAGGAGACAACAGATAGAGATAACTGGAGAGAGATACATGATAGTGTTATGGGCTAAGGGAGAGATAACCTGAGAGAAAAACAGGATATACAATGTAAGAGACCAGGCTATAGAACAAGACAACAGATCTGGGACCAGGCTATAGAAGGAGACAACAGATCAAGGACCAGGCTATAGAATGGGACAACAGATCTGGGACCAGGCTAGTGTACCTACAGTAATATACATTTTCCACACTATTGAACCAAGATGAGCTACACTGCACTAGCCTGGTTATGTATATACCTAGAATCGTGCTTGAAAGGGCAATTTCAAAGTAAATGATCTGAGCCAGCAGTTTGAGTCAGCATGGTAGGTGCCCTGACGTTGTCTCTCACTGTCAGCCAGCAGTTTGAGTCAGCATGGTAGGTGCCCTGACGTTGTCTCTGACCGTCAGCCAGCAGTTTGAGTCGGCATGGTAGGTGCCCTGACATTGTCTCTGACTGTCAGCCAGCAGTTTGAGTCGGCATGGTAGGTGCCCTGACGTTGTCTCTGACTGTCAGCCAGCAGTTTGAGTCGGCATGGTAGGTGCCCTGACGTTGTCTCTGACTGTCAGCCAGCAGTTTGAGTCGGCATGGTAGGTGCCCTGACGTTGTCTCTGACTGTCAGCCAGCAGTTTGAGTCAGCATGGTAGGTGCCCTGACGTTGTCTCTGACTGTCAGCCAGCAGTTTGAGTCGGCATGGTAGGTGCCCTGACGTTGTCTCTGACCGTCAGCCAGCAGTTTGAGTCGGCATGGTAGGTGCCCTGACGTTGTCTCTGACTGTCAGCCAGCAGTTTGAGTCAGCATGGTAGGTGCCCTGACGTTGTCTCTGACTGTCAGCCAGCAGTTTGATTCGGCATGGTAGGTGCCCTGACGTTGTCTCTGACTGTCAGCCAGCAGTTTGAGTCGGCATGGTAGGTGCCCTGACGTTGTCTCTGACTGTCAGCCAGCAGTTTGAGTCGGCATGGTAGGTGCCCTGACGTTGTCTCTGACTGCCAGCCAGCAGTTTGAGTCAGCATGGTAGGTGCCCTGACGTTGTCTCTGACTGTCAGCCAGCAGTTTGAGTCGGCATGGTAGGTGCCCTGACGTTGTCTCTGACTGTCAGCCAGCAGTTTGATTCGGCATGGTAGGTGCCCTGACGTTGTCTCTGACTGCCAGCCAGCAGTTTGAGTCAGCATGGTAGGTGCCCTGACGTTGTCTCTGACTGTCAGCCAGCAGTTTGAGTCAGCATGGTAGGTGCCCTGACGTTGTCTCTGACTGTCAGCCAGCAGTTTGAGTCGGCATGGTAGGTGCCCTGACGTTGTCTCTGACTGCCAGCCAGCAGTTTGAGTCAGCATGGTAGGTGCCCTGACGTTGTCTCTGACTGCCAGCCAGCAGTTTGAGTCGGCATGGTAGGTGCCCTGACGTTGTCTCTGACCGTCAGCCAGCAGTTTGAGTCAGCATGGTAGGTGCCCTGACGTTGTCTCTGACTGTCAGCCAGCAGTTTGAGTCAGCATGGTAGGTGCCCTGACGTTGTCTCTGACTGTCAGCCAGCAGTTTGAGTCGGCATGGTAGGTGCCCTGACGTTGTCTCTGACTGTCAGCCAGCAGTTTGAGTCAGCATGGTAGGTGCCCTGACGTTGTCTCTGACTGCCAGCCAGCAGTTTGAGTCAGCATGGTAGGTGCCCTGACGTTGTCTCTGACTGTCAGCCAGCAGTTTGAGTCAGCATGGTAGGTGCCCTGACGTTGTCTCTGACTGTCAGCCAGCAGTTTGAGTCAGCATGGTAGGTGCCCTGACGTTGTCTCTGACTGTCAGCCAGCAGTTTGAGTCAGCATGGTAGGTGCCCTGACGTTGTCTCTGACTGTCAGCCAGCAGTTTGAGTCGGCATGGTAGGTGCCCTGACGTTGTCTCTGACTGCCAGCCAGCAGTTTGAGTCAGCATGGTAGGTGCCCTGACGTTGTCTCTGACTGTCAGCCAGCAGTTTGAGTCAGCATGGTAGGTGCCCTGACGTTGTCTCTGACTGCCAGCCAGCAGTTTGATTCGGCATGGTAGGTGCCCTGACGTTGTCTCTGACTGCCAGCCAGCAGTTTGAGTCAGCATGGTAGGTGCCATGACGTTGTCTCTGACTGTCAGCCTGCAGTTTGAGTGGTAGGTGCCCTGGCATGGCCAGCAGTTTGAGGTGCCCTGACGTTGTCTCTGACTGTCAGCCAGCAGTTTGAGTCAGCATGGTAGGTGCCCTGTCTCTGACGTTGTCTCTGACTGTCAGCCAGCAGTTTGAGTCGGCATGGTAGGTGCCCTGACGTTGTCTCTGACTGCCAGCCAGCAGTTTGAGTCAGCATGGTAGGTGCCCTGACGTTGTCTCTGACTGCCAGCCAGCAGTTTGAGTCAGCATGGTAGGTGCCCTGACGTTGTCTCTGACTGTCAGCCAGCAGTTTGAGTCAGCATGGTAGGTGCCCTGACGTTGTCTCTGACTGCCAGCCAGCAGTTTGAGTCGGCATGGTAGGTGCCCTGACGTTGTCTCTGACTGCCAGCCAGCAGTTTGAGTCGGCATGGTAGGTGCCCTGACGTTGTCTCTGACTGTCAGCCAGCAGTTTGAGTCAGCATGGTAGGTGCCCTGACGTTGTCTCTGACTGCCAGCCAGCAGTTTGAGTCAGCATGGTAGGTGCACTTACGCTGTATATGTCACTCACCCCTATCTGGGCAGAAGCCCCATTTCGTGTCTGCGTCAAAGTCGCTGGTGGTAGCGCACCACAGCCTGCCGTCTCCCCGTCCCTCGCTGGTGCATGAGTCATACTTCTTCCCCAGGAAGACAAAGGGGAACTGGCACGGCTCTCCCTCAGAGTTTCCACCAATCACAGCCGTATCTGTCATAACACAGACACAACACTATTAGGGAACATGTGTCACTCTAGCTGTACTTGATTGTGGTTTCCCGGAGCAATGGAAACATTGGAATAGTCCCAAAAATGCAAACCCCGCCCATCTGACTCTCCAGACAGGATCAATAAAACATTCAAAGTATTTGAAAGAAAAATAATACTATTTGAACCCAGGTCTGGTAGTTGTGACAGTGATACTCCCTCACCTCTGTTGGGACAGAAGCCATACTTCTTATCCTTGTCAAAGTTGTCTGTGGTGGAACACCAGCGGTATCCATCACTGCGACCCTCTGTCGTGCAACCTTCATATGTCTCCCCCAGGAACACGAAGGGGAACACACATTCTTTGCCGTTGCTGTTTCCGTCGAATGTGTACAGAACTGTGCGTGAGAAAAAGGAGAGAGGGAGCGAGAGAGAGAAAGAGGGAGAGAAAGAAGTAGAGAGAGAGAGGGGCATATGATTAGAGGCATGTCAAAGAAAACTCGGTCTAAAATACTTTCTGACCAATCATTCCTCTCAAGTATTAACTGTCCATCTTACGTTCACTTGGACAGAAGCCGAATTTCTTGTCTCTGCCGTAGTCGGCTGTGGTGGCACACCAGGGCAGGTTGTCAGAGCGCCCCTCTGTGGTGCAGGTGGAGTACTCTTTGCCCTCGAAGGAAAAAGGGAAGTGGCACAGAGCACCCTCTGCGTTGCCAAAGCTAGTCTTCACAGCTGGAACAAAAAAAAAGTGATGTTTTTATTGGGAGCAATTGTGAACAATGTGCTATGTCAAACATGATTAAATACATATAGGAAGATGGTTCACTGGAGCTCAAGATTTCAATCCTACAGATGACGTGGAGATGTTGGCAGAGGCACATAGTTCAGTTCAATCTCAGTCAATAAGATGCTTCAAATGGGCACTACGGGGTGACCTAGCACCATGAAGCACCGACTGACTGAAACAGCCAGGATTGACTATACAGCTCCATGCTGACCTGCTCCTTTGCCGAGGGTCCAGTTTTCGTCGTCGTCAAAGTGGGCGTCTCCCTGTATGCCCTCACCAGGGGGGAAGGCGTGGGCCAGAAGGCCGTCCTTACCATCGAAGGGGTAGCCGTCTCCATGATCTGGAAAATAACAAGGCAATGAATTAATGCCATTAATTTCATGCAGGGTTGGGGTTAATCGTATTTCAATTTGGTCAGTTCAGTTCCTTCCTTTCATGTTTCTTCAATAAAGATTCATTTGGATGTGTATTCTTCAACTTAGAGATATGTATTAAAAATTTCAATGTTTTGGGAGGCCCGAGGCTGTTTAATTGATGCTTTCAGAGATTGTATAGCCTTGAAATCCAAAACTGACATGTGGCGTTCCACTGAAGTGAAACAATGGGTGAAAAACAGCGCGTCCGTTTGAATCTCAGCCCTTCTTACCTGCTTTTCCAAATGACACCATGATGTCAGCGGTGCCGTCGAAGAGTCGCGTGAAGGTGAGAGGGGTGACATCACTCCACACCTTGAAGGCTCTGGCGAAGGCGTCGTCTATCAGAGAGGCTTCCATGTCTGGAGAGTAGTTCAGGATCCTAGAGAGAAAAGCAAATCACCTATGAAGGACACTGAGGCTTCAACGACCACATGTTTAGCTACTTGCTCTGTTTGCTATAAATCATATAGTATTTCCAGGCCATTGTTACACTGTGCACACCTGGCTTTAACTTCTCCACACACTATACTTGTCACCCTAACCTCGTCCACACGCTCAATTGCTACCGACTGGGTGGATGAGATTAGCCTCAACCCTAATGCTTAGAGCCCTAAACCAGTCCCACATAAT